>NC_091515.1:9350762-9664364 GCF_947461875.1 Haliaeetus albicilla | reverse complement strand
ACAGCAGCAGTTTTGTTCTTGATGGGAAGAGACTGTCAGGATATGCTGTGACGATCTTAGATGGCATAGTAGAGACACAAGCCTTATCTCCCAAAACATCAGCCCAAAAGGCAGAACTAATAGCCTTAACCCAAGCATTGGAACTGAGTGAAGGAAAAGAGGTTAATATTTGGACAGATTCTAAGTATGCCTTTGGAGTTGTACACACCTATGGAGCCATCTGGAAAGAAAGAGGACTACTATCAGCACAAGGAACTGAAATCAAGCATGCTGCACGGATAGAAGAACTATTAGAGAGTATTAAAAACCCAACAGCGGTAGTAATAATGCATTGCAAAGCCCACCAAACAGGAAAGACCCCACCAGAAATAGATAATCAATTGGCAGATAAAGCTGCCAAAGAGGCTGCAGAAACAGGCATTGTGGCATTATTACCAGAAAAAGAAATAACTTTACCAGAAACACTACCTAAATATGATAGTAAAGATGTTAAGTTAATAAAAGCCTTACAGGCACAGGAACAAACAGATGGGTGGGCTGTTACACCCACAGGACAGATAGTGATCCCACCCTCATTAATGAGAGAAATTGCTAAACGAGAACATAATAAAGTACATTGGGGAACTGAAAATTTAGTAAAACATCTTCAAAAGATAGTTATAAGCCGAGCAATGACAGAAATTATCCGATTGTATTGGGTGTGGCTGAGATGGAGTTAATTCTCCCCATAGCAGCCCTCCTAGTGCTGTGCTCTGTTTGGTAGCTAGAAAGGTGTTGATAACACACCAGTGTTTTGGCTACTGCTGAGCAGTGCTGGCACAGCATCAAGGCTGTCTCTCCAACATTTCCCCTGCCTCTTACTGGCAGGCTGGGGCTCAGCAAGATCTTGGGAGGGGACATAACCAGGACAGCTGACCTAAACTAACCAAACAGATATTCCATACCATATGACGTCAGCTCAGCTATAAAAGCTAAGTAAAGGGAGATAGAAGGGGGGGCATTTTTGTCTTCCGGAGCAACCACTACGCATACTGAAGTCCTGCTTCCCAGGAAGTGGCCAGACATTGCCTGCTGATGGGAAGTAGAGAATAACATCATTTGTTTTTTCTTTGCTTTTGTGCGCGACCTTTGCTTTCACTTTATTAAACTGTCCTTATCTTGACCCATGAGCCTTTTGTTACATTTTCTCTCCCCTGTCCAGCTGAGGAGGGGGAGTGATAGAGCGGCTTTGGTGGGCACCTGGCACCCACCCAGGGTCAACCTACCACACCAATCCATCACAGAAAAATGTGAAATTTGTTGTAAAAATAACCCAAATAACAGTAATAAATTAATTTTTGGGATTACAAAAGGAGGAAATTCCCCAGGAGACTATTGGCGACCCATACTGCGCGTGACTAAAGGGTGGACACTATGTAAATGATAATATGAATACGTATGACGGGAATAATATAAATTTTTGCTTGCTGTAGGTAACAGTGTGCACGACAGGTGGAGCGATCCCCCGTGCACCCAGCGCTGCAATGAAGAATGCCTGCTTTCTAAAACTCCAAAATCAAGTCTTAGAGAGTTTCTTTGACCGGCTTTTTCAGTAACAATAACCTCATTTATTTTCCACCCAACTCTGTTATGAGGACTGTAGTTTTCTATGCTAAAAGAAATTGTGACTATTACTTTGATTATTCTACCTGGGTGTCATGACCCAGACTGGACAGACCAGGGAGCCTGTGTTTAATTTGAAATTCCCTCAGGCTAAATTATGGTGAAATGACACCAAACGATCAGTTAAAGATTTTATTCATGACAGAAGCAAACTGAAGTGGGGAGGTGTGGTAGTAGGTGGCAGGGTTTCTCACAACAGGAATTGGCATAAGACTACTTCTGTAAACTGTGTAACCATATACATCAATTCAGGGAATAAGGAGATCCCTCCCGTTGAGTCACGAGGTTCAGAGCAGACCCCCTTGCTTTCCAGACTCCTCCTCAGAGAAGGGTCTAGGGGCAGCTGGATCTACTCTTAGTCTCAGACTTGGTCAACAGTTTATATCTTGAAACGGATGAGGTGTAGGGACTGTGGAAAAGGAAAAGGAAAGAGAGAAGAAGACAGAGAGATAAAAAGGAAGAGAGAAAGATTTCACCGGTCCTGGGTCCAGCGTTGGTTCAGTCAGCCGAGGGGTCCAGTCAGCTGAGGGGTCCAGTCCCAGTGAACTTGCGTGCCCAGGGCCTCAGTTTGTGTCCTTTTATCATCCTTGCCCCTCCTTCAGGCGGGCACCTGAACTCCTCAGGTTAATGAGCAGTTTGTGAGCCTTTGGGCTTGGGGGTTGTTTGTGGAGTAACTTCTCCTTCCCTGCAGACATGGTCATTGTTTGATCTTTGTATCAGAACAGCTTATCAGAACAGGGAGCTGCACACCCTCCAGCACGCCCTTCCCCTCCTGTTGCTGGTGTCTAGCTGATGGGCTTTTCACCTTGGCTCCTTGCTGTGCAGGGTTTGTCTTTAAGCAGAACTTGCCCCACCACAATGTTTGAGACATTAACTCTTTCAGTCTCTCACACTGGGTACTGCCATGGGTACAGTACATGCAGGTGCCAATTTTTTTCAGTTGGAGAATTGTATTCAGAGGTTGATATTGATGCATTTGAACACATACAAATTTCAGTACAAAATACGAGACTCCTAGAGTTCTAGTTAGTTGTTTTTGATGAATTGAAATAAGTTCATATTCTCTTATTAAAAGCTCAGAGAAGAAACTGAAATGCAACTCTGTATGCATGATTATTTTTTTTAAAACAAAGGCTAAGAAGATCCCAGTTGATACATATAAGACATAGCTTTTTAAGTTATTGCTCAAGCTTATGCAAAAAGGCATTAATTTTCAGTAATATAAAATTCTCAGTGCAGTGCCTGGAGGTATGGTTTTGAACCTAAATTGCATGTATTTACTAAACCATATAGCCTCGCAACATGGCAAATGGAAGTGCATTTCAAATGTGTGCAGGGATTGCTATTACTGAAACCAGTTGTAATTTGTAAGTGATGTAGGGTTTAGGGATTATTCCGTGCGGGGCCCAGACGATAGAACACCAATATGATGATTAAAGTCGTCCCTTTATTGAGCTTAGCCGATCATTTTTATACAATTCTCTAAGTTGTTTAGAAGCTTTGATTGGCTGCTGCATGCAAGCATTTGGTGTCCACGCGCACAAGCATAAAATGTGATTGGTTACATCAGTACTGTCCACGCGTATAAACGTAAGATAAAGTTAGTTATACCCGCTCTGTACACGCACATAAACATAGGACATAATTGTCGGTATTAATTAGAGCATGCAGGACTTGTCTTAGTCCAATTGGTCGAGATAAGCCCCTGAATTGAGGTTGTTTGTGCCAAGTTCCCTTTATCGTGGAATGTGCACCTGTGTTTTTCTAATTGGGATCTTTCTTTTTCTGTCTTCTTGTTTATCCTGTTCAAGGCCTTCTAAAGGTGTCTGGAATGCTCTTGCGACCCTGAGCTACTTTTAGGCCCAATCACTAAATTCCATATAATTGAACCCTACAAGTGAGAAAAATAAAGCTTCAGATGGCAAATGAAGAGACACCTTTATTGACTCCATATGCTTTACTGCACAAGGTGCATTCCTAAAAATGGGAAGCAAGTGCCATATTTTAAGGAATTTCAGAAGTCAAGCATCAAGGGGTAATAGAGTTGACCTCTAATTTCAGAAATCACGGACTAACATTTGAGAGCATTTCACTTCCAAACTTTATTTAAAGTTCTGCTTAGCAATCAGTTCTATAATAGTAAGGATTTTTGGCTGGGAGGCACGTCGGTTATACTGTTACCTAGCAGACTTTTTCCCTTTAACAGCAGACACTAATGGCCTCTAGGAATGAAATGCTGATACTTCAGACTACATACAGGTGTGGTTGGACTGGCCTTCTGTCCTTGGTTTCACAAGTATGTTTTTGCATCCTCTGTTCTTTTTACCTTGAAGAAAGTACAATGTAGTTGGTCACTTACTTATGTTTCTAACAGGAGATTTTTTTTCATTCTTAAAAGTTTAGTGTGTCCCTGGTGTTGAAATATTTTAACTGGCATTTTTCTATCATCAGGGTCTTCCTAGAGTATCCATTATCCATCACTTCAGTATGTTATCTAGAGGCTGTGTCTTGGTATTCTCAGTGGGTAATTGTGAGAGACTGAGTTAATGTCTCAAACATTGTGGTGGGGCAAGTTCTGCTTAAAGACAAACTCTGCATAACAACAAACCCTGCACAGCAAGGAACCAAGGTGAAAAGCCCATCAGCACCAGACATCAGCAACAGGAGGGGGAGGGCACGCTGGAGGGTGTGCAGCTCCCTGTTCTGATAAGCTGTTCTGATACAAAGATCAAACAATGACCATGTCTGCAGGGAAGGAGAAGTTACTCCACAAACAACCCCCAAGCCCAAAGGCTCACAAACTGCTCATTAACCTGAGGAGTTCAAGTGGGTGCCCACCTGAAGGAGGGGCAAGGATGATAAAAGGACACCAACTGAAGCCCCGGGTGTGCAAACCCACTGGAACTGGACCTCTCCCCTGACTGCACCAACGCTGGATCCAGGGCTGGTGAAATCTTTCTCTCTTCCTTTTTCTTTCTTGTTCTCTCTTTCCTTTTCCATAATCCCTACACCTCATCCCTTTAAGACATAAAACCGTTGACCAAGTCTGAGACTAAGAGTGGATCCAGCCGCCCCTAGGCCCCTCTCTGAGGAGGAGTCTGGAAAGCAAGGGGGTCTGCTCTGAACCTCGTGACTCAACGGGAGGGATCTCCTTATTCCCTGAATTGATGTATATGGTTACACAGTTTACAGAAGTAGTCTTATGCCAATTCCTGTTGTGAGAAACCCTGCCACCTACTACCATGCCTCCCCAGTTCAGTTTGCTTCTGTCATGAATAAAAATTTGGTGTCGTTACACCTTAATTTAGCCTGAGGGAATTCCAAATTAAACATGGCTCTCTGGTCTGTCCAGTCCCGGTCGTGACAGTACTTCTTAGCACAGGTGCTGCTCACCTTACAAAGGTGATAAGGAAATAGAGGTTTTAGATGTATATTTAGTGTAGAATTGATTCCACCCTGTGTTCTCTCCACCTAAAAGCAAAGATGCAATACAAACACAGCGTTGCTCTTTCCAAAATGATAGAACTTTTGCTTTCAGTACAGCTTTGTAAATTCTTAGAAAAGTGAAAGTTAAAAGTATCAGTGTTTTCCCATTAGAGGAGAAGCTTCAGCACAGGTGAGATAAAACTATGACTTCCACATTGCTTGCTACCTGCTCTTAACTTGACCATGTTCTTGGGTATCTGTTGCTTTTGGTATGAATAGAAAAAGTTTTGCAAGCGTGGTAACTGCCACCAATAAGAGACATGAACACAGTTAAACATCACTTTGCACGTTCGGAGTGGTTACTAGTGTAACACACTGCCTGTCATCCTTTATAAAAAATGGAGGGAGGAATTATTTAAATGTATTTTCTGTAAAGCAATTTTCTTTAGGTTATTCATAAATATCCATACCCGCTTTCTGAATACAGAATTTCAGCCTTATTAATACATAATGCATAAATTTGTATAAGAGCAAAACATTCTTTTACCAGCTGGACTGAAAGTGACAGGTTTAAAGAAGATGCTCAGTAACACATTGTGGATGAATAAGGCTTCTATTTCAAGAAATACAGAATAGGTATAAAAGCAAATGGACAAGATTTCTAGGTAAACATAATATCTTTTATTAAACTGGACTGGTATGCCTGGGAAAATTAATAAGGTTCTGGGCAACCAAACCTTTTTTGAGATCTGAAATGGAACCAGCAGATTTCAAAGCTAAATACAACTTGAGAGCAATTACAGTTTGGTTAATATCTAGTTAGGATATTTAGGTGTTTGTCCATCAAAGTGTAAAATCCTAGGTTAGCCTCGAGTTATTCAGCAACTCATTTACTTGAAGTCATGAATAAATGTCATACATAGTACTTAAGTTTTTTTCAAGTGTAATTGTGTTGTACAGTTATCCAGACTATTATGTGTCGTTAGCAGTCTACTCTCATGCCTGTTAGTGCTGAAAAGCTATAATGCTGTTTATAACTATGCTTGTATTTGTTTCAGATTTGGAGGAAATGGGAGGTTGCTTCCACAATACAAGGTGATTATTGGCAAAGCCAAGAAGTTTTTTCTACTTAATTAACTCCTTTGTCAAATGGCACATTTATTTATAGGGAGGCTATTTGGACAATTCAAATGAACTTGAAATAGTCCCGATACTTCAGCACCGTGAATTGGAGAAGGGAAAATAAGAGGACAGAAGGCACAATTTTCATGCTAAGGTTCCTCCCCTGCTTTACTGCTGAGAAAATGAGCTGCCACACCTGCTGTGCTGTGACAAGATCTGGACAGTATATGTCCAGAAGACTATATGGGAACTAGAATACAAGCAGATGATGGAATTTTGAGCTGTAGGCTATCTATGCTGTCAAATTTAATGACATACGTTCAGCATCATCACAGGCAATAGTGAGGCAGAACACAAGTATGTGGAGCACCATGGTTCTTTTACTCTTTCCAGAAATGAATTTCTTATATTTATAGATTAGACTGGTGCAGAAACACCGATTTTGCTGGTATGGGTATAGCAGCAATGCCAAGAACATGGCAATTTAACTAATTTAAAATTTATCACTGCTTGCCCAAGGCTGAATAAAAGAAGAAACTAGAAATGGAACCAGAAGAATCTCTGGTAGATGTTTTTTGCAGCAACGTTACAGTGTGAGCGATATCAGTATAGCTGACTGGATTTCTCTTTACATATTGTCATGGTTTAACCCCAACCAGCAACTAAGCACCACAGAGCTGCTCACTCACTCAGGGCTCACTCATTCAGGCTCAGGGCCCCATCTAAAATCATTCTTCTTCTGGGTCACTTGATAGAGAGGGCTTACAATCAAACTGTAATTTGGAATATGCATTCTCCAAAAACCCACAACACCTAAGAAAGCCTGTGTTTCCTTTTTATTAGTTGGCAAAAACATAGCTGCTATTTTGTTGATCATGTCCATTGGGATCTGACGATGTCCATCTTGCCATTTTATTCCTAAAAACTGGATCTCCTGTGCAGGTCCCTTGACCTTACTTTCTTTTATGGCAAAACCAGCTTTCAGAAGGATTTGGATTATTTTCTTCCCTTTCTCGAACACTTCTTCTGCTGCGTCACCCCATACGATGATGTCATCAATGTATTGCAGGTGTTCCGGAGCTTCACCTTTTTCTAGTGCAGTCTGGCAAATGGTGGGGCTGTGTTTCCACCCCTGGGGCAGTCGATGCCAAGTGAACTGGACTCCTCTCCAAGTGAAAGCAAACTGTGGCCTGCACTGCGCTGCCAGAGGGATTGAGAAAAATGCATTAACAGTGTCAATTGTGGCATACCACTTGGCTGCCTTTGACTGTAGTTCATATTGAAGTTCTAGCATATCTGGAAAGGCAGCACTCAGTGGTGGCGTGACTTCATTCAGGCCGCGATAGTCAACTGTTAGTCTCCACTCCCCATTAGACTTTCGCACTGGCCATATGGGACTATTAAAGGGTGAGCGAGTTTTGCTGATCACTCCTTGGCTCTCCAGTTGGCGAATCAACTTGTGGATGGGAATCAGAGAGTCTCGGTTGGTGCGATATTGCTGCCAGTGCACCATCATGGTAGCAATTGGCACCTGTTGTTCTTCAACCTTCAGCAACCCCACAATCGAAGGGTCTTGAGAGAGACCAGGCAGGGTAGACAGCTGTTTAATTTCCTCCGTCTCCAAGGCAGCTATACCAAAGTCCCATCGATACCCCTTTGGGTCCTTAAAATACTCTCTCCTGAGGTAGTCTATGCCAAGGATGCACGGAGCCTCTGGACCAGTCAGAATGGGGTGTTTCTGCCATTCATTCCCAGTTAGGCTTACTTCAGCCTCCAATACAGTTAGCTCTTGGGATCCCCCTGTCACACCAGAAATACAGATGGGTTCTGCCACTTTATAACTCGATGGCATTAGAGTGCACTGTGCACCGGTGTCTACAAGACCCTTGTACTGCTGTGGGTCTAACGTGCCAGGCCATCGAATCCACACAGTCCAATAGACCCGGTTATCCCTTTCCTCCACCTGGCTGGAGGCAGGGCCCCTCTAATTCTGGTCAGAGTATTCAGTATTCACTTTTTGTAAAATTGGCTCAGAAATCCCTTCAAGAGGACTGGAAATAAGATCAGCCCTTCTACTCTGTTTGGAAACTGGAGCGGCATTTTTCCTGGTAGAATCCCCTTTTGTGGTGGTTTTTCCTCGCAGTTCACGTACTCGTGCATTTAGGACCGAGGTAGGTTTTCCATCCCATTTCCTCATGTCCTCTCCATGATCACATAGGTAAAACCACAGGGCACCTCGCGGTGTGTACCTTCTATATTGTCTCTCTTGGGCAGAGGAGCGCTCACTCCTAATAGCTGAGACATTGGTCCTTACAGGTGGGGAGTAGGACATATCCTCTTTGAATTGCTGGACATCCTGGGGCAGCTTCTCCACAGCCGAAATGCAGGCTTGTAGGGAGGAGGAAAGATTTTCTTTTTATTGCCAAAGTTGGCGAGTGATTTCATCCACTGTCGGTGCCTCTTTGTCTTTCCAGGTCATTATCACCAGTGAGTTGGCATAGGACAATGGTGCGCTCCGTACAAACTTCCGCCACATGGGTCGTGTGAATGGGACTTTGTCTGGATCTTTAGGTGAATGTGTGTTGTCTGGTTCGTAATGAATCATCTCTAGCACAGCTAATTCTCTCAGATATTGGATACCTCTTTCCATGGTGGTCCACTTGCTTGATTGACATATAACATCTTCCTTAAAGGGGTACCTTTCCTTCACACTTGACAGCAGTCGCCTCCAGAGGCTGAGGGCTTGTGTCCCTTTTCCAATTGCCTTGTCAATGCCACCTTCCCTGGCAAGCGATCCCAGCTGCTTGGCTTCCCTACCTTCTAATTCCAGGGTACTAGCCCCATTGTCCCAGCATCGGAGAAGCCAGGTGATAACGTGCTCACCTATACAGCGGCTGAAATCTTTTCACATATCCTGCAGCTCACTGAAGGATAGGGATTGGGTGATTACCTCTGGTTCTGCCTCTTCCTCCTGTTCCCGTGATGACCCTGGCTCATGTTCCTCCTTCGCTATGCGAACTGGGTTTTTTGTATATTTCTTCTTGTGTGTGGTGGCAACTGATACTGATGTGGGGATTGGAGTGGCCGCAGTGCCTGTTGCCTTGTTGTCAGATCTAGAGACCTTCTTTTCCCCTTGAGCGTACTGAATAGTGTTGAACAGGGCTCAATAGACATGGGCCAGGCCCCAATAGACATGGGCCAGGCCCCAGCACATTGCAGTGAGCTGTGTCTCCCTGGAATTGTCAGGGTGATGACAGCATACTTTTTTCCAAATGTTCTGCTAGTTTTTCAGGATTCTGCATTTGTTCAAGGGTGAGTTTCCAAAACACTGGAGGTGTTTTTGAACACCACCCTAGGCATTTGCCCATTCTACCCCACACACCCTGCCACTCATAATTATCCAGCCTCGGGGCAGACCTCTGGGTGAACTTAAATAGTAGTTTAACCTTAAACAAGGCCTGAACCACATTCAGGAACATGCTAATTCCTAGCAATAGGATGATACTGGTCTCAATATCCCAAGGGTATTCAAATATTTCAAATTTCTCAAACACCATTGTAACTGTACTGGATGAGAAGGGAAAGGGGAAGAAAGGTGTCTCACCCATAGATTGACTCTCCGAGGAGGAAGGGTGAATGGTGTAATTATTAATAGTTTCCCACAGATGGCTCCCGAAGTATAGAGGTGATGGCAATGCTGAGTGCAAACACCGGATTAGTCCCACAACCGATAATTTTCTCATACCATAAGCCAGTATTATACAATACATCAAAGCAAAAACCTTAATCCACCTCCCACGGATGATAAGCAGCTGCACAGGGACTACATACAGCAAGTGAGGTGATACATAACAGAACTCTAAAAACATGCGCCACAACTCTAAGAACACATAAATCAACATACTGACTATTAGACCTATGTAATAAATGCTCGTAAGAAATTCGTTTTAACAAGCTCTAGTTAGGCTTGTTGTTATCTCAGCCCTTCGTGCCCCATGTTGGGCACCAAAAGGACTGTGTCGGGGGATGCAACGAGTCTACGGAATTCCTGACAGTTCGAGAACAGCGCGACCTTGAGCAGCTTGTAGTATATCCTTGAAGAGTCTGGAAAGATCCGAGAAGACCAGTACAAAAACAAGATAGTGATAAGAAGAACCGTCCTAACGAACTCACCAATCATGAATTGTTAGTTACTAACCAAACCAATCATATACTAACACATACTCTAAAGAAGGGTATAAAAAGGTGTGTTAGAACAATAAAGTAGCCATTTTGCATGATCTATTACTTGTTGTGTCTGTCTCTACTGTGACAGGACTGTTGTGGTTTAACCCCCGCCAGCAACTAAGCACCACGCAGCCGCTTATTCACTTCCCCCCCACCCAGTGGGATGGGGGAGAAAATCGGGAAAAGAAGTAAAACTCATGGGTTGAGATAAGAACAGTTTAATAGAACAAAGGAAGAAACTAATAATGATAATGGTAACACTAATAAAATGACAACAGTAATAATAAAAGGATTGGAATATGCAAGTGATGCACAATGCAATTGCTCACCACCTGCTGACCAATGCCCAGTTAGTCCCTGAGTGACAATCCCCCCACTCCCCCAGTTTATATACTAGACATGACATCAAATGGTATGGAATACCCCGTTGGCCACTTTGGGTCAGCTGTCCTGGCTGTGTCCCCTCCCAACTTTTTGTACCCCTCCAGCCTTCCTGCTGACTGGGCATGAGAAGCTGAAAAATCCTTGACTTTAGACTAAACATTACTTAGCAACAACTGAAAACACCAGTGTTATCAACAATCTTCTCATACCTAACTCGAAAACATGGCACTGTACTAGCTACTAGGATGACAATTAACTCTATCCCAGCTGAAACCAGGACACATATAAAGATTCTGTTGTTTTGAATCTGGATTGCAGTTTTTATCTTTTTAATTTTTTTTCAGTGACTGCATATTGGTATTCAGATTGATAGCTAAAATCAATTTCAGACAGATTAATTTATGAATGAATTTTTAAAATATATGTATTGTTTATAATTCTCTTAACTATTTGGAACTGTTAACCCAGAGTAGCCCTTCTGTAACAGCCTCCCATAGGACTGTAACCGGAGCTATGGGTTTTCTGTTTCTCCAAATTTTGGGCTAATTCAGCTTTGAATTTTTTAATATATGTGTCAGGCATGCTGGAATTGAGCAAGCTGATTATGACTAAGATTCAGGGAAGTCCCTTGTATTCCTTGACCTCGGTGTCTTCATCTGTAGAACAAGGATAACAGTGCTTAGTTACTGCCAGTAATATTCAGGCATAATGTATATAAATACCTCTAAAGGTTACAAGTTCTCTCAAAGTGCCTGATTTCATGTTAAGTAGAAAGCTGTGTGTATGTGTGGTGGTGGCAGTGGGGGGGTTTCAATCATCGGATGTCAAGTTTTGTTTTATTTTTTTAATGATTTATGCAGTTGTTAATCAGCATCTGATGACTCAGAGGAAACTTCAGGGAGATCATGTATTTAGAAACAATCCAGCTTCTAGTATTTTCTCTCCATTGTATTTTTCTTCCATTGTTCTTTTGTTCTCTGTTATGAAGGAGATTTGCATGAAAACAAGGGTTTTTTTGTTTCTTAAGAGTTCATCTGCCCCTGCTGCTTATTCCCCACCTGCCCATAATCCTCGGTTTGTGACATCTCAATTGGTAGTGTTACCGAAAAACTCGGAATAAAGAACTTATCAACACCAATGTAGTGTAGATAAGCAGACACTTCTTTATTAACAGCCGGGTGCACGGGCGAGTCCTCTCACGAACCATGCACACCTGAACACCAAAATCATATACCTTATATTAAACTTATTCATACATATTCATTAGATTTCCGAGAAATGTTATACATATTCATTAGATTCCTGGGAAGTTATTAGCATATGTAAATGTCCTTTACGCAGGCGCAGTGAAGGTCTCTGGTGGTCTTCAGAAGCCCCCTGGTGGTCTTCCATAGTCTTCCTCACTTTGTCCGATAGTTGACCTTTCATGTGATTCTGCGCAGTACGATTTTTGCCATCATGTATTAGATTTACATAAAATACATTCAATGTTAATTCTTGAATTTAATATTTCTAGTGATTGGTCCTCAGTCACACCACCTCATCAATATTCTTATACTAAAACAATCATTGGTTAATCTCACTTAACTCTACTGATTGGAATTCTCATTAATTAGATCAAAGTAAATCTTTACCAAAGCTTCTGTGGTTAACTGATTTCAAACAATACTCAAATTCTTATAGTTACACATAATACATTTTCTTAAGTTCCTAAGTTCCTATTAATTTGAAATTCTGACATCTGTTATCTAAGTTCTAAATGTTCCTACTAGATGATTTTAACCAATTCCTCCGGCCTTGGTACAGGGCTACACAGGGGATTTCACAGCAGCTGTTAGTTGTTGGTTAAATATATAGAATGCAATATATAATTTTGCTAAAATATTTCTTATAGTTCCATATTCCTATTAAAATTAATTCTAACTAATAAAAAATCAATAACAGTAGCTGTGCAAATGATTATGATGTCAAAGACAGGATTATGACTTCAGGTGAGAAACAAACAGCAGGAACTGGTGAACTCAGGAGAAATACACATCTAGATTTTTCTCTAACCATTTTTACGCTGAAAGCATAAGAGAAATGCAGACAATAGATTATGTATGCATATATAAAACAACTCATGTATGAGCAAATTGTATCATACTAGTGAGTAACATGACAGATCTATTCTTTAAATTGTCTTCAACTGTTCTTATTCTCTAGTTTAATCTACAGAAAATTACAATAGTAGGATAATATCCAATGACTGTGATTAGGATGTAGTTATTTGGTTTTTATCATGTTACAACTCTTACAAGAGACTTGTTCTGTATCCCTCTGTTGTAACACAATGTTCTTAGTTTGATTATAATAAGGTTTGATTAAAAACATAGAGTCAGACCCAAACTGTAGACTATCAATGAGTTAACTGGAGTCCCTGGTGAGAGTGTGGTTTTGGACCAGATCAAGCTGTTCTGTGATACAACAGGAGGTTCTTGAAAATGCCCGAGTTCTCCTGCTTGAGATTTTTTTCTCCTATTTAATGTTGCACTTCCTTTTTGTTCCTGAGGAGCCCTACCACCCACTGCCCCTGAAAACTGTTTCCCTAAAGGGTTTTTTCACAATATGTCCTTTTGAAATTTCTTGTCTGCCATTGGAGTCCTATGATGATAAATAGCTTGTATGGCTCTGCAGTCATTTGCTACTATGCATTGAATAGTGGGAGAAAGATATTTGCTAAAAAGCTTTACAGGTATGAGAATTATAATACAAGGATGGTGTGTGTTATAACACTGGTTGATGTAACTAACACCCGAGATTATCTCTTTGGTAAGTTAGTAGTGGGTTCTTAAAAGATTGCTCAACAGAAACCTCATCCAGGGAATCAGTTTATAGGCTTCTGCTCTTGAAGTTGTTACAGTGGTGGTTGCTGCTTCTGCTGGCTAATCCTAAAGTCATTACGTTGACAATTTTTGGGTTAGGAAATATTTTTTCCCTTTCTGCATCATTTCAAGAATGCCTACTTATAGATGCATTATGGATTTCTTTTGAGGTATTAGGCATTTTTTGGGTGTAGTTTGTGAAATGAAATGGAAGAAATTGTGTTATCCTATATGCATATAATACTGTCCTGTGTCAGGATAACTAGGTAGAAATAGGAGGGAAGAGGGGAATTAATAATCACAGAATTAAAGACATTGAAAGTCATCCAATCCACAAGTTTGATATCTGAAGTACTCCCAGCTTCTGAGAAACTGTGGGGAGTGTTTTTTTTTAAACAGAATTGAAGTAGTTATCTTCAGGAACCCAGTAATTAAAATTAGAAAGTTGGTAACATTTTTATTCCAGGTAATTCTAGAGGTGAGATTAACATTAGATAATCTTATCATGAAATAACCAGGCACCCTGTGATGATTTGACACACAAGAGCCTGCACAGAGCTTCTGGTCCCTCAAGGGCTGTGATTGTTTTATCTTATGATAACTGTGCTTTGGTTTTGCCCTTTTCTAAGAGTTTCATACAGTACACATTTCCCCTCCACCTCACCCCCCATAAATTTGTAATTTAACACCACTGTAGGAAATGGCAAATCAGCATGAAACTATTAATCTTATCTCATATCATGAAACATGTTGAGGATTTCTTGGCTGGGCGAGGGCATGTGAGCAATCCAGCCGTTAGCTGGGAACGAAGCATAAGTTTACAAAGTGCTGAAGCGGACAAGGACGCTGTGTCCTTGTACGCTGGGAAAAAGGAAGATAAGAAGAGCCTGACAAACAACTCCTGGATGCCGAAGAATGGGATAAGTAACTGCTGGACACCTCGTGAAGAAGCTTGCACAGCCAATAGAGGATAAGATAGCGTCGCATGAAACGGGGTATTGTACCAATTAGAGTATTGTATAAGGCGTGTGCACAAGCGCATAAGGTATATAACTGTGCTAAAAGTTGTAGTAAATGGGCTTCACTTGATCACATTGGTCTGTGTGTGATGTCCCCTGTGGATCCTCCGCAACAGAAACAGACACTGATCCAAGAGATCTGATTAATTTGCTTCTGGTCATTATCCAGACTGAAAGCTGGGCTTGGGCATTTGTATCATCAACAGTTCTGTCATCAGAAAGCAAAAGATTTCAAAACCAAAGTGAAATTCTACAATGAATCCCATTTAACATTTCATACGAAAAATACCGTGTGGCACCAAACTCCTTTTACTGGCTGCTTAGCAATCAGCTGCAGTATTAAAGCCCTCATTTCTGCCCTATGTCTACAGCTTCTTTTCCTAGGCTTTTAAAGTATAATAAAGGACCTGAATGTCTGGCATGAAGGCTTTAAATAATCTGTAGTGATTTTAATGAGTTCAGTCACAATCACCACAGGTTTGTCATGCTTCATAAGTATTTCTGAGATGGAGCTTGCAGTCAGACTCTCTGCTGCCAAGTTGCTTTTTGGTCTTTTGAGAAGGATGGAAACTGGCTCCTGTTCAGTCCTGCAGAACTGAGTCTGTTTTAGCTTGACCTGCTCTGGAAATAGCCAGCTGCATCCCTTCCCTTCCAATGAATATATTGTGAACAAGAAATTCAGTTTTAATTTGTATTACAGTTCAGCTAATTAAAGAAAACCCATTTTAAATACCTGAATGAACCAATGTGACTTAGCTTTCTTCTTTTCTTTACTCTTGGCCCTTTTTTTTTTTTTTTCCCCACTTGGTTCTTCTGAATACTTGCAACTTCATATCTTCTCTCCCATCAAGTTTGTGGTGCTTGAAAAGATGCACTCATTTAATATGTAACTGTGAGGGAGGCTCAATCTCTTTTTTGCTTCTCCAGTAGGATAGAGCTTTCTGCTCTACAACAATATTTGGAATTTATTTATTTATTTATTTATTTTACTATTTACAAATCCCAAGGGATTTTACAGATATGGAAACACGTGGTGAAAATTTCTTCTGTGCTCAACTGGATGGTTCAACTCTGTTCCTGGAGGAAGTGAATTTTACTGTTGACCTAATTCTGCTCCCGTTAAAGTTGGCACTGAGTGGTTTTAGAGATTTTCAGCCTCAAAGCATTACTGTTCTTTGTTGAATCCAGAGTTTAAGAAGGAGAGCTGAAGTGCAGCTCTTTCAGGTGGAATAAGGAAGGCTTAAGCCTGGTACTCAGAATACATTTATTAACTAACTCTATCCAAAGAAGTGGCCTGGGAACCCAGATAGAGGAATCTTCCACTCTGCATTAGAATTTCGTCAGAACTTCCAAAATTCGTACTTTTTGGCATCATGGCCTGTCTCTGCTTTCTGCATCATGGGCTGTTTCTGCTTTCTGCATTTGTGCAGACTTATACAGATTGAGTTTACAAATTGGGGAATGATAAACCAGAGCAAAGGTGAAATAGAAAAATACAGACTTCTACAGTTTTCCCTGGGAAAAAATTTCCCTTCAAAAATTTGTTTCCTCCTTGAGAATAATTAATGTCAAACTTTGGATGGACAGCTGTTAGGGTACTAGTTGGAAAGAGAGCAAAAGAGGTATGTAACATTTACTCACAGCTATAGAGCCAGTGCTCTTAGATTGGCAGAACATAATAAAATGATGGTCCTCTATTAAAAGGAAGGTCTACATCTCCATTCTAACTTGGAGAGACTGTATTGTAGGGGTTCATAGTCGGAAACTGTCCCTCCCTGTCCTTCAGCTTGTAAGCAGGGCATAGTGTTTTGCTAACTATTAATGTAAGACTATAAACAAATATTTAATTTTTTCATATTTTTGTGTGCTTATAACAAAGGCCCAGCTTTGCGCAAGGATTTCCTTTCAGGCTATTACAAATGCTGACACTTGTGAGCTTTTCTAAACTAAACTTGCTTTAATAAACCTGTGGGTGGGTTTTACTTGCTCTGTCTGTCCAGATGGCAGTGTCTCAGAGCGAAGGCAATTGCTGCACAAGGTCACTGCTGCCCTGGAGTAATGGAGGATCTTTCAATTTATGCTTGGTTATGCCCTTTTAACTTAATGTTCTCCTTCACACAAGCTGGTAGTGATGGATGTCCATTCAGATAACCTCATGGCCTATGGTAACTATAGAAGAGCCTTTATATCAATATTCTGCAGCTGAGACCTATCAGGATGGATTGTCAAACTGCTCTACACCACATCTAGGACCATTTTATGCAAATAATAGCTGTGACACCTGTCACGACCCAGACTGGACAGACCAGGGAGTCACGTTTAATTTGAAATTCCCTCGGGCTAAATTATGGTGAAATGACACCAAACGATCAGTTAAAGATTTTATTTATGACAGAAGCAAACTGAACTGGGGAGGCATGGTAGTAGGTGGCAGGGTTTCTCACAACAGGAATTGGCATTAAAATTACTTCTGTAAACTGTGTAACCATATACATCAATTCAGGGAATAAGGAGATCCCTCCCGTTGAGTCACGAGGTTCAGAGCAGACCCCCTTGCTTTCCAGACTCCTCCTCAGAGAGGGGCCTAGGGGCGGCTGGATCCACTCTTAGTCTCAGACTTGGTCAACGGTTTTATGTCTTAAAGGGATGAGGTGTAGGGATTGTGGAAAAGGAAAGAGAGAAGACAGAGAGAGAAAAAGGAAGAGAGAAAGATTTCACCGGTCCTGGATCCAGCGTTGGTGCAGTCAGGGGAGAGGTCCAGTTCCAGTGGGTTTGCACACCCGGGGCTTCAGTTGGTGTCCTTTTATCATCCTTGCCCCTCCTTCAGGTGGGCACCCACTTGAACTCCTCAGGTTAATGAGCAGTTTGTGAGCCTTTGGGCTTGGGGGTTGTTTGTGGAGTAACTTCTCCTTCCCTGCAGACATGGTCATTGTTTGATCTTTGTATCAGAACAGCTTATCAGAACAGGGAGCTGCACACCCTCCAGCATGCCCTCCCCCTCCTGTTGCTGATGTCTGTGCTGATGGGCTTTTCACCCTGGCTCCTCGCTGTGCAGGGTTTGTCTTTAAGCAGAACTTGCCCCACCACAATGTTTGAGACATTAACTCTTTCAGTCTTTCACAGACACCGTTGCTATACTTTATGGTGTCAAGCAGGACTGTAAAAGATCATTTCCATGGGTCAGGAGGAAGTTGATCTTCGTAGCTTGATATAACAAAGGTCATTTCCCTCTGTCAGCTGTTGCTACCTTCAGCAGTACTAAACCCACTGCAGAATGACCTCAGCGGTCTGCTGGGACAATCTCAGTGGCATTTCAAGTGTGGCAAGAGCATTCTGAAGTCAGCATCTTTGTGATGAGCTTCAAAAGGTAACAGCTGGCTTACCCCTGGGGAATGAGAGATTGCTATTTGCTCCATGCCTGCTCCTATTCCTTGATTCAACTTTTCCTGCAATCTTTCATTAGTTAATTTATGTACCTTTTTGAGAAACTGCAAGCCTGCCAAATAGAAAACATTTCATTTCTCATTGAAATCACAGCCTATATGCCAAGAGGACCTTGAATTTTTATGTTCAGGGAGCTGAGCCTTCCAGACTCAAGTGAGATAGTTTGCTTGTGTTGCTCAGAAGTCTCAGGGGATACCTGTCCAATGCGGAGACTGTCAGATTAGGTAAAAGAGTATGAGATATCATGCTATGAATCTGCTTAGGTGGAACTTCTCCAGGGGTGGTTGTATTTTGCACAAAACTTCCAGCTACATGTGTTCTTAGTCAAAAATGTCCATGTCCTTTCCATTTGCGGAGTGCCATTTGCACTTTGATGGACTTTCTATATAACTGTAAACTAAGATGTTGACTTCTGATAAGGAATGGAGCACTTCCTAATGCAAGAGAATCTGACAGCAGCCTCATTAAATAGGTATATGAACTAACTGTGGAAAGACTGAAGCAGGAACTGGAAGCATAATATATATGTAATATTTTCCCACAATGGAGCTCTGCCACCATTCAGAGAAGACTCAGCCTTTCAAGTGCCTTGGTAGCAACTTCAATGCTACCTATCTACAAGCTCATCCATCTATATATTGCATTGTACACTTCAGTGTGTTGGGAGTATGCATGTTTTCTAAGTATTACTGTAAAATAAAAATAATCTGTGCTCGCATTTCTATGTACTCTAGCAGGTTAATTTGTAGTTTCCTCACTCCCTTATTTAAAGAAGTTCTTCCTGGTAATTTAGTCACCTTGGCATGACAGCAAATTTCGGCATGTCAACTGCTCTGGACTGGCCGGTTTATCTCTTAGCTTCATTCCTAGTGACAGAGACATAAGCTACCCCATATATGCCATCTTGTGTTTACTGTGGGTTAGTGTGGGGTAAAAGCATGCAAGCTGTGATCTCAAAGCTGATGAGACCATGAGCATTTGGTGTCTAAGCCTTTAGACAACTGCTTTCTAATAAATGGCACATATACTTTTTTGAAATGTGGCGAGGTCAAGTACCATGGTTCTGACTTGACTCTTCTCAACGATTTTCTTAATTTTCTCCTATCAAGACTATTTAACACATAATCACGGGGCTGCCTGTTGTTCTGTCTTGCACTAGCATTTGGCCAGTTAATGTAAAGCTATGTACCAGTCAGATGTTGGTGTGTTAGTCTTGTTTCAGTCTTTGTTCTGAAGAACAGCATCAATACAAAATAAAAGAGTCTTTCTAAAAAGCTTTTATTCTTTCTTATGTGAAACTTCTTCTTTGAAAAGATGAAGTGAGTCAGCCTGTCTTTAATGGGATTGCATTGAAATGTCTGCTTACATGTAACTCCTGTTGTCATTCTTTGGCATGATTGTTACTTGAGGGGCAGATTAGAGGTCAGTCAGCCAGAGCCACGGGGGCACCCACAGCTAGCCTCAAGATGCTCCCTACAAATGTAAGATCAAAAGGGCAGGCACGTGAAAATTACTGTTTACTTTTTATGAATTATTTCCCAGAGATGGGATCATTAGCAGAATCTAAATGCCATCTGGCTCTTAGTGCAAGGACACTCCTGACAGAAAGCATTCACTTTGGGCATACCTTAATGTGTAATAATCAAATGCTGACCAGTGTAGGAATTAAACTAAATCTGGCTGGTAACCAAAATAAAATCCCTTATAGCTATTTTTGTATGTTCTTAAAATGTGTGCTGTGAGATTAGGCAGTTGTCTTTTTTCCCCCTCTCTATTTTTCTTAAAAAGTAAGTTAAAAAAAAAAAAAAGCTCACTTGCAGCCCCCTCCTATGATAAGTTTGAGGGGCAGAAAATCCAATGTTATGTTGTTTTATCTAAATCCTTATTCTTCCTAATCTGGCTAGACATTTTGGATAGGTGTGTTTTTACTTATTTGGCATGATGTTTTCTCAACATCATTGTTTTTTTGGCATTCATCTTGACAGCAGTAGATAGAGAACTTCTTGCTAGTGTTTAAAAGGATAAACTGAACATCTCCCTTTCCATCTTTTCCTCTTGCTGTTGTATAGAGCTCAGGAAACTTTTTAATCCTTGCAAAGCAGTGAGAGTGCAAAGGAAACGTGCGGATGAGTGGGGTTGCTGGGTCCTCCAAGATAGGGGTCTGCAAGCAACCATCTGTAGGAGTTGGTCTGGGGTTTAGTACAGCAACATTCAGAAAATAAGTCTGTTGGTGCTAGGCACAGTTTAGGCTTGTACTGAGCTGCACCCAATCTCAAAAGTTTTCCACCGTACGTCTTGCACTTCTTAGGCTAGATCAGCAGTAGATAGCGGGTCTGTTTGCCTCCCTTCAGTCATGAAGCCACGCTCACAGGTTCATGAGATGTCAGAGGGCAACTGATTCAGAGCCAGGATGTGGCATGCTTGCTGTGCATTTCTTGCACGCTTTATGCTGAGGCAGAATCAGACATCTAATTATGCTGTTCATCTCAGTTACCTTTGCTGTTGATGTCTTCCTGTCCTTGTAGTCATCAAGGAAAACAGTGGTTGTAAGATGTTTTTTATTGCATTTGTGCTTCAGAGGTTGTTATATCCCCTCTCTTCTTTATAATGTGCCACAAAGGTCCTTGAACCTTTCCTCTGAAGTTGTACATCTTGAAGCCGATACCCAAATCTGGATGGGTTTCTACAGCAGGTCTCCCTAATGCTGTTAGGACAGAAGAATGATGGAGGTCCCTTCTCCACCCAATTGCTAAGGAGTGCAAGGTACACCTGTCAACTGATAGCTGTTAAATTAACATTTCCATTTCCCTGTATGTAGCCTTATCTTTACAGACAGATGTATATGTGTTGGGAGAGGGGCTATTTTTGGCTATACTGTACAAGAGCGTGAAGGTAATGAGTTGTGCATAGTAAATCTTGCTTACTCCATAATTTCTACTACATTTCAAATTAAGGGCCTGTCCTGGTTTCGGCTGGGATAGAGTTAATTTTCTTCCTAGTAGCTGGTATAGTGTTATGTTTTGGATTTAGTATGAGAATAATGTTGGTAACACACTGATGTTTTCAGTTGTTGCTAAGTAGTGTTTAAAGTCAAGGATTTTTCAGCTCCTCATGCCCAACCACCAAGAAGGCTGGAGGGGCACAAGAAGTTGGGAGGGGACATAGCCAGGACAGCTGACCCAAACTGGCCAAAGGGATATTCCATACCATGTGACGTCATGCCATTATCATAATTATTTTCTTCCTTTCTGTTCTATTAAACCGTTCTTATTTCAACCCACGAGTTTTACTTTTTTTTCTTTCCCGATTCTCTCCCCCATCCTACTGGGTGGGGGGGAAGTGAGCGAGCAGCTGTGTGGTGCCTAAATTAGGGTTAGTGTCAGATTTGCTCTTTTGCTATGTCCTAATTTTGTTTTTAAAGCACATAGCTAAGGACTTCAATATATTTTAGATTAAGTGCTTGTAAGTTATACTAAAATCCCTAAGGGAGCCAAAATAACTTATTAAAACCTTGCAAATGTTTTTGCTGCATTCTATTATTTTCTATTTCAGTGGTAGCATACAGCCTCTGCTGCTGATGGGCGGGGTAACACAAACCTCCAGGGCCCATTAGACTTAACTTGTTTACTGCATTGATATCTATATGTTAAATAACAAGAGAGTTCAGGTTACTGAATAATTTAAAATTCAGCTCTAATTAGTGTCATATGACCTGGAAAAGGCCACGGATGATGCCAGGAGCATGCTGTGAAATTCTTATAAATAATTCATAAATTACATCATTCATTTGTCTGGATGTCTTGTTAAATGCAGAAGTTTGTAAGTAATAACTGATGATATAACACCTGTAAGTATTTAGTTCATATGCTGGAAGGTAATCTGCCTTGATGATCTTCTAGCAAAACCTGCAGAGTATGAGAGTTAATTGCACTAGGGAGAATGCACTACATTTATTTGGGATGGGCTTTGGCAAGGCATACTGTGCAGATGTTGCATTATGCATTCTCTATCAGCTAGACAACTATTCTGTGTATGCCCATGTTAAAAATGCAACTCATCACTCTTCTGCCCTTATTTCACATGAACTCCAAATGCACTGGGAAATGGTAGTGACCTGCTCTGCTCACAAATAGTATAGGTTTTGAAATATTTATCTAGGTCTTGAACTACTGATTCTTCAGTAAAATAAAGGGCAGAAGTAAATAATTGAAGCCAGAAGATTGTGATTTTTAGTTTTTATAATGTTGGCAGCACATTGAATGTTAATAGACCTGGTGCTGTCAAGATTAGTATAGTGGCATTTTTCTATAGTGCAAACAGGAACGATATAGTTTTGTTTCGGAAAGCAAATGTTTGCTTAATTTTAGTGGTCAGGTATTGCATTGCCATATGTAGGTACTGTTTAGGCTTAATGGGCATTCTGCTGACAGTGACTTCCAAGACTCAATGTACAGGCGCCTAGCTTTAGTTTTCTTGGAGCACTGTATTATTAATAACTGCCTTATCAGCCAGAGTAAAACCAGTTTGCTGATCTGAAATGGAAGCATTTGTTAGAGATTATCCACAATATTTGTGTAGCTGGAGAAGAAGGGTGGCATGTTTATGAATTCAAAATACACACTTAAAGCTGAGTGCCAGCAAATGTTCACATGCTGCTTCGAAAGCAGGGGTTTTTGTGCACCTGGCATCCCAGCTCAAACCCTCTTAACAAAGAGGAGAAAAAAATTGAAGGCAACAGAAACATAAGAGGAGTTCCTCTGCTGTCAGCTAGCAGCTATAGATTCACTTTTTTTGTGATGTGATCCTATTTTATTATTTTTATTTTTTTTGCTACACCTATTCAGTATATTGAGTTCAGTAGATTTTTACAGGAAAAATACAGGCTTGTGACTGTCATTCACATATTGTTTCTTTGATTTGAGACCACTTTTTTTATTCAGTGGAATATGGCAATCATAGCTATACATAATTACTACAGAAAATGGTGCTTTATTTCTTGCTTGAAAAATGGTCAGTTTATCTTCAGAGTTATCTACTGTATTTATCTTAGGTATTGACAGAGACAGTTGCTGAACTGTTATCTGGGCACTTTGTAATGACTGATATTAGGTTACTTATGGTAGAAATTTTAATAAAGGATTATATGATTTAAAGAAAAAAAAATTATAGACTTCAGTAGATCCTACTAATTTACTTTAAAATCTTTACCTTCTACATTCTCCTTGATAAATTCTTACAGACTCTTGGAAAAAATAGCTCATTAATCACAAGTAATGCACTTCAAATAGTCCTATAATTTGAAATAATTGTTCTTAAAAAGGCAGTATCCTACCCAAGCTTATTTAGAATATATTCTCCTCATTCTAGTGACAAGAGCAAGTGCTTATACTGTTGACAGACTTGAAAACCTAAACCCAAGCTTTATTCAGATGAGACCTGTACATCAACAATGCACGGTGGTGACCGAGTTCCAGGTTTAGGAACTCAGCTAGGTCACTAATACGTGCCCTTGATGCTCTTTAAGGTGTCCCTGTGTATGGTAGCCTCTCATTTGTCCATTTAGAAATTTTTGCTTCATCTTTAAATATCTTTAAATCTCTGTATTTCTCCTCTGGTTGCTGCTTCTGTTCATTGTTCTTGGCTTCCTCCAGGGTCCCTGCTCAGATCAGCACAATGGACTAGTTCTGAACCTACATGTTCCTCCCTCTGTTTCTACCCCACCAAAAGAATCCCCAGAGCTGAAAATCCAAGTTAGAGAAATGTTCTCAAGATACAGCTGAGAACAATTTTAGTTCATTGTCTCTTTCTGTATTCAAATACATTTCAGCTACAAACTACAAAGCCAGGCGCTATGGGTTAAACTCTGACCCTGTTAACATCTATAGGAATGTTGCTGTTCACTGTAACAGCACTGTATTTTGCCCAGTGTATGCAAGGACCCTAGCTTTTGTCTTCAGCATGCAAGACTTATGGAGGCAATGATTTTGGGCTGTTTCTTAAACATGTTTTGTACATGCAGAGCTACCAGTAAAATCTGTCAGGACCTTGCCTGTGTTGAGATTGTAAGATCTGATCAGTTACTAGTTCATCCCTTGCAGTACAAAGCCCTGTGTGCTGGAGTCAGTCTGTAAATGTGTCTCCTCTGCCAGCACTGTGAATTAACACTGCAGAGCATACAAGTTGCATTTAATAAGAATTTGCAGAGATCATAATACTACATGCATAAAGCTGGTGTGCTGTTTGTCTGTTTGTAGGAAGTTTTAAGGACCGGATGTTTGTTTAAGATCTGCTCGGCATCCCTGAGCAAAAATTACTGGGACTTCAGTAAATATTTCGTAGAGCTCCCCACGTCTTCCTCTTTAAACCCTTTGTTGTGGTTTAACCCCAGCCAGCAACTAGGCACCACACAGCCGTTCACTCACTCTCCGCCACCAGTGGGGTGGGGAAGAGAATCAGAAAAAAAAAAAGCAAAACTTGTGGGTTGAAATAAGAACAGTTTAATAGACCAGAAAAGAAGAAACTAATAATGATACTAATAACAATACTAAAATGACAATAATAATAAAGGATTGGAATATACAAAACAAGTGATGCACAATGCAATTGCTCACCAGCCACCAACCAATGCCCAGTTAGTTCCCGAGCAGCGATCCCTCCCCACCCAGCTCCTCCCAGTTTATATACTAGGCATGATGTCACATGGTATGAAACATCCCTTTGGCCACTTTGGGTCAGCTGCCCTGGCTGTGTCCCCTCCCAACTTCTTGTGCCCCTCCAGCTTTCTCCCTGGCTGGGCATGAGGAGCTGAAAAATTCTTGACTTTAGACTAAACATTACTTAGCAACAACTGAAAACATCAGTGTTATCAACATTCTTCTCATACTGAACCCAAAACACAGCACTATACCAGCTACTAGGAAGAAAGTTAACTCTATCCCAGCTGGAACCAGGACAGGGGGGGAAATTCTCATTAATGTCACTTAATGCGAGTGGGGTTTTTTTATTCCTTTAGAAGAAGGAGGTCATGTTAGGCAGAAGACTGAGTTCCAATTTCACACGCCTTTGATAGCTACTCAGTACTTTGCAGTGTCTAACCCCAAAGAAAAATTAACTGTTGGGAGTCAGAAGCTAGTCAACAACTTTTTTAGCAATTTCTGGTTCTCTGTTAATGCTTTAATTGAAAGCTACAGCTGGATGGTAGAGGCTGCAGGGAACATGGACAGACATTTACATTCATCTGGTCAGATGAAACCAGAGCATGCCATGACAGACCTGTAAGATGCAGGCCAGGTGAAAGGGAAAAGCAAAAGAAATTTCCTTAAGATCCACCTACTACTGTGAACCTAAAGATGCACAAGCATAAGGAATTGGGTAATTTTACAAGATGAGTTTAAGAAAGATATTGCCTATGGGACACATGGAAACCATGACGGACCATGATGGAACAGCTGTGCTTTCCCCTCTGTGGAGCTCTTCCAGGCTTCCTGTACGGTATTTAAAGATACAACTTCCTTTAACTGAGGTTTAAACAACCAACCAACCTCAGACTGCTCCTTGCAACATATGGAGGTAATAAGACTTGATCAGATGTGAAACTCTTGCATGGAAACAAAGAGATATTAAAAAATAGTTCAAACAATCTTTAGAAGGTGTGGAATGATTGCTGAAGGTGACTTATCGATATGACACTCCCACACACACACTTAAGGGAAGGTGAACCTCCAGGGTGGAATGCAGTGGATATGCAAGAAATCTGTTCCATAATAATTCCCTAAGCAACTTAACCTTCAACCTTAGATGTTAGCAACACCAGGGGAGCTTGGTATGCTGACTCTGTGATATCACTGCAGGGATGGGGAACTGGAACTACTGGAACAAGAATGGAAGGTCCCTGCATTGAATCCACTGAAGCAAGGAGGTGAAACAATGGGGCTTCTGTCAACACTATGGCCTTACTTCTGATTTATATCATAAGTGCCCAGTTCTGGAGTAGTGACACGTTAAATCATGTTCTCTGGGTGAACTTTGCTCATTATAATCTCATTATAATACCAAAACACACCTCCATCCCCAAAGCTACCTGCCTTCAAGGTGCAACCACCCCTCACTGAGCATGTGCTCTGAATTTTCCCTAGCATATACCTTTAAAAGGAAAGCGAGAGAACTTTATACCAAAGTAAAGGTATGTATGACTAGAGTCACTCAAGCTCCACCTAAAAAAATAAGAAAATATGAAAGGGCTTAAGAGAGGAGGAATGTTAGGGAAGATACCATCATAGACAAGTCGGGAGGACATCGCTGACATCTGGGATCAGTCAACGGGCTGAACCTCTCTTCCCCCCCCTAGGGACGCCTATTGGGTAAGATTCGAACCCTCAGTTATACCGAGTGCTTCCCTGGGCAACTTAGACATCTCTATAGAGTTTTTCCATAATTTAGTGTGCTTGTAGTTGACTGTGTTATTATTTGCACGTGCTTTGCAGATAGTGTATTTATCACCTGCAATCTAAAAGAACCTGTACTGTTGCTTTAATAAACTGCGCTCCTCATTAATCTAGTCATGATAGTTCATTAATGCAACCAAACTCCCTAAGTCTGGTAATTCTTGTGCGTTGAACACAGCTAAGCTGAGAGTGCAGTACGATATTAAGTGCATCCATCATCGTGATAGTTCAGCATATTGAATGTGACCAGACTTACAGTGTTGAATTGGACATCACTCAGAAATTAACCCTAGCCGCCCCCAGCCCCTCTGACATCTGAGGATAAGCTGGAATGCAAGGGGGTTTATTTTCTGCCAAACTTCTTCACGCTTTAACACAACGGAAGGGTGTCCTGGTTTCGGGTGGGATAGAGTTAATTTTCTTCTTAGTAGCTGGTACAGTGTGTTTTGGATTTAGTGTGAGATTAATATTAATAACACACTGATGTTTTAGTTGTTGCTAAGTAGCGCTTATCCTAAGTTAAGGATTTTTCAGTTTCCCATGCTCTGCCAGCAAGCCGGTGTACAATCAGGAGGGAGGGAGCATAGCCAGGACAGCTGACCTGAACTAGCCAAAGGGATATTCCATACCATAGAATGTCATGCTTGGTATATAAACTGGGGGCAGTTGGCCAGGAGGCACGGATCGCTGCTTGAGCATCGGTCAGCAGGCGGTGAGCAATTGCATTGTGCATCACTTGTCTTTTCTTGGATTTAATTTCCTTTTTTTTTTTCATTATATTCCTTTTCATTACTATAGTTATTATTCTATTTTATTATTATTATTGTTAGTATTTTATTTTACTTTAGTTATTAAATCATTCTTATCTCAACCCTTAAGTTACTTTTTTTTTCAATTGTCCTCCCCATCCCACTGGGAGTGGGGGGAGTAAGTGAGCAGCTGTGTGGTGCCTGGTTGCTGGCTGGGGTTAAACCACAACAAAGAGTTTAAAGAGGAAGACATGTGGGGAGCTCTACAAAATCTTTAATGCAGTCCCAGTAATTTTTGCTCAGGGATGCCGAGCAGATCTTAAACAAACATCCAGTCCTTAAAACTTCCTACAAACAGACAAACAGCACACCAGCTTTATGCATGTAGTATTATGATCTCTGCAAATTCTTATTAAATGTTTGTATGGAGCGCACCATTGTCCTATGCCAACTCACTGGTGATAATGACCTGGAAAGACGAAGTGGCACAGACAGTGAATGAAATCACTTGCCAACTCTGGCAATAAAAAGAAAATCTTTCTTCCTCCCTACAAGCCTGCATTTTGGCTGTGGAGAAGCTGCCCCAGGATGTCCAGCAATTCAAAGAGGATATGTCCTACTCCCCCACCTGTAAGGACCAATGTCTCAGCTATTAGGAGTGAGCGCTCCTCTGCCCAAGAGAGAGAATATAGAAGGTACACACCGCGAGGTGCCCTGTGGTTTTACCTATGAGATCATGGAGAGGACATGAGGAAATGGGATGGAAAACCTACCTCGGTCTTAAATGCACGGGTACGTGAGTTGCGAGGAAAAACCACCACAAAAGGGCATTCTCCCAGGAAAAATGCCGCTCCAGTTTCCAAACAGAGTAGAAGGGCTGATCTTATTTCTGGTACTCTTGAAGGGAATACTGAGCCAACTTTAGAAGAAGTGGGTAATGGATACTCTGACCAGGATTAGAGGGGCCCTGCCTCCAGCCAGGTGGAGGAAAGGGATAACCGGGTCTATTGGACTGTGTGGATTTGATGGCCTGGCACGTTAGACCCACAGCAGTACAAGGCTCTAGTAGACACCGGTGCACAGTGCACTCTAATGCCATCGAGTTATAAAGGGACAGAACCCATCTGTATTTCTGGTGTGACAGGGGGATCCCAAGAGTTAACTGTATTGGACGCTGAAGTAAGCCTAACTGGGAATGAATGGCAGAAACACCCCATTGTGACTGGTCCAGAGGCTCCGTGCATCCTTGGCATAGACTACCTCAGGAGAGGGTATTTTAAGGACCCAAAGGGGTATCGATGGGCTTTTGGTATAGCTGCCTTGGAGACAGAGGGCACTGAACAGCTGTCTACCCTGCCTGGTCTGTCTCAAGACCCTTCGATTGTGGGGTTGCTGAGGGTTGAAGAACAACAAGTGCCAATTGCTACCATGGTGGTGCACCGGCAGCAATATCGCACCAACCGAGACTCTCTGATTCCCATCCACAAGTTGATTCGCCAACTGGAGAGCCAAGGAGTGATCAGCAAAACTCGCTCACCCTTTAATAGTCCCATATGGCCAGTGCGAAAGTCTAATGGGGAGTGGAGACTAACAGTTGACTATCGCGGCCTGAATGAAGTCACGCCACCGCTGAGTGCTGCTGTGCTGCATATGCAAGAACTTCAGTACAAACGAGTCAAAGGCAGCCAAGTGGTACGCCACATTGCTAACACGGTTTTCTCAATCCCTCTGGCAGCAGAGTGACATCGACATTTTGCTTTCATTTGGAGAGGAGTCCAGTTCACTTGGCATCAACTGCCCCAGGGGTGGAAACACAGCCCCACCATTTGCCATGGACTGATCCAGACTACAGTAGAGAAGGGTGAAGCTCTGGAACACCTGCAATACATTGATGACATCTTCGTATGGGGCAACACAGCAGAAGAAGTCTTTGAGAGAGGGAAGAAAATAATCCAAATCCTTCTGAAAGCCGGTTTTGCCATAAAAGAAAGTAAGGTCAAGGGACCTGCACGGGAGATCCAGTTTTTAGGAATAAAATGGCAAGATGGATGTTGTGTAGGTCCCAATGGATTTGATCAAGAAAATAGCAGCTATTTTTTCACCGACTAATTAAAAGGAGACACAGGCTTTCTTAGGTGTCGTGGGTTTTTGGAGAATGCATATTCCAAATTACAGTCTGATTGTAAGCCCTCTCTATCAAGTGACCCAGAAGAAGAATGATTTTAAATGGGGCCCTGAGCAACAACAAGCCTTTGAACAAATTAAGCGGGAGATTGTTCATGCGGTAGCCCTTGGGACCAGTCTGGCAGGACAAGACCTTATCGCTCTCCACAACTACCTGAAAGGAGGTTGTAGAGAGGTGGGTAGTGCTCTCTTCTATCAAGTAACTAGTGATAGGATGAGAAGAAATGGCCTCAGGTTGCGGCAGGGGAGGTTTAGATTGGATATTAGAAAAAATTTCTTTACTGAAAGGATTGTCAGGCATTGGAACAGGCTGCCCAGGGAAGTGATGAAGTCACCATCCCTGGAGGTCTTCAAAAAATGCATAGACGTGGCATTTCAGAACATGGTTTAGTGGGCATGGTGGTGTTTGGTTGATGGTTGGACTTGATCTTAGAGGTCTTTTCCAAACTTAATGATTCTATTCTATTCCATCCTATTCTATCCTATCCTATTCTATTATTTTCTTTTCTATTCTATTCTATTCTATTCTAAGACATTAAAAATGTGCCCTATACTGCAGCCAGGGAGAATGGCCCTACCTGGAGCCTCTGGCAAAATGCACCGGGGGAGACCGGAGGCCGACCTCTGGGGTTTTTGGAGTTGGGGATACAGAGGACACAAGGCCCACTATACTCCAACTGAAAAAGAGATATTGGCAGCATATGAAGGCATTTGAGCTGCCTCAGAAGTGGTTGGTACTGAAACACAGCTCCTCTTAGCACCCCGACTGCTGGTGCTGGGCTGGACATTCAAAGGGAAGGTCTCCTCTACACATCACGTGACTGATGCCCCATGGAGTAAGCGGGTCGCACTGATCACACAATGAGCTCGCATAGGAAACCCCAGTTACCCAGGAATTTTGGAAGTGATCATGTACTGGTTTGGCAGGACATCCCCCCCCGCCATCCTGCCAGCAGGAAACAAAACTTCTCCAGGCAGGGAGAAGGGGAAGGAAACCCTGGAGGCTGCAGGTTGAAATTTGAACTGGCCAATCGAGATGCGCCAGGTACACCGAGGTGACCCTCCTAGCCAATAGAATTTAATGACCACAGGTCATATTTGACAGGGGTATAAACGGGGTCCTGCCAGAGGACATGTTGGCAGTCCTCCTCGGAGCAGTGGGTCTGCAGTCGGGGACTCCCCCTCAGGCCGGGGCACCGCCCGAAGTAACTCCTCGAGGGAGAGAGCCCTTCAGCTTTTAGGTGAGTGATATGCACATTTTGAGCCATCACTTTAAATCTTGGGGATTCTTAAGTCGGCCGTGTAGTATTAATTCTCTTTACATCATTGAGCCTGTGGTTTTATAAAATGTTACCGGACTTCTAACTAACTTTTGCTGAAGAATAGATCTGAGTTTTAACACCTGTTGGATTTGGTTAGTCGTGCATCCGTAACATTTTAAATTGGCGTAGTCGGCAAGATGATGTTAATGGAGGAATTATTACGGAGGCGCGGCAGCAGCCCTTCTCCCCCAGGTCTGGACTGGGCGAAGGAGAAGTGGTCCGACCCGGCAGCGGTCGTGGAGAGAGTAGAACTATGCCGCGGAAGTAGTCGAGACGGCAAAGGCAGTGTGTGTACCATCCTGGGCGCCTGCTTGATTCAAGCACAGAACCAAAAGGGGGATTCTGCTAAAAGGCAAGGGGAAATAGATTGTCTGAAGGTGGAATTGGAGGAAAGGGGTGTGCGGCCCCTTATTGAAACAGAAGGGCACACAGGTCCGCATGGTGGGAGCCCCCGGAGTGCTGTTTGCACGGCCCCTTGGTCGGGACCCGAACTTGGTGAGTTGCAAGCTAATTTTTCGCATAAGCCGGGCGAAACCAAAACTGAGAATTTGTGGAGAGTTTCTCTAATGGGGGAGGATCGGATACTGTTGAGTGATGATGAAGCGAGAGGTTACTGGGGACCGGGAGTGTTTCTGAGTGCTGGACCGGCAGGCGATCAGTCGATAACATCCCGAGTAGCCTACTGGGCTGGGGGTGTGGACCCCAAGGAGAGAGGAAAACCTGTTACTATCCGGGTAAAGGGACTGTCGGAGTTAACGGAGGGCAGCAGGAAGGTCCGCCCAGCCAGTTGTAAACCCCGCCCCGAGCGGTCTCGAACTCGGGGGCCGTCGGGTCGGAACTACGATCCCGGAAGGGACGCGCTCTGGCGGAAGGCACCGGCACTGGGGGCAGCCCGAGCCGTGCTGCGCGGGCAGTCCGCTGGCGGCATCCGGGACTGGGATTGCTGGAGGGGAAAGCTAGAGACCAAAGGGAAGCGCCAGCAACCCCGCCCCCTCGGGGGGAGAAACGGAGCCCTTTCGCGGCACTGCGAGAGGAACCGGACGGGCTAAAAAACTAGAAGCTGCGGTTTGGGGTTCAGGCCACCCAGTCCGCATGGTGAATACCTGCCAATGGTCTGCTGATAAAGAGCCTTATATACACATTCCTGTGGGCCCCAAACAGATAAGTTTAGAATTCTTAATTGATACAGGAACCCAAATTAGTGTTTTAAATGAGCAACAAGCTAGTGAGCTGGGAATCAGGCCATCAAGAAAGGCTATAAACATTAGAGGAGTAACAGGGGTGACAGAAAAATGCCCCATAGCTCGAACCCAACTTTGGCTACCGGGGAGGGGAAAAGAATGACAGCTGTGGAGGTGACTTTAAGCACCTATGAGGGAAATATACTGGGATTTGATGTGCTGGCAGGCAGACAATGGGACCTACCCAATGGTAGGGTGTGGAGCTTCGGGGGCAGGGAGGCAGAGGCATGTGAGAACCTTATAGGTTGCTCCTGCACTACCGCAATCTAAGGTAACCTGTGTCCCTCAATACCCACTTCCAGCCACAGCCAAACGGGGCATTTCGGAAGTAATTAACAATCTTGAAAAAAGAGAGATCATCAGTTGCACACATTCTCCTTATAATTCTCCTGTTTGGCCAGTCCATAAATCAGGTGGAAGGTGGCGACTAACAATTGATTATAGGAGATTGAACAGTAATACCCCACCATTAACTTCTGCCGTCCCAAGTATTACCTCAGTGATTGCCCACCCTCTCTATGACTTGCTCCGAAAAAACAGAAAATGGGATTGGACTTTGCAACATACGGAAGCCATTAACGCCCTGAAAGATGAGCTTAAGGCTTATCAGAGACTAGGTCCATTGCACCCACGAGATCCTTTAAGGGTGGAACGGGGATTTGCTGAACATGCCTCATACTGTGGTGTGTTTCAAAAGGGGCCACAGGGACCAGCCAGGCCTTTAATATTCTCTTCCACTGCATTCAAAGAGATGGAGCAACGATATTCAGATTGGGAGAAGGGGACTCTTTCCCTCACTAGAGCAGTTAAAGAGGCTGAAAAGCTGCGTACTTCACAGGATGTTATAGTATAGGGTCCTTTCCCTCTCTTAAATTCAATCCTCAATGGGTCACCTCCTCCAGAGGGAGTAGCCCAAAAGGCCACAATTAGGAAATGGTATGCATACCTAGAAGGGATAAGCCAATTGCTCCCACTAAAGGAGGGTCAGACTAAGGTTTTCAAACTACGGCAACCTGTAAACCCTGACCCAGCCTTGCTGGGCCAACCGTATAAACCTTCTCCGATTGAGGAGGCACCTGAATTTGTGGCAGGCTCAGATGTGCAGGGCAATATAAAGCAGTGGCGTTGGAGATTGGTACTGGGAAGACAGTCGAGGAAGAGGGTGAAGGTAGTGCACAAGTAGGAGAACTACGGGCTTTATTACTGGCCATAGAGAATGGTGCTACCATCGTCTATACTGACTCTTACGCAACCTTTAAGGGTACTACAGAGTGGATACGTCAGTGGGAATCTAGTAAGTGGGAGGTAGGTCATGCGAAAGTGTGGAGTAGAGAGGACTGGCAACATCTCATGGCAATAGGGAGATCCCGACCTTTAAAGGTGGGATGGGTGAAGGGACATGCTTGGGATGGAACCCCAGCTGTGAAATGGAATCAGCAGGTGGACCACCTGGCCCAAATCAGGATGGTCGCCAGTGAGAAGGAAGATTGGGATAGACTAGCAGAATGGTTGCATATCAAATGAGGCTGCTCAGGGAAAGCAGATCTCTATTATGAATGCCGATCTCGGTGTTGGCCAGTGTCTATGAAAACCTGTGAAGCAATTCTTACAGCTTGCCCACAATGCCGAATAAGGCTTAAAGCTAATCACCCAAACCAAGCTCTGGCCCAGCATATCAGACAAGGCAAGGCTCTTTGGAGCACGTGGCAGGTTGATTACATTGGTCTTCTGAGACCATCTCATGGGAGTCAAAGACTCACCACATCGGTGCCTGGTGGATAATCCCGGACTTTTAACCCTGTGACCTGGTTTTAAGACCGAGGCCTAGTTTATGCTTTTTTACAGGACCAAGAAGGAACGAGTCATTCCAGTCCTTTTGCTGACAGTGATCACGGTGACAGGCATCGATGGTGAAGATCTGGATGATAATGTCGTGGCAAAATGATTGACATTAATATATCGCGAGTCCTTGAGGTCGCATGAGAGCAATGTAACAATTACAGTTGGAGGTTCAGATTGGATGGGGGAGGAGGTTATACTCATGTTGTTTATAGTTGCTCACCAGGTACAGTAAATGCTAGTTCAGTATGAAACACCAAATGTGACTATATCCTCCAACTAACCCATGGGATCATTGGGTGGAGTTGGAATGGTACTATGCTATGCCCTGAAATTCCATGGGGGCAACTGTGTATGGTACTTGAGGAACTTCAATAGAGCACCCTAAACTGAGTTTACAGTTCAAGAGACACGGAGGCAACTGTTTCTGCAAAAGGGACCAACTGGTTGGGAAAAGTCTTGATATGTTCAGATTTTCTTTCACAGGGTGGGCGACCAGCCTTCTCTAATCTTTAATAATGCTTGTAGTTATGATTACTGTAATCTCTATTGCAATAAGTTCTATCAAACGCTTGGTAGTAAAGCCCGTACTAACGGTTAAGTATACTCCTTTAAACTGTCCATACACTGAATATTCCTGTGTTCGATATTCCACTTTAGTTCTAGACCAGAAGGGAACGATGACCCACAATGAGCGTCAAACTCACCAAACTGTACCCCCTTTTAACTTTGGAGGCAAGAGGTGACTGTACCACCACTCCAAGGAAACCAGTTGAATCATGACTGTGGTAACGGGGTGGATTGTGGCAGTACATCCCGCCCCCCACATCCTGCCAGCAGGAAACAAAACTTCTCCAGGAAGGGAGAAGGGGAAGGAAACCCTGGAGGTTGCAGGTTGAAATTTGAACTGGCCAGTTGAGATGCGCCAGGTACACCGAGGTGACCCTCCTAGCCAATAGAATTAAATGACCACAGGTCGGATTCGACAGGGGTATAAATGGGGTTCCGCCAGAGGACATGTTGGCAGTCCTCCTTGGAGCAGCGGGTCTGCAGTCGGGGACTCCCTCTCGGGCTGGGGCACCGCCCGAGGTAACTCCTCGAGGGAGAGAGCCCTCAGCTTTTAGGTGAGTGATACGTGCATTTTGAGCCATCACCATGTAGTATTAATTCTCTTTACATCATTGAGCCTGTGGTTTTATAAAATGTTACCGGACTTCTAACTAACTTTTGCTGAAGAATAAATCTGAGTTTTAACACCTGTTGGATTTGGTTAGTCGTGCATCCGTAACAACTGGCCAGAAGGCAAAGATTTTGGAATGTTGCCACAGGAGGAGGTGACACGTGCTGAAGAGGCCCCACTGTATAATAAACTGTCAGAAAATGAGAGGCAATATGCCCTGTTCACTGACGGATCCTGTCGCATTGTGGGAAAGCATCGGAGGTGGAAGGCTGCTGTATGGAGACCTATAGGACAAGTCACAGAAACTGCTGAAGAAGGTGAATTGAGTAAATTTGCAGAGGTGAAAGCCATCCAGCTAGCATTAGATATTGCTGAAAGAGAGAAGTGGCCAGTGCTCTATCTCTATACTGACTCATGGATGGTGGCAAATGCCCTGTGGGGGTGGTTACAGCAATGGAAGCAGACCAACTGGCAGTGCAGAGGTAAACCCATCTGTGGCAAGATATTGCGTCCCGGCTAGAGAATCTGGTTGTAAAAGTACATCATGTAGATGCTCAGATACCCAAGAGTTGGGCCACTGAAGAACATCAAAATAACCAGCAGGTGGATCAGGCTGCCAAGATTGAAGTGGCCCAGGTGGCTCTGGACTAGCAACATAAGGGTGAGCTATTTATGGCTCAGTGGGCCCATGACACCTCAGGCCATCAGGGAAGAGATGCAACATATAGATGGGTTCGTGATTGAGGGGTGGACTTGACCATGGATACTATTGCACAAGTTATCCATGAATGTGGAACATGTGCTGCAATCAAGCAAGTTAAGCAGTTGAAGCCCCTGTGGTATGGAGGGCGATGGCTGAAATATAAATGCGGCGAAGAAAGAGACTTTGGACAATAATAAGCTGGTTCACAGAAGCAGCAATAAAGACCCCTTTATTGTCTCTTACAGCAGATTTATATATTAGTAAAATAGGAGCACATATCCAGCTCAGCAGGATGTTTGCCAGTCTTCAGAACAATTAAAGATAAACATACACTCCACACGCATACTCGTGACTGTCTTCAGTCATGCCTCCTCAGGCATAACTGCAGGCAGTTTTCCGACCTGACCTTGTAAAACTAGTTCTTGAAAGGCTTGGCAAACATGCAGCACAGCAGGATCTAATATTCAGTCTTCATTCAAGTGCCAGATGTTTCGAGCTGCTCCCACATATAAATATGGGGAAGCCTGGTAAATTGACTATATCACACTCTCACAAACTCACCAAGGCAAGCGCTATGTGCTTACAGTGGTGGAAGCAACCACCGGATGGCTGGAAACATATTCTGTGCCCCATGCCACCGCCTGGAACACTGTCCTGGGCCTTGAGAAGCAGGTCTTGTGGTGACATGGCACCCCAGAAAGAATTGAGTCAGACAACGGGACTCATTTCCGAAACAGTCTCATAGACACCTGGGCCAAAGAGCATGGCATTGAGTGGGTGTATCATATCCCCTATCATGCACCAGCCTCTGGGAAAATCAAACAATACAATGGACTGTTAAAGACTACACTGAGAGCAATGGGGGGTGGAAATTTCAAACGTTGGGATACGCATTTAGCAAAAGCCACCTGGTTAGTCAACACCAGAGGATCTGCCAGTCGGGGTGGCCCTGCCCAGTCAGTACTTTTATGTACTGTAGAAGGGGATAAAGTCCCTGCAGTGCACATAAAAAATATGTTAGGGAAGACAGTCTGGGTTACTCCTGCCTCAGGCAAAGGTAAACCCATTCGTGGGACTGATTTTGCTCAAGGGCCTGGGTGCACTTGGTGGGTGATGCGAAAAGATGGGGAAGTCCGATGTGTGCCTCAAGGGGATTTGATTTTAGGTGAGACTAGCCAGAATTAAACTGTATGATATTAGTTGCTATATAACCCTGCTACTGTATGTAATCATTACTATAATTGTGTGATGGGTTAACCCTGGCTGGACGCCAGGTGCCCACCAAAGCCGTTCTATCACTCCCCCCTCCTCAGCTGGACAGGGGAGAGAAAAATATAACAAAGAGCTTGCGGGTTGAGATAAGGACAGGAGAGATCATTCACCAATTACCATCACGGGCAAAACAGACTCAGCTTGGGGAAAATTAACTCAATTTATTACAAATCAACCAGAGTAAGGCAATGAGAAATAAAACCAAATCTCAGAACACCTTCCCTCCACCCCTCCCTTCTTCCCGGGCACAACTTCACTCCTGGATTTCTCTGCCAAACCCCCCCAGCGGCACAAGGGGGACAGGGATGGGGTTTACGGTCATCACACATTATTTTCTGCCTCTTCATCCTCCTCAGGGGGAGGGCTCATCACACTCTTCCCCTGCTCCAGCATGGGGTCCCACCCACGGGAGACAGTCCTCCACAAACTTCTCCAATGTGGGTCCTTCCCACGGGCTGCAGTTCTTCACGAACTGCTCCAGCATGGGTCCTTTCCACGCTGTGCAGTCCTTCAGGAGCACACTGCTCCAGCGTGGGTCCCCCATGGGGTCACAAGTCCTGCCAGAAAACCTGCTCCGTGGGCTCCTCTCTCCACAGATCCGCAGGTCATGCCAGGAGCCTGCTCCAGCGTGGGGTTCCCATGGGCTGCAGGTGGATATCTGCTCCACCGTGGACCTCCATGGACTGCAGGGGGACAGCCTGCCTCGCCATGGTCTTCACCACGGGCTGCAGGGGAATCTCCGCTCCGGCGCCTGGAGCATCTCCTCCCCCTCCTTCTTCACTGACCTTGGTGTCTGCAGGGTTGTTTCTCTTACATGTTCTCACTCCTCTCTCCGGCGGCTGTTTCTCTCTGTCTGAACTTTTTTCCTTCTTAAAAATGTTATAACAGAGGCGCTACCACTATCGCTGATTGGCTCGGCCTTGGCCGGTGGCGGGTCCGTCTTAGAGCCGGCTGGTATAGGCTCTCTCTCGAACACAGGGGAAGCTTCCAGCAGCTTCTTACAGAAGCCACCCCTGTAACACCCCCCCCCGCTACCAAAACCTTACCACACAAAGCCAATACAAATTGTTATATGCTATATCCATAGTACTACAGTAAGAATCAGTTCAAGCAAGAAAGAACTGTGATAAAACTGAGTGAAGCGCAGTAGTGATGGAACGAGAACTGACTCCAGGATGCAACAGTCCAACAGTGCACACCATCCTCCTGCTGCATACAATGTCTCCCGCTCGCCATACAGCACTGAAGACTGATCCTGCTCTACCAACTGAGAGGACGTTGCACCATCCCTCCTGCCCAGAAAGACTGGTATGATAGATGGAGTCCAAAGTCGGGGAGTAAATGAACTCAACAAACATTTTATAAACATGGCCAATAAACTAAGGGAATGATATCTCTCTGTGTGTATACATGTATATATATATCTCTATCTCAAAGGGCGGAAAAGGTGGTGATGATTGTCCAGGATGTAACTGAAGGTATGGGAACTGAGCATGATTTAAATGGTATAAAATAAGGGGTGGATACTGTCCTGGTTTCAGCTGGGATACAGTTAACTTTCTTCCTAGTAGCTGGTATAGTGCTGTGTTTTGGGTTCAGTATGAGAAGAATGTTGATAACACACTGATGTTTTCAGTTGTTGCCAAGTAATGTTTAGTCTAAAGTCAAGGGTTTTTCATCTTCTCGTGCCCAGCCAGCAAGAAGGCTGGAGGGGCACAAGAAGTTGGCACAGGACGGAGCCAGGGCACCTGACCCAAACTGGCCAACAGGGTATTCCATACCATGTGACGTCCCATTTAGTATAGGAACTGGGAAGTGGGGGCGGGGAATCGCCGCTGGGGGACTAGCTGGGTGTTGGTCAGCAGGTGCTGAGCAATTGCACTGCGCATCATTTGTACATTCCAATCCTTTCATCATTGCTGTTGTCATTTTATTAGTGTTATCATTATCATTATTAGTTTCTTCTTTTCTGTTCTATTAAACTGTTCTTATCTCAACCCACGGGTTTTGCTTCTTTTCTCCCGATTTTCTCCCCCATCCCACTGGATGGGGGGGAGTGAGTGAGCGGCTGCGTGGTGTTTAGTTGCTGGCTGGGGTTAAACCATGACAGCCTTTTTTCTTAAACCTCCTCCTGAAGATTATTTTGTACCATCTTCATTTCTGTGCTTAGATTTCTTAACATTCTCTTGTCTCTTCAGTCAATAAAACAAACTGCTAAAATAAAGAAATTCTCACTTATTTCATGTTTTGAGTCTTCTTCTTTTTGTTCTTTTTTACTTCTGTTTATGGGCTGACGAAAGGAAGGTGTATGCTTTTTGTAGACCACCCTAAGATGCCAGTTCTGATAGGATCCTCTAAGAATACATTCAGGTCTGCCACCTTCTGCTGTCCTAGGGGGCTGGGAAACTGGCCACCTTGAAAGCCTTTTTCTGTTGGTGCCCTAAATGCTATGCTAGCAGAAGCTGGTGAGTTGGGAAATGAGAGACAGAATGTAACCACAGGATTCTCTTACTTTCCCTTGTCTGTAATATTTCTTCCTGTTGCTGGTCATCCCTTTATGTATTGTTGTTGTGGTTTAACCCCAGCCAGCAACTAAGCACCACGCAGACGCTCACTCACTCCCCCCACCCACCCAGTGGGATGGGGGAGAGAATTGGAGAAAAAAAGGCAAAACTCGTGGGTTGAGATAAGAACAGTTTAATAGAACAGAAAGGAAGAAACTAATAGTGATAATAATAATACTAAAATGACAATAATAATAATAATAAAGGATTGGAATATACAAAACAAGTGATGCACAATGCAATTGCTCACGACCTGCCAACCAACACTCAGTTAGTCCCCGAGCAGCAATTCCCCCCACCCCCACACCTACCAGTTTATATACTAGGCATGACGTCACATGGTATGGAATATCACTTTGGCCAGTTTGGGTACGCTGCCCTGGCTGTGTCCTGTGCCAACTTCTTGTGCCCCTCCAGCCTTCTTGCTGGCTGGGCACGAGAAGATGAAAAACCCTTGACTTTAGACTAAACATTACTTGGCAACAACTGAAAACATCAGTGTGTTATCAACATTCTTCTCATACTGAACCCAAAACACAGCACTATACCAGCTACTAGGAAGAAAGTTAACTGTATCCCAGCTGAAACCAGGACAATCATCTAATTTATATTAAAAGGGCTTTGTAGTCTTTATTTGTCTAGAAAACATTGCAAATAAGCATGGCACACTAAAAATAATAAATAACAAAATTCCATCTTTTTGGCAGCATGTTGCATTTCTGCTCAGTTGCCCTGCCAGCCCTTCTGACTTTAAAATATTTTGATGTCCTGCACTTTTCACCCAGCCCAAGCACCAGACTTTCCTCAGACATTTAGCATTGACATTAATGCAAATGCCTCCAACTCACTGGGCCCTTTGGGGCAAAACATGACATCCTTGACTTTCAATCATATAGAGACAGGATATATTTGTATCCACAAAACTGGAAATAATAAAATATCAGTATTCAGGTGCTAATCCACGTTAATTTACATTCTGTGAAGTCTACAAGAAACTTGTAACTGGTTGTCTTGAAGGGAAGCATAGTATTTTTGGTATTTTGTTTATTTATAAAAAAGAATTTAAATTATACATATAAACACTGCATAGATTGGGATTATATATCTCTTCTAATAGTTGCTGGATGCTTGCTTGCATTTCTAAATTCTAGTGTTTTGGGGCTTGCTGATTGTCTTCCACTCTATGTGGTAAATACCTATCTTTTGTAAGCATTGCCAGAGTGCAAATAATACTTTTCTTTCCATTGGTGGATACCAAATTTCCCTGCTAAAGCACTTTTGCTGCAGTGGTTTTGTTATCTTTAAGAAACCTGGCTTCTGTAACTAAAAAAATTAGATCTTTGTGAAAGGTCCCAAAGGCTGGAGGAGTTTATCAGTATGTTATTGAAATTAATGCACAGGTCTAGCCAAAGAAATGCAAGTGCCTGATTCACTGCTGTTCTGATGTGCATAAAAACTCAAATGCTTAACTGCCTAGATGAACCATAGTGCAAAGATACTCCAGGATGTAAGTAAGATTTTGATGTCTGTTACATAATATCCATGAGTATAACAAACCCACTAGAATTTGCTTGCACTGGGTTGACAAATGAAGTTGCTTGCTTTCTTTGGAGTTTTATCAGAGTATAATCACTTGCCCACTTAATTGAAAAATCACTTATGTTTATAGCTGAATTTAAATGTTTTGTATATAAATGACAGCTTTTGATGTACAACCATTTTTTTTACAGGAAGTAGTTGGTTTTTATCTGTGTTTCTGTAAAGATATTTCAAAAACTCAAATCAAATTTCCAGCAGTAAGTAATATCCTATTCAGTGCAAGGTGAAATGTTTTACATCAAATCTCCTGCTGTGTAATAGTGTGTGGATTGTCTGGCTCATAGTTCACAAACGAGTTTCACCATGTCTAGTGCACACAGGTGACTCATGGGGGGGTTACAAAAGTGACCCAGCCTTGGGTTGCCTTGAGGCCCTGTCTCTCTGCAGAGACGACTCACGGGGAGCTGTGTAGACAGCTTAGCCCTGGGTTGTCTGATAAACCCTAAACAGGGTGGTGGCTGCACCATTCAAAGAACCAAAACCTGAACTGAGCCTTGAAATCCCTTAACAGATAGTATGCCCTGAGTCTCAGTCCAACCACTATTCAGTTGCCTGAGGAAGCAAGGTTAAAAAAAAAAAAACAAAACCTGGAGGGTTTCAGCTTCAGTTTCAAATGACAACCTTGTGTATTCAAACAATCACAGACCAATGAAGGAAAGATAAGGGGAAACTCCACTCAGATATACATAATCCATTTAGGCCTATATCATAATCCACTCAGACATAGTCATACACACCATTCCACAAGTCAGAGGATAAAAACTCTAAGATTCGGGTTGGAAAGGGGGGGAGTCACTTCTCCAACTATACAGTTGGCTTGCGAAGGAAACCCTTCCCCCCTTCAACGGGACGCCAGTCAAGGTAACTTCCCTGGGATTGAGAGTCCTTACCTGGAGGGGTAAGTGAATATTGTTTATGCTTTAAGTTTGTAAACGCGTGTGTGCTTGTGGTTGTCTGTGAATCGCTTGTGGTTGTAATAATGTACTACTCTTGCCTTAAAAAATTGCAATAGTTCATTCCTCCATTGTATCTGTAAAACCTGCAATAGTGGCATGTTAAGTCTGTAAATGAAGTTCAAATAAATAATTTGCTTGAACCTTGCAGTTAAGTCCTTTTCCATCACAAATGGCCAATCAAAGAGTATAGTGGCTGAATGGATTTTTTTGGCTTGGTATTCAAAATTAAACATTTTCAAACATTAACATTTAATGGTTTTTGCCACTCTTCAAGTTGATTTTATGTAACCCTAGATGCTCACAACTACTTGATACTCTGAAGTGACTCATTTTATGCTGAGGATCCTGCAGGCAGTAGTTTTACATTTATTACGCTTGTGTAGATGGAATGAAATGTAGATTTGATAGCAGATTTGTGTCTGTCTTCTGATAAACATTTTCTCAGGTTTGGCTATATGTCCATCAGCATGATACAGCAAGTCTATTTCTGAGTGAGCAAAGATAAATTTTGGTAATTCATAGGAAATTGTTTCTCTTATTGCAGGTATCCAGTAAGAAGAGCTCATGTCAACAACCATCTCTGGAGCTAGATGGTTCCTACTTGGGTATTGGAGGACCACAAACTTTTTATAAGAACAGTAGAGCATCAAAGACTGGAAGCCCAGCCCATGTTGCATTGTCTCATCCGTGCAGGAATAATCACGATTATGGGACTGAAATACATTACAATCATCAGGAGTGTCTGAAGGAATATCCGGTGGAAAATGGCTTGTACAGAAAGTGTAACAATATGATTTCCCCAGCCAAGCAGAGGACCCCTCAGCATGTAAAACCAGCTCAGGAGATGGACCAGAAAGCAAATGAATTTCAGAGCACATGCCCCCAGCAAGAGAGTCATGGTTGTACCTGCAGGCATGTAGGGAGCTCAGGGAGCATGCAAGAGAGCCACCATGTCAGCCAGGTACTTAGAAGACACTCTGGGCCAGTTCACGAAACCTGTGATTATTCTAGGCGCTCTTGAGTTTCTGGGCTGAATGACAGTGTGGACTCAGGGCCTAAAGAAACAGAGCAGGCTAAAAGGTTGTAAGAAGGCAGAAGCTGCCTCTGCAGAAAATGGAGCTGGAAATTGAAAAGGAATGACTCCAACACTTGTTGGCTAAGCAAGAAGCAAAACTGCTCCTAAACCAACAGCAACTACAGCAATCCCATGTGGATTATAACAGGTGATTTTGAGACTTAGAGTTTAAAAAAAAATTTCTAAAATTTCTAATGAAGACATGAGCAATAGTTAAAGTGGGAGAATGGAACTGAGAAAATAAGATAGGCAATACCTGTGGCACAAATTCTCTCTAACAGTGATGTAGAGGAGACTTTTTAGTATATTAGCATATACTGTAGGGAAACAGCATGACAGCTGTGGAAAGCAGCAGAGGAAAAGAGTATGTGGTAGAAAGAAAGGCACAAGAAAAGCAGTGCTAAAAGACTAGGTAGGAAAAGAGGAGCAGTAGAAGAAAACGAGAGGTTGGTCTTAGTGCAGGCACTTCAAGAAATACAGACATTTGGCAAGTGAGCAGTGTGAGTGTGGATGACATAGATGTGGCATTCCCCCTTCGTTCCTTTGAGAGGTCAGTTTTGAAGTATTGCACCTTCCTAGGTAGGGCCTGGAAGAAGTATGTTTTACAGAAAAGACGGAGATCATTTTATATATATATGTGGAATATATGGGGGGGGTGTCCATATATATATATATATATGGAAAAGGAAGGGAGCCCTTTGTAGCAAGGTGTCCTGGTTTCAGCTGGGATAGAGTTAATTGTCTTTCTAGTAGCTGGTATAGTGCTATGTTTTCATTTCAGTATGAGAAGAATGTTGATAATACACTGATGTTTTCAGTTGTTGCCAAGTAATAAGTCAAGGATTTCTCAGCTTCTCATGCCCAGCCAGCAAGAAGGCTGGAGGGGCACAAGAAGTTGGGAGGGGACACAACCAGGACAGCTGACCCAAAGTGGCCAACGGGGTATTCCATACCATGTGATGTCATCTCTAGTATATAAACTGGGGGGCATGGGGCTGGGGGGATCGTCACTCAGGGACTAACTGGGCGTCGGTGGGCAGATGGTGAGCAATTGCATTGTGCATCACTTGTTTTGTATATTCCAATTCTTTTATTATTATTATTATTGTCATTTTAGTATTGTTATAATTAACACTATTAGTTTCTTCCTTTCTGTTCTATTAAACTGTTCTTATCTCAACCCACGAGTTTTACTTTTTTTTTCTGATTCTCTCCCCCATCCCACTGGGTGGGGGGGAAGTGAGTGAGCAGCTGCGTGGTGCTTAGTTGCTGGCTGGGGTTAAACCACAACAGTCCTTTTTGGTACCCAATGTGGGGAACGAAGGGTTGAGATAATGAAAAACCTGACCAGAGTTTGTTAAAACAAATTTATTACAAGTATTCATTATATTAGTTTAATAGTCGATGGTCACAATGTCGATTTATGAGCTCTTAGAGTCGTGGTGCTTGTTTTTAGAGTTCTGTTATGTATCACCTCGCTTGCTGTATGTAGTCCCTGTGCTGCTGCTTATCATCCATGGGAGGTGGATTAAGGTTTTGGCTTTGATGTATTGTGTAATACTGGCTTATGGTATGAGAAAATTATTGGTTGTGGGACTAATCCGGTGTTTGCACTCAGCATTGCCATCACCTCTATATTTCGGGAGCCATCTGTGGGAAACTATTAATAATTACACCATTTACCCTTCCTCCTCAGAGAATCAATCTATGGGTGAGATACCTTTCTTCCCCTTCTCCTCCAGTCTAGTTACAACAGCGTTTGAGAATTTTGAAAAATTTGAATACCCTTGGGATGTTGAAACCAGCATGGTCCTACTGCTAGGAACTAACATGTTCCTGAATGTGGTTCAGGCCTTGTTTAAGGTTGAACTACTATTTAAGAAGTTCACCCAGAGATCTGCCCCGAGGCTGGATAATTATGAGTGGTAGGGTGTGTGGGGTAGTATGGGCAAGTACCTAGAACAGTGGGAACCTCCAATATTTTGGAAATTCACTCGTGAACAAGTGCAGAATCCAGAGGAACTAGTAAAATATTTGAAAGTGTATGCTGTCACCCTGGCAACTCCAGAGAGACACAAAACATTGCAACATGCTGGGGCCTGGCCCATGCCTATTGAGCCCTGTGCAACACCACTCAGTACCCTCAAGGGGAAGAGAAGGTCTCTGGATCTAACAACATGACGACAGGCACTGCGGCTACCCAAACCTTTGCGACAGGCACTGCGGTCCCTCCAGCCCCAGCGACGGGCACTGCAGCTACCCAAACCTCGGCAAGTGGTACTGCAACTACCAGTGGACCAACCCGCACCAGTATCAGTTGCCCCCGTACAGAAAAAGAAATATACAAAAAAATCAGTTCACTTAGTGAAGGATGAAGAGGAGCCAGGGTCATCACAGGAACAGGAGGAAGAGGCAGAACCAGAGGTAATAACCCAATCCCTATCCTTCAGTGAGCTGCAGGATATGCATATCATCACCTGGCTCCTCCGATGCTGGGACAATGGGGCTAATAGCCTGGAATCAAAAGGTAGGGAAGCCAAGCAGCTGTGATCGCTTGCCAGGGAAGGTGACATTGACAAGGCAATTGGAAAAGGGACACAAGCCCTCAGCCTCTGGAGGCGACTCCTGTCAAGTGTGAAGGAAAGGTACCCCTTTAAGGAAGATGTTATATGTCAATCAAGCAAGTGGACCACCATGAAAAGAGGTATCCAATATTTGAGAGAATTAGCTGTGCTAGAGACAATTCATTATGACCCGGACAACCCACAATTACCCAAAGATCCAGACGAAGTCCCATGCACACGACCCATGTGGCGGAAGTTTGTACGGAGCGCACCATTGTCCTATGCCAACTCACTGGCAATAATGACCTGGAAAGATGAAGAGGCACCGACGGTGAATGAAGTGGCTCGCCAACTCTGGCAATACAAAGAAAATCTCTCCTCCTCCCTACAAGCCTGCATTTTGGCTGTGGAGAAACTGTCCCAGGATTTCCAGTAATTCAAAGAGGATATGTCCTACTCCCCACCTGTAATGACCAATGTCTCAGCTATTAGGAGTGAGTGTTCTTCTGCCCAAGAGAGAGAATATAGAAGGTACACACCACAAGGTGCCCTGTGGTTTTACCTATGAGATCATGGAGAGGACATGAGGAAATGGGACGGAAAACCTACCTCAGTCCTAAATGCACGAGTACATGAGCTGCGAGGAAAAACCACCACAAAAGGGGATTCTACCAGGAAAAATGCCGCTCCAGTTTCCAAACAGAGTAGAAGGGCTGATCTTATTTCTGATCCTCTTGAAGGGACTTCTGAGCCAATTTTACCAGAAGTGAGTACTGGATACTCTGACCAGAATTAGAGGGGCCCTGCCTCCAGCCAGGTGGAGGAAAGGGATAACCGGGTCTATTGGACTGTGTGGATTCAATGGCCTGGCACATCAGACCCACAGGAGTATAAGGCTCTAGCAGACACCGGCGCACAGTGCACTCTAATGCCATCAAGTTACAAAGGGGCAGAACCCATTTGTATTTCTGGTGTGACAGGGGGATCTCAAGAGTTAACTTTACTGGAAGCTGAAGTAAGCCTAACTGGAAATGAATGGCAGAAACACCCCATTGTGACTGGTCCAGAGGCTCCGTGTATCCTTGGCATAGACTACCTCAGGAGGGGGTATTTTAAGGACCCAAAGGGGTATCGATGGGCTTTCGGCATAGCTGCCTTGGAGATGGAGGGCACTGAACAGCTGTCCACCTTGCCCGGAGTCTCTCTCAAGACCCTTCGATTATGGTGGGCTTGCTGAGGGTTGAAGAACGAGTGCCAATAGCTATCACAACAGTGCACCGGCAGCAATATCGCACCAACCGAGACTCTCTGATTCCCATCCACAAGTTGATTCGCCAACTGGAGAGCCAAGGAGTGATCAGCAAAACTCGCTCACCCTTTAATAGTCCCATAGGCCAGTGCGAAAGTCTAATGGGGAGTGGAGACTAACAGTTGACTATCGCGGCCTGAATGAAGTTACACCACCGCTGAGTGCTGCCTTTCCAGATATGCTAGAACTTGAATATGAACTAGAGTCAAAGGCAGCCAAGTGGTATGCCACTATTGACATTGCTAATGCATTTTTCTCAATCCCTCTGGCAGCAGAGTGCCATCCACAATTTGGTTTCAATTGGAGGGGTGTCCAGTACACTTGGAATCGATTGCCCCAGGGGTGGAAACACAGCCCCACCATTTGCCATGGACTAATCCAGACTGCACTGGAAAAAGGTGAAGCTCCGGAACACCTGCAATACATTGATGTCATCATTGTATGGGGCAACTCAGCAGAAGAAGTGTTCGAGTGTCGTGGTTTCAGCCCAGCCGGTAACAAAGGACCACGCGGCCGCTCGCTCACTCCTCCCGCCCCCCTCTGGTGGGATAGGGGGGAGACGGAGGAGAGAAAAGAAAAAAACCTGGAACCTCGAGGGTTGAGATAAAGGCAGTTTACTGGGACAACACAAAGAAATTACAACAACGGTACTAATGAAAGTGTATACAAAAAGAGTGATGCACAGTGCAACTGCTCACCACCCGGGACCCGACGCTCCACCACTTCCCCCACCGAAAGTTCAGACCACCCCCCGGCCCGCTCCATATATATATACTGAGCATGATGTCACATGGTATGGAAAAGCTCCTTGGCTAGTTCAGGTCAGCTGCCCCGGCTATGCCCCCTACCTCCCAGGTTCCTGTGAAAATTAACTCTATCCCATCTGAACCCAGGACATTATCCACCCCTTATTCTATACCATCTACATCATGCCCAGATCTTACATTTTCCAATCAACCACTACCACTTTCCTTGTCTTATATATATATATAAGTATATGGACTCACCCCCCCCCCCCCCCTACACACACACACACACATGCAAATGGTATTCCTTTAGCCTATAGGCTATCCCTTTACTGTGTCCATCAATTTTATTTAGTCCATGACTTTGGGGCTCCATCTGCTGTAACAGTTCTTCAGGATAAGAGAGATGGTGTGAGATGTTGGGTTGTTGTATGCTGCCTCTGGAACTTGTGGCTAGTACATTTGGTGCAACTCACGCCCTTGGTCTGCAGGTTGAAGATGTTGATCTTGAGGAAATTGCTGGGTGCCAGTTCAAGTTCTATCACTGTTGTACTTGGCTCAGTTTCAAAGTCCATCCTTCAGTCATTTGGGTAATTCTTACAGTAATACCCTTGATATGGCATATAGACACTATAGATACAATGACATGCATTGGCAGGTTATTTAGCAGTTAAATATCATACAGCCCAATTCATTGGCTATTCTCTCCCAAAATCAAATCTCCCTGAGGTACACATCGAACTTCCCCATCCTTCTGCATCACCCACCAGGTGTACCCAGGTCCCTGAGCAAAAACAACCCCTTGAATGGGTTTGCCTCTGCTTGAGGGAGGACTAACCCAGACTGTCTTTCCTAACATACTCCTCATGCGCACTACAGGGACTTTGTCCCCTTCTACAGTATGTGGAAGTCTTGGTTGGGTGGGGCCAGCCCGATTGGCGAATCCTCTAGTATTAACTAACCAGGTGGCTTTTGCTAAATGCGTATCCCAATGTTTGAAAGTCCCACCCCCCATCACTCTCAAGGTAGTTTTCAGCAGTCCGTTGTATCGTTCAATTTTTCCAGAGGCCGGTGCGTGATAAGGGATGTGATATACCCACTCAATGCCGTGTTCTTTGGCCCAGGTGTCTACGAGGTTGTTTCGGAAGTGAGTCCCGTTGTCCGACTCGATTCTTTCTGGGGTGCCGTGTTGCCATAAAATTTTCTCTTCAAGGCCCAGGATAGTGTTCCGGGCAGTGGCATGGGACACAGGGTATGTTTCCAGCCATCCAGTGGTTGCTTCCACCATTGTAAGCACATGGCACTTGCCTTGGCGTGTTCGTGGGAGTGTGATATAGTCAATCTGCCAGGCCTCCCACTGTTTATATTTCAGCCATCACCCTCCATGCGACAGGGGTTTTTGCCGCTTGGCTTGCTTAATTGCAGCACATGTTTCACACTCGTGGATGACCTGTGCGATAGTGTCCATGGTCAAGCCCACCCCTCGATCTCGAGCCCATCTATATGTTGCATCTCTCCCCTGATGGCCTGAGGTATCGTGGGCCCACTGAGCCATAAATAGCTCACCCTTATGTTGCCAGTCCAGGTCCACCTGAGACACTTCAGTCTTGTCGGCCTGATCTGCCTGCTGATTATTTTGATGTTCTTCAGTGGCCCAACTCTTGTGTACATGAGCATTTACGTGACATACTTTTACCACTAGCTTCTCTATCCGAACAGCGATATCTTGCCACAGTGCGGCAGCCCAAATGGGTTTACCTCTGCGCTGCCAGTTGCCCTTCTTCCATTGCTGTAGCCACCCCCACAGGGCATTTGCCACCATCCATGAGTCAGTATAGAGATAGAGCACCGGCCACTTCTCTCTTTCAGCAATGTCTAACGCTAGCTGGATAGCTTTCACCTCTGCAAACTGACTCAATTCACCTTCTCCTTCAGCAGTTTCTGCGACTAGTCGTGTAGGACTCCATACAGCAGCTTTCCACCTCCGATGCTTTCCCACAATGCGACAGGACCCATCAGTGAACAGGGCATATTGCCTCTCATTTTTCTGGCAGTTTATTATACAGCGGGGCCTCTTCAGCTCGTGTCACCTCCTCCTCCGGTGACATTCCAAAATCCTTGCCTTCTGGCCAGTCCGTGATCACTTCTAAAATTCCTGGGCAACTGGGGTTTCCTATGCGAGCCCATTGTGTGATCAGTGTGATCCACTTACTCCACGTGGCATCAGTCGCGTGATGTGTAGAGGAAACTTTCCCTTTGAACATCCAGCCCAGCACTGGCAGTCGGGGTGCTAAGAAGAGCTGTGTCTCAGTACCAACCACTTCTGAAGCGGCTCGAACTCCTTCATATGCTGCCAATATCTCTTTTTCAGTTGGAGTATTGCGAGCTTCGGATCCTCAATATCCCCGACTCCAAAACCCCAGGGGTCGGCCTCGGGTCCCTCCAGGTGCTTTCTGCCAGAGGCTCCAGGTAGGGCCATTCTCCCCAGCTACAGTGTAGAGCACATTTTTAACATCTTGTCCTGTCCGGACTGGCCCAAGAGCTACTGCATGAACAATCTCCCGCTTAAGTTGTTCAAAGGCTTGTCGTTGCTCAGGCCCCCATTTAAAATCGTTCTTCTTCTGGGTAACTTGGTAGAGAGGGCTTACAATTTGACTGTAATTTGGAATATGCATTCTCCAAAAGCCCACAACACCTAAGAAGGCCTGTGTTTCCTTTTTATTAGTCGGTGAGGACATAGCTGCTATTTTGTCGATCACATCCATTGGCATCTGACAATGCCCATCTTGCCATTTTTTTCCTAAGAACTGGATCTCCTGTGCAGGTCCCTTGACCTTACTTTCTTTTATGGCAAAACCGGCCTTCAAAAGGATTTGGATTATTTTCTTCCCTTTCTCAAAAACTTCTTCTGCTGTGTTGCCCCATATGATGATGTCATCAATATATTGCAGGTGCTCTGGAGCTTCACCTTTTTCCAGTGCAGTCTGGATCAGTCCATGGCAAATAGTGGGGCTGTGTTTCCACCCCTGGGGCAGTCGGTTCCAGGTGTACTGGACGCCCCTCCAAGTGAAAGCAAACTGTGGCCTGCACTCCACTGCCAGAGGAATGGAGAAAAATGCATTAGCAATGTCCATTGTGACATACCACTTAGCTGCCTTTGATTCCAGTTCTTATTGAAGCTCTAACATATCGGGCACAGCAGCGCTCAGTGGTGGCGTGACTTCATTCAGCCCACGATAATCTACTGTTAGTCTCCATTCCCCATTAGATTTCCGCACGGGCCATATGGGACTATTAAAGGGTGAGTGAGTCTTGCTGATCACTCCTTGGCTCTCTAATTGGCAAATCAGCTTATGGATGGGGATCACGGAGTCTCGGTTGGTGCGATATTGCCGCCGGTGCACCGTCGTGGTAGCAATTGGCACCTGTTGTTCTTCAACCTTCAGCAACCCCACAACCGAAGGGTCTTGGGAGAGACCAGGCAGGGTAGACAGCTATTCAGTGCCCTCCGTCTCCAAGGCAGCTATACCAAAAGCCCATCGATACCCCTTCGAGTCCTTAAAATACCCCCTCCTGAGACAGTCTATGCAAAGGATGCATGGGGCCTCTGGGCTAGTTGCAATGGGGTGTTTATGCCACTCATTCCCGGTTAGACTCATTTCAGCTTCCAATACGGTTAGCTCTTGGTATCCCCCTGTCACACCAGAGATACAGATGGGTTCTGCCCCTTTATAACTTGATGGCATTAGGGTACATTGTGCACCAGTGTCCACTAGAGCCTTATATTCCTGTGGGTCTGACGTGCCAGGCCATCAAATCCACACAGTCCAATAGACCCGGTTATTCCTTTCCTCCACCTGGCTGGAGGCAGGGCCCCTCTAATCCTGGTTAGAATATCCGTTACTCTCTTTTTGCACACGTGAATCAGAAGTCCCTTCAAGAGGATCAGAAATGAGATCGGCCCATCTACTGCGTTTGCGGACTGCTCACAGGAAACTGGAGCAGCAGTTTTCCAAGAAGAATCTTCTTTTCTGGTTGCTTTTTCTCGCAACTCCCATACCCGTGCATCCAAGACTGAGGTAGGTTTTCCATCCCACTTCCTCATGTCCTCCCCATGGTCACGCAGGTAAAACCACAGGTTAGCCCATTGTGTGTACTTTCTTGTAGCGTTCGCCACATATCAAGGTGCCGCGATTAGATCACTGGTCGGCCCGGACCAGGGAAAGAGACAGATAACACACACAGTGTGAGCGCCAACTTCCGCCTTTTATTGCACAGTCAATTCCTTTTATACTAACAAGGGTAGGTGGGATTACAGACACATCATAAGGCTGCGACTAACCCTCTAACTTTCCGTGACATCACGAGATCTTCCGAACGCCAAACCCTACATCTCTCCCCTCCCTATGATGAGTTGGCCTCTATTGTTATGAACAATTCCACACCAAGAAACAACTATGTAAAGTACTATGAGTATAAACATATCTCTACAACTAAGTTGAAACACTCTATCTTAAACACCCGTAAATGTCCCATTTACCCTGCAGAGCAAAAAGCTCCTTTATAGAAATTCACACAAGAGGTAGATTGAAAGTTAAGGCTTGGAAAGAATTACTTCTATTACTCTATAAGGTTTATCGTTGGTGCGCTGATGTTAAGGCTTAACATCTGAGGCACCTGGATTCCTGGCTGCGAGCTCTGACAGCCGGATCCCATAAAGGCACGTATTGATGGACTCCGAGAGGGACGTCATCCAGATACACATCAGGGTCCCCCAGTTGGCTTTGCATCCACTGCCAGAAATTTGTAGCGGATACCCAAGGTGTCACAAGCCAGGAAAGGATGACAGCAACCTGTAAGAAAAAACACTCAAACACTACGAGGTTAAGGCAGGACGAATCATACGACTAGGAACCCATTTCAGTAGCCCTTCAGGTGTCTGTACACAGGCATACCCTCGCCCGAGACAACGCAACTCAAACGGCCCTTCCCATTGGCGTGTCTGAAAGTCACGCACGCAGACCAACGGGTAGGGACCTTTCTCTTCCGTGTTCGTAAAATGTCGTTGCGCCGCTGTCTCTTCCAGATCCCCTCGAACTGTCTGATTTAATGAAGTTAACGCAGTTAACAGAAGACGCTGTGTACGGAGAGCAGGTGTGTTTTCCTGTAACCAGGAGGGCTCCTCCTGCTCCCCCTCCCTAAGCCGATCGAGTAAGGTCTTTAAAGTTCGATGTGCTCGTTCTACAATGGCCTGGCCGGTGCTATTCTGAGGGATGCCATGTTTAAGGTCAATACCCCAGATTGTACAAAACCGTTTCACCTTTTCCCCAGTATAAGCTGCACCGTTGTCTGTCTTAATCTGTTGCGGAATACCTAATTGAGCTATGCAAGCACGCCAATGTTGTATAACTGCCAAGCTATTCTGTTTACTATGCGCTGTAGCAAGAATATATCTACTATAAGTGTCTACGGTAACATGTAAATACTGCAGAGGCTTAAAAGGAGCATATTCTGTAATGTCTGTTTGCCAGATCTGATTTGGTCGCAAACCACGAGGGTTGACCCCTGCTTCCCAAAGGGGTCCTTTAGCACAATGAGGGCAGGCTGCGACAATTTCTTTGGCTTCAGCACGAGAAATGCCCGTTAGTGTCACCAAACCTCGCGGACCGCAATGCAAAAGGCGATGTAACGTTATCACGCGGGCCCTTGCTGGCGTGGTGTTATGGTCACCAACAGCAGCCATCCACGCTTGTGCCGCCTGGTCGGCGCGGCTGTTCCCTTCAGCTAATGGTCCAGGGAGACCAGAATGACTGGTGACATGAATAGGGAAAACGGGCGCACTATGTAACTGTAAGGCATTCAGCAGCATACCAGCTATCTCCGTAGAAGAAGCTAATGCCCATTCCCCCGCAACCAAAAGCTTATATACATACAGTGAATCCATGACCACATTTAAAGGCTCAGTCAGCCAACGTAACAATGCCATGGCCACTGCTTTGGCCTCCAAAAACTGCACCGAGCGACTTGGCTCAGTATATGCTACCTGGTGCCATACCCCATCTTCTTTCCAAACACAAACGGCTTTGCTGGTCTTGGAGGACGCGTCAGTAAAGATTGTTCATCCGTCATTAGGGTGCTTCGCCACCTGCTGTGCTGGAAGAATGGGTAAAGCATGCAAAATCTCCCCACAAGGATAGACCTCATGTCCCGCTACTGTCCCAGCAAATTCTGCTAATGCACCCTGCAAAACAGCCACCTGCTGATAAACCAAATTCCATTGCGTTAGTGAGCAAGGCAAAACAATGCGGTCTGGATCTCTGCCGGTAAAATGTTGACAAGCCTCCCGGCAACGCATGATCATGGTGGCTACCAACAGAGGCCAACTAATGATAGCTGTGCGTACCTTACCCTGATGTAACCACACAAAGGGCCACTCTGGTCCTTCTGCATTCTGTATCAATACACCGTGGCAGCTCTGGCTGGCTACAAAGAGCCGCGCATCAACTGGTTGTGTGGGTTGAAACCTCTGCAGGCCCCATTGCTGGGCCCGTTGGGCTATGTTTTCTAGCAACTCACGTTGTGCTGGTTGCAATACACGTGGCGTTTTCAAGGGTTCCCCCCCCGAAGTAGTTGGTACAAGAGATTCATTTCATCTTCAGCAATGGGAACGAAGCTCCTCAGCCACAATAGTTTGCCTACTAACTTTTGGGCATCATGTAAAGTACACACTTGGTCAGGGACCATAAAACTTTGAGCAGTGACTGTACGAGGGGTTACTTGAGTGCCTAGATAACTAACAGAAGGTCCCATTTGTGTTTTGTTAGAGGATATGTGTAGCCTGTATTCACGTAGTTGTTGTACCGTCTGATCATACAGGTGTTGCAATACAGACTCATCCTGATGGGACAGGAGAATGTCATCCATGTAGTGCATGATGGTGGCCTCCAGGTAGTTTTTTCACAGAGAATGCAAGACCTTACCCACCGCGATCTGACAGAGAGTTGGCGAATTTTTCATGCCTTGAGGGAGCACTTTCCACTGATATCGTTGCATGGGCGCTTGATGGTTCCGCTCCGGGATAGAGAAGGCGAACCGCTCCCGATCTTCTGGTTGTAAGGGAATACTGAAAAAACAATCTTTAATATCGATTACAATGACACCTTGTCCTTTTGGCACAATGGCCGGAGAGGGCAATCCTGGCTGCAAAGCCCCCATGTCCTGTAAGCAGGCGTTAACCGCTCGCAAATCATGGAGGAGTCGCCACGCGCCTGATTTTTTCTTTATGACAAATATAAGAGTATTCCAAGGACTGGTGGAGGGTTCAAGATGGCCCATTTGTGCTTCCCTGTGCACCAATTCCACTACTGCCGCCCTCTTCTCCTCAGTCATTGGCCACTGCTCCACCCACACCGGCTTGTCCGTTAGCCAGGTGAGCTTCAAGGGACGGCAGACGGCAGTGGCCGTCATTAAAAATCCATGGAAAGCTGACATCCCCAACGATCTAGGCAGCAGCGCCCAAGGATGGCTGTTGGGACCGCTGCCACCATCGGGTTGCACCACGCCACTCTCTCAGCATCTGCAGCAGTTGTAGGCTGGGCAAGAGTGATTTTTACCAGGGCTGTACTTTTCCTCGACTCTTGTGCCCCCCCCCCACCCCCAGTAATTGCCCTTGTGTTATGGTGGGCCACTCTGGGGGCCAAATATGAACCGGAATTACGGTAACATCTGCGCCCGTATCTAACAGGGCCATCATACTGATGCTTCATGGAAAAAGGGGCGGTCCCACCTCTAACGTGATCACTTGTTCTGGATGGGTTTTCATGCCCATGGTCAATGCTATTTGGGCAGTAGAAGGAACTGTTGTTGCATTGCCCTGATCCTGCCCCTGCCCTTTTGCGGTCAGTGCCACGGAAGCATCGTTTGATCCTGAGTTGTTGTTGTTGGGCCCTGTGCAAAAACTGAAGGGGAGGGCACGGCCCCCATCCCTCCCCCCGTACCGTTTACCGACTTCGGTCGTTGTTGTCGTGGATGTTCTGGAGCCCCCTGCTGGACCTCGGGCGCACGGCAGTCTCGGGCTTTGTGCCCGGACTTGCCACACTTCCAACAACGAATGTTGCCCGCCCCCACCTCCTGGCCCGACCCTTTGGGTCTGGTTGCGCAGTTCCTCGCCATGTGGCCCCTCCCCCTGCATCGGTGACAAGCACCTGCACCCGTGTGCAAAGCTTGCTGCAAGGCCGTCACTATCGGATCCGCTTCCTGTTGTTGTTCTCTTTCCAGTACCTGACGTATCATGTCGCCTAGCGTGGAACGCACTGGCAACTGAGAGAGAAGCGCTGCGGTCTGCGGGTTAGCTTGAGCCTTAGCACACTCAATTATAATCATGTCTTTAGCCGTCTCCGGAATGTTTGCAGCCTGCATAGCAAGCTGAAGCTGATCTAAAAAGGCAGTAAACCTCTCGGCAAGCCCCTGGCGGATCTTTACCCAAGGGGGATCTGCTCTGTCCATAGCTGCGACACGTCTGAGTGCGGCCATGGCGGTAGTCGCGACCGCCGCAAAGTCACGTCCGCGCATGCCCTGTGCCTGTGCCTGAGGCGTGGCAAACGGCCCTTCCCCCATGAGTTGTTCTATAGTCACTCCCGCTAGGTGGTGATCAGGATCCTGGGCGTCGGCCACTACCCTAACGCACTGAGCTCGCCATTCCTCCTTAAACAACAACAGCAAAGATGGGGGCAATACCCCTCTCATCAGCTGCGTCACATCATAGGGCGCAACAGGTGTTGAGAGCAGACATTCAAACAAAGTGAGCGCCTGTGAGGAATTCACTTCATGCGCCTGCACAGTGCTTGCGAGTTCCCGAACGGTCTTTATATCAAGAGGTGTCCACGCATACCCGCCCCGCGCCGCTGCCCGAATAGGGAGAACGACCGGCTGAAACTGAACCCCTGAGAGGCAACATTCTTTGGCCACCAGTCGCCAGTCTGTACCTTTCTGGGTGCCTCCTTCCTGGCTATCCCCAGCCCCCTGCGTAGGAGGCATTACCGGCACCGTACGCTCCACATTCTGTATGGCCCCCTCAAGCCTCCGCAACAGACCCTGCAGCGTCTGTAAAGTGTCCTGTTCCTCCCTTGTCTGACTCTGTGGCGCAAATTTCGATGGCCTCCGTATTACACTATCCATCCTCTCCTCATCAGAATTATCAGAATCTATCTGCGTTGGTACCGCCCGCCAGTTTCGGAAGGACCCAGCCGAGGGATTAACCCGTTCTGGCACAGGCGCGGTAGATGGCGCAGTTGATGGCGCAGCAGGCATAGGCTCAACAGGCTCAGCAGGCTCAGGCGCCACAGGCAAAGGCTCAGCCAGCAAAGGCTCAGCAGGCTCAGGCTCAGCAGGCAAAGGCTCAGCCTGCTCTCCCGGCAAGGGCGCCTGATTTCCCTCGCCGGGGGGGGGGGTGGGGGGTGGTTCCTCCTCTACCACAGTCTTTAACCCTCGCAGCTTTCTGATTTCCCCCTCCGAGGGTGGCCATTCCTCCCACTCCTTCACCTGACAGTATAAATCTCCCTTAACATCCCCGCCTGGATCCCAGTACAGGAGGCATTCGTCCAATTCCTTCAGAACCTCCCGCCGTAACTCCTCCCATGGACGCCGCAGAGGGGGCTCGTCCGTCCCCGTTGGTGCTTTCCCTACAGGAAAAACCTCCATCTCTGCCGTACCCTCTGTGTCTACGCTCTCCGTCAGAGATGGACCGCTCTGTGAGCCCCGCTCCACAGCCGCCCACTCTGTCTGAGTTTGACTCACTGTCTCTGGGGGCACTGCCCCCCCTTGTTTTTGAGGCGGCGCTTCATCCGCAAACAAAACAGCTCGCGCCGCCGACCAACACTCCCCAGCTTTCCGTCCTGCCGTAACTACCTCCTCCACTCTCCCCCAAGCTTGTAATTGTTCCGCAGCTCCGCGCTCACCCGCAAGTGCCGACTGGAGCAACAGCCCCCGAATCTCTCCCCAATTTGGGGGACTTAATACTTCTTTGGGAGAGCCCATCCCTCCCCGGCGCAGCACCCATTGGATGCATTCGCCCGTGGGGCCTGGTTCTTTAGCATTTAATCAAAGAAAGCTCAGTCTAAAGTTTTGCTCAAGTAAGGATATAGAGTCAAATCTTAAAGTGACAAATACTTAATCTGAGAGGTGTGCAGACCAAGGAGGGAAAGGGATAATGCAGAGAGATGCAAAAATTCAATAATTAACAATGTACCAAAATTGAACAAAGAAAATGTAAGGAAAAAAACTATTTCAGAACAAAGTTACTCATTCACCTATGGAATAATTAATAAAACAAATGAAGTGACTATTGCAACCTGGAAAATTTAAAACTAAATTATCATCCAAAGGGATTAGTTATGCATAGGTAGACAGATTAAGCAACAAAACAGGTTGTTCTCTATTTTCAAATCCACCAATCCATCATATTACTCAAATGCAGTGTGGTCAGTAGGACTTCCTGCAGGGCACTACGATATCTGATGAATTTTTATGCTATTCCCTGAAACTACACAACAGAGAAGACTGTCTAAATAAAGACCTTATTAACCTACCTAACCTACATACTAAGGCAGGAGTTGTAAAGCAGCATCACCAGAAAAGAAACGAGTCTCAGCACTGCTGCCTCTTTATGAATATCAAAGTACATCACCCACAAAGGAAAACACACCTTGAACGTTTTTCCATTTTGTCTGCACCTCATATCGCGATGTCCCTGCTGAGCATGAATGGCAAATTTTAAATGTCATTCAGGACCCACTGAATATTGTTAGTATTTGCATTCTTTAAAAAGCAGAAAAACATTAACCTTTTGTTTTATTGAATAAAAATGCCATGGAAATGCTGATGTAGTCTTCAGAGACTGAAATACTTTTACAAAGAAGAATAGCTGTCATTTATTAGACACAAAGAACAATTACTTGATAGGATGCTTTCTGACAAAAAGCAGACTGGTATTCTCATCATAGAAAAAAAACCCAGCACAGACCTCTGAGACTTGAATAATTTAAAGCTGCGTTTGGTGCAATTTGAATTTTTTCTTTAGGGAGGCAAAGTTAAATACCTTTAATTTGTTCTAATTATTTCAAATTTGCAAGTTAATTATGACTGATCATTAAATAACAAAAAGGACTATCATCTCCATAGAGTTTTACCTCCTACCCTCTGCATTACTTAAGCTAGATTTTAGTATGCATGAATTAACTTTCTAAATAATTGCATGGTTTGACTAAATGGCTCAGTAAAATGAGCTCTGATCCTCAGAATAAGCATTAACGGACATTAGAAAGGCTATTGGGACCCATGTTGCATTATAAGTATTTTTAATGGGGTCTTATTTACTAATCTTTATGTACTGTTCAAGTAAGGGCACCATATAGATACATTATTTTGCTTTAATAGAGGAAAGTCAGTTCTTCAAGATACTAAAACAAATGTCCATTTAGAGCCAACTAAATTAATTTTTAAATTAATGCAGGAAAACTCTGATAGACTTTAACTTTAGCTGCTCATCCTGATGAATCAGTCCAACATAATAGTAGTCTTGGTCTGCAAATGGAGTTTTACAGATGTATTGAATCGCTAAGCAACTCAAGCAGCTAAGACTCTTGCCACAGAGTAGTGTTTACTATCAGCATGTGTACACCCATGAGGTTTCATCTCTTCCCTACTCCATACCTAGCATTCATCTGATGGGTTCCCAGTCATCGATCCCAAATTTGGATACTCACCTTTCACTGAACTCTGATCTTTCCATGCATTTTTCAGTGCAGATCAGTGGTATCCAAAGAACATGACTACATTATAACTAGTTAGAAATCCAAAACATGAGGCAATTCATGCCTCCAGTATATATGTTCAATAGATGGCTGCCTTAATGGTACCCTACTGCACCCTGTTGACACAAGGGCTTGCGTGTTTAACCATTATCAAACTAACAGATTGCTGTAGTAGGTTAGTTCCAAAAGCAAACATGTTGGAATGTTATTTCCCTGTTTGACAATTTCTGTTCTAAAGATAAAATAATTAACAGTTCATGCATGCAATCTGCTGCAATTATATCAGGCCAAGAATGCATAACACTTAATAATGCAAAACTGTTGATAAGTAGACAACCCAAGCAATACATTTTTGTAGCTGGAACCTGTATTGCCATTTCAGATGCAGTTTGACAAATAGGCTGAAAATTGATTGCTCCCCCCACTTTGGCTGGAAAAGTTTTCAGCGAGATCAGCTTCCAGAGTCAGCTCAACATAAAGCAGCAATATCACAAGTGCTGGGACAAAGATGAAGGTGTCAGTACATGACTGGATCTTCTTTTCAGCAGGGGTCCGAATTTAGATCAGTTTAAATCAAGTTATCAAACCACATCTTGGAAAAACACCAGTTCCAAACTGGAACTGTTTGGGAAGTTGGTTGTCTGCATGGCAAATAAAAAAATATTCGCAGGGAGAAAAGAAGTACTACAGACTTTGGATGAGTGGATCTAAAAACCAACGACAGTGGTCTACTGAACAACCACAACTTTTTCAGTCCTCTCAAGTGTACTGTGTTACTCTACTCCATGTAAGCCCCTACTTCCAGAACTACCAAGTGCCTCAGATTTTTCAAATGTTTTTTTCCCTGACAATGTGTCAGGTAGGGCAGTGTGATTACCCTTATCCACAAAGCAAAGATAAGAAACTGATGCAGTTAAGACTCTGGGCCCATGGACAGCAAGCCGGTCAGCAGAGGTGGAAGAGAACTGGAACTGACTCCCAAACACTCAACTCACTGAGAAAAGGAGATACCTGAAATTAGTGCATACTCCATGTGTGTCTGCTTAGAGCTAATCATGAGGAAAACCCTGACAACAGAGGTAGAGCTTACAGCCCCTCCTTAGTGCATCTTCATCTGCAACCTGGAGTCCTCTTCTGAGGGGATTCATCCTGCCCCTTCTTTCTAGCGGAGCTGGAGAGAAACACATCAAGATGAACAAGCCAGCAGAGCAGCACTTGGGAAAGAGGAGGCAGATTGGTTCACTCACTCCTGCATTGTGTAGGGTGTGCAACACCGCAGGATGGCTGAGTAGAGCTGGAAGGGAGGTAACAGTGTTGCAGGCAAGGAGGAGAAGCACAGCATGAAGTTCAGGGCAATCTCTCATCCCTGAATGCCATCACCCTTGTGTTCCTTGCCACAAAACCACTCCATTCATGTCAGCAGATCAACAACCTTAAAAACACACTGTTAAAAATCTAAAGCCTATTTCATATTGAAACTGTTGTACTTTAAGCCCAGCCAGTAACAAAGCACCATGAGGCCATGGCTCACTCCTCCCCCCCCGGTGGGATGGGGAGGAGAAATTATAATGAAAGGCTCGTGGGTCGACACAAGGACAGGGAGGGATCACTCACCACTTATGGTCACAGGCAAAAAACATACTCAACATGGGGAAAAACCAAAATCAATTTAGTTTACTACAAATCAAATTAAAACAAGGAAAATGAGAAGTAAAACCAAATCTTAAAACACCTTCCCCCCACCCCTCCCTTCTTCCTGGGATCAACTCCACTCCCAATTTTCTCTACCTCCTCCCCTGCAGCGGTGCAGGGGGATGGGGAATGGGGGTTGGGGTCAATTCATCACACATTGCCTCTGCCGCTCCTTCCTCCTCAGCGGGTGGACTCCTCACTCTTCCCCTGCTCCAGCGTGGGGTCCCTCCCACGGGAGACAGTCCTCCACGAACTGCTCCAGCGTAGGTCCCTTCCGCGGGCTGCAGTCCTTCAGGCACTGACTGCTCCAGCGCAGGATTCCCACAGGGTCACAACCTCCTTTGGGCATCCACCTGCTCTGGTGTGGGGTCCTCCCCGGGCTGCAGGTGGGCATCTGCTCCCCCGCTCACCTCCATGGGCTGCAGGGGGACAGCCTGCCCTCTCACCACGGGCTGCAGGGGCATCACCTCCTCCAGCACACATTCCCCCCCCCTCCTTCTCCACTGACCTTGGTATCTGCATAGGTGTTTCTCTCACATTCCTTTCCCCCTCTGCTTCAGGTTTCCCTTCTTAACTATGTTCTCCCAGAGGTGCTACCACCATCACATTGGGTCGGCCTTGGCCAGAGGCGGGTCCGACTTGGAGCTGGGGAAACTTCTAGCAGCTTCTCACAGAGGCCACCCCTGTAGCCCTCTCCCCTGCTGCCAAAACCCCGCCACGCAAACCCAATACAGAAACAGAGAGTGCTTGAAAATAATCTAAGCTTAACATTTTTCCCCTCCTTTAAAAAGCAGGAAAAATGTCCTATTCTAATATGGACCTTGAAGGCCATATTCAAGCTTAGAGTGAGATTTCATGGCCCAGTTATGACACCTGGCATTTTGAAACTTATCTTAGATGCATCAGCACGTTAATGACACTGCTGGGATCCAGTACATGTTAATAAGAAGTAGCTGCTTTCCTTTCTAGAGACCATGTTCATTTATAGTTTTGAGATCTTCGGGACAGAGTTCTTCTTTCTCATGTATTTTTCTAGGCAAAAGGCAGGAGGGGAGGGACAGGTAGGGGAACACCTCAGCAGCCAGTGAGAGTTCTGGAGCTGAAATATAAATATTATCAAACTTGCTTGTAATGAAAGGATATTTTGTCACAGAAAATAGACAGTGATTACCTACAATGTACATGTTATTATGCACACAATATATTGCTGGGGAGTGATGCAGAGCTTTCATCTCTTATAGTCATCTTCAGGGTCAGCGCCCCTGAATCCAGTAATGCCTGTGGCTGTATCAGGTTTCTCCATTGTTTCTTTTTCTTGAAATGTCTCTCTTGGACCTACTACATTTTTATACTTTTCTCTCATCTTGGAGGAGTTATACATGTAACTATGCTAAAAACTTTTCCATATATCAAGCTGTACCAGGGTACAGTAATCCATAGCACGGCTTCTCCAAACCACCCTTTCAGAGACCAGTTCCTTCCCCATTCCCTCAGTGACTGGTGCTCAGATATTTAATTCCACCAGCAAGAATTGAGGCCACATATGCTCTTAAATAGCAATGACCTATTAGATAATACCAGCCATAGGTGAAACCCTGGCCTCGGTGAATCAATCAGAATACTGCCTTTATCTTCAATGAAGTCAGGACTTCACTTAATATACACAGTTAGAGGTCCATTTGTAGCAAATAATAAGCTAAATTCCTCCTAAAATTATAATTATGCCTTTCCTTTGAAGCCCTGACCTCACCCTGCTTTAAGTTAGCTACATTTCAACTCCCCACCATCACCTTTCCAACATATCTTAGTTTTCCTAATAAACAGCGAAATGAGCTCTGATTAAATTCTCTATTCTCTTCTGAACCCAAAGAAAATTCCAACATAAAGGTTTTCAGACAGTCATAGAGAAAGGGCCACAGGAAGCAGACTGGCAAAGCTTTAGCAGGACAAAATGCTGTGATTGTGTGTTTGGCCTTTCGTATAGAGCAGAACAGAGCAGCTGTCATTCCAGCAAGCAGTGCTGTCATAGAATCAAAGAATCAGAATCATTTAGGTTGGAAAAGGTTTTGGTAGTGGGGCGGGGGGGTTACAGGGGTGGCTTCAGTGAGAAGCTGCTGGAAGCTTCCCCTATGTCTGACAGAGCCAATACCGGCTGGCTCTAAGGCGGACCCGCTGCCGGCCAAGGCCAAGCCAATCAGCGATAGTGGTAGCGCCTCTGTGAGTTATCACATATTTAAGAAGGAGAAAAAGTTGCGGGGCACACAGAAATGGCAGCCGGAGGGAGGAGTGAGAACATGTAAGAGAAAAAACCCTGCAGACACCAAGGTCAGTGAAGAAGGAGGGGGAGGAGGTGCTCCAGGCGCTGGAGCAGAGATTCCCCTGCAGCCCGTGGTGAAGACCATGGTGAGGCAGGTTGTCCCCCTGCAGCCCATGGAGGTCCACGGTGGAGCAGATATCCACCTGCAGCGCATGGAGGACCCCACACCGGAGCAGGTGGGTGCCCAAAGGAGGCTGTGACCCCATGGGAAGCCCGTGCTGGAGCAGGCTCTTGGTAGGACCTGTGACCCCATGGAGAGAGGAGCCCATGCTAGAGCAGGTTTTCTGGCAGGACTTGTGACCTCGTGGGGGACCCACGCTGGAGAAGTGTGCTCCTGAAGGACTGCACGCTGTGGAAGGGACCCATGCTGGAGCAGTTCGTGAAGAACTGCAGCCCATGGGAAGGACCCACATTGGAGAAGTTTGTGGAGGACTGTCATAGAATCATAGAATCATTTAGGTTGGAAAAGACCTTCAAGATCATCGAGTCCAACCATCAACCATGCCCACTAAACCATGTTCTGGAGTGCCTTGTCTACGCGCTTTTTGAATACCTCCAGGGATGGCGACTCAACCACTTCCCTGGGCAGCCTGTTCCAATGTCTGACAACCCTCTCAGTAAAGAAATTTTTCCTAATATCCAACCTAAACCTCCTTTGCCGCAACTTGAGGCCATTTCCTCTCGTCCTATCACCAGCCACCTGACAGAAGAGACCAGCACCCACCTCACTACAACCCCCTTCAGGTAGTTGTAGGGCGCGATAAGGTCTCCCCTCAGCCTCCTTTTCTCCAGACTCAACAACCCCAGTTCCCTCAGCCGCTCCTCATAAGACTTATGCTCCAGGCCCCTCACCAGCTTTGTTGCCCTTCTCTGGACACACTCCAGCACCTCAATGTCTTTCCTGTAGTGAGGGGCCCAAAAGTGCACACAGTACTCAAGGTGCGGCCTCACCAGTGCCGAGTACAGGGGAACAATCACTTCCCTGCTCCTGCTGGCCACACTATTTCTGATGCAGGCCAGGATGCCGTTGGCCTTCTTGGCCACCTGGGCACACTGCTGGCTCATATTCAGCCAGCTGTCAACCAGCACCCCCAGGTCTTTCTCTGCCGGGCAGCTTTCCAGCCACTCTTCCCCAAGCCTGTAGCGCTGCATGGGGTTGCTGTGACCCAAGTGCAGGACCCGGCACTTGGCCTTGTTGAACCTCGTACAGTTGGCCTCGGCCCATCGATCCAGCCTGTCCAGATCCCTCTGTAGAGCCTTCCTACCCTCGAGCAGATCAGCCCTGCCTCCCAACTTGGTGTCGTCTGCAAACTTGCTGAGGGCGCACTCGATCCCCTCGTCCAGATCATTGATAAAGATATTAAAGAGAACTGGCCCCAATACTGAGCCCTGGGGAACACCACTTGTGACCCACTGCCAACTGGATTTAACTCCATTCACCATAACCCTTTGGGCTCGTCCATCCAGCCAGTTTTTCACCCAGCGAAGAGTACACTTGTCTAAGCCATGAGCCGCCAGCTTCTCAAGGAGTATGCCATGAGAGACAGTGTCAAAGGCCTCGCTGAAGTCGAGGTCAGCCTTCACAAAAGAAAGTCATGTAAATGTCAAATCATAGGTATAAAAACAATCCTTCAAAACAGCATCCATATATCTGAAAAGCCTGACTAGCTGTCACCAGTTAAAGTACCATAAGGAATGATGCAAAAGCATGTTTAGGACAAACAAAGTTTTTGAACTAAATCCAAACTTCTCTAGTAGATCAAGTCACGTCACTCTCTCCTTCAGGAGGAGAATCACATCCTCTTCAGTAAAGTGAATGCCTGTCTTAGTGCATTATCCAGAATCACTATTGTTTGGCTGAGAGCCAGCCCCATTCACAAGGTACCCATTGAAATGCCATATGCAAGCTATCTCCTGAACAAACTTCTCCCAAATTAGATTGCAATTTGGTTGTGATAAAGGCATAGAAGAACAATGCATCATCCCTTCTCAACTTGGCTCACACAGGACAAAAGACTTTACAGTAGATGGGCTGCACTGCAAAACAGGCTGTCGCTGAGCTGTTGCTGCAGAGATCGGTCTGAGTGTGCAGGTAACCACCTGCTTGGTGCAAGAGTCCTTATGTTTTCCTTCACTAAGACTATCAGTACATAAGCACTCTCTCCTCCATGGGAGTTTCCAGACAGGCTGATAGGTGTTGATAACAGTAAATGAGCTGCAATTGCAAAAGCCCTTTTTCTGATCATGGATCACACCATGGAGCAATCATTTGCTAAAGATAAGTGTGAGAGACTGGCAACCATTTTGTCTCAAACAACCAAGCAGGTAGCTGCAAGCAGCCGAAACAGGACGTGCCCTGCAGAGGTGGGGTAGTGAACTCTTTCTGGGAGGCTTTCTAGCGGTTGTGCCTTGAAGAGGCTTTCTGGCGATTGTCTTTCTGGGAAGTTTTCTAGTAGTTGTGCTTCAGATGTTTTGTCACAGGTTTGGAGTTTTGCCACAGGCCCTTACCACAGCAGTTGTGTAAACAAGTTACATGGGATAAGGGGGCATCAGCGACACCCCCCACACACACTCCCTCCTCAAGAACTTTCCAGAAAACCCCACAACGCATGAGCGAAGGGGTCTCGGAGGAGGGTATAAAAGGGGGGGGAGACTAACCCCAGGCACACGCCCACCGCCTGATGAATCCAGACAGCTACTACCGAGACTCTTTCTTTGCTGGATCCAAGGGTGGAGATACTTACCTCTCCTTTTTTCTCTTCTCTCTCTTATCTCTTCTCTTCCTCCTACCTTGTTGTTAGGAATATTTTGCTACAGCTGTTAGGTGTCCAGTTTTTTTATTCGAAATATCTGCTACGCCAAATTTAGCCACACTTGTGTTATAAGTCAACGTTAAATAAAACATATTTTGAGCATTTAGGAGCCATTGTCATGACTCCTGCCCTGGGATTTGCCAAGCGAAACGGGGTGTTGAAATTTTCCCTGTCCCTCCTGAGTCACTGTTGTGACTCCTGTGTGCAGCAACGGACTATCTAAAAGATCACCTCCCCCAAACCCACTGAGTGGGATGGGACAATAAGTGACAATATAGCAAAGGAGGGACACAATAAGAGTTGGAAAGTAGGTACTCACAGTGTGCCCTACTAACAAGACATTTTGAAGAGATGCCTAATTAGAGCACCAGATATTTAAGATTGCACTCCTGTGTACAGGTATTATGAAGAGTTACATATGCACAGAAAATAAGAGTTTTGGAGGATCCTGTAGTGCCTATATGCAGACAGAAGAGTTATAAAAGACATAACATCTACAGCTGCTTCTGTTCATTGACAAAGTTGCACTTGATAGATGCTAACTTTCAATACTCAGGATACTGGCATGATAAATCATCATCCCTGGTTTCTAAGTGAGGAAATGAAGGAACATAAAGTTACAAACTTCTCACACTGATAGCAATGAAAATTAATAACCACTAACCTGGGCAAATACACATACTCCTAAGAATCCTGAGGTGACCTTCCAGGTCACTGATAGCTCCCCTGATATCAGGGAACATGTTTCAGGGAAAGCCTTTCATAAATGCATCAAATTCCATAATAAACACAATTAGAGGTTTTATCTTTCCTGTCCTTCAATCTGATTTCTCTAATGATTAGGAACCATTACCACTGAAACCAACATGAGAGCACCCTTGCAGGACCCATCTTTTTCTATGAAAATTCCGTCCTCTTATTCTAATCATCTTTATCTGTATCACATGATGATTGAATCAAGCATTTTAAGCACAGATTATTATTGGGTTTTAGGGTTACATAGGTCTGTTGGTGTCAAAGTCTTACAAATCTTGGGACCAGTGAATCTGGAGACTCTAATGCTTTTCTTATTCCAAAAAGCCATCAAAGGCTCAGTGCGTTGGCACGGGCTCAGTCCAGGTACAAAGCACAGCTCTAACGTGATGCCAACACATCTCGCACCACACTGGCTCCCCAGCCAAATACAAACCTGACGTGGTTTTTGATTCTTGTTTTATAGAGTGATCAAAAACAATGACATATTAGAATATAGCCAGGTCTGCAACTATAAATGTACATGGCATCCTGAATGCTCTCATACTAGGGTCTTTTAAAATGGTGTCATGTACTATCCCGCTTCTGTTGGAAACACCCCTCCTGATGCATCTTTACACTTCATTGGCCTTTTTTCCATGATTAAATCGCATCTGTGGGACATGGTCACTCTATGATTAAGGAGTATATTAATGATTTACTACTACACCAGTACTCATTTATATTATATTGCTTAGTAAAATGAAAAGACTGAGATTGTTTATTGATCTGCTTTTAAAAAAATCTTATAGCCCCAAAAGAAGTAAATAGAGAAGTTAGACTTTGGACTTTACTCAGATTAGTGGATTACCATACCCAACAGACGTAGATTTGACAAGGTAGCTCTTAGTAAAGATTTAAAATATCACTTCCGGCCACTTCAATTGCCTTGAATCCACTGAAGTCACATATTTCATAGAGCGTGTTTGATGACTAGTGACTGAAAAAATCAGGTATTTATTGCAAGTACAATACAGACTTAGACACCTAACTGATTGCATACAACTCTAAAAACCATGGCCACCTGGGCACACTGCTGGCTCATATTCAGCCGGCTGTCAACCAGCAACCCTCCTGTGGGAGGGACCCCACGCTGGAGCAGGGGAAGAGTGTGAGGAGTCCTGTCCCTGAAGAGGATGAAGCAGCAGAGATAATGTGTGATGAACTGACCGTAAACCCCATTCCCCGTCCCCCTGCACCTCTGTGGGGGGTAGGTAGAGAATCCAGGAGTGAAGTTGTGCCCAGGAAGAAGGGAGGGGTGGAGGGAAGGTGTTTGGAGATTTGGTTTTATTTCTCATTACCCTACTCTGGTTGATTGGTAATAAATTGAGTTAATTTTCCCCAAGTTGTGTCTGTTTTGCCCGTGACGGTAATTGGTTGAGTGATGTCTCCCTGTCCTTATCTCGACCCATGAGCCCTTTGTTATATTTTCTCTCCCCTGTCCAGCTGAGGAGGGGGGAGTGATAGAGTGGCTTTGATAGGCACCTGGCATCCAGCCATGGTCAACCCACCACAAAAATATAAAGAAAAGCTCATGGGTCAAGACAAGGACAGGGAGGGATCACTCACCACTTATGGTCACAGGCAAAAAACATACTCAACATGGGGAAAAAACCAAAATCAATTTAGTTTACTACAAATCAAATTAAAACAAGGAAAATGAGAAGTAAAACCAAATCTTAAAACACCTTCCCCCCACCCCTCCCTTCTTCCTGGGATCAACTCCACTCCCAATTTTCTCTACCTCCTCCCCTGCAGCGGTGCAGGGGGATGGGGAATGGGGGTTGGGGTCAATTCATCACACATTGCCTCTGCCGCTCCTTCCTCCTCAGCGGGTGGACTCCTCACTCTTCCCCTGCTCCAGCGTGGGGTCCCTCCCACGGGAGACAGTCCTCCACGAACTGCTCCAGCGTAGGTCCCTTCCGCGGGCTGCAGTCCTTCAGGCACTGACTGCTCCAGCGCAGGATTCCCACAGGGTCACAACCTCCTTTGGGCATCCACCTGCTCTGGTGTGGGGTCCTCCCCGGGCTGCAGGTGGGCATCTGCTCCCCCGCTCACCTCCATGGGCTGCAGGGGGACAGCCTGCCCTCTCACCACGGGCTGCAGGGGCATCACCTCCTCCGGCACACATTCCCCCCCCCTCCTTCTCCACTGACCTTGGTATCTGCATAGGTGTTTCTCTCACATTCCTTTCCCCCTCTGCTTCAGGTTTCCCTTCTTAACTATGTTCTCCCAGAGGTGCTACCACCATCACATTGGGTCGGCCTTGGCCAGAGGCGGGTCCGACTTGGAGCTGGGGAAACTTCTAGCAGCTTCTCACAGAGGCCACCCTTGCAGCCCCTCCCCTGCTACCAAAACCCCGCCACGCAAACTGTCCTGGTTTCAGCTGGGATAGAGTTAACTGTCTTCCTAGTAGCTGGTACAGTGCTATGTTTTGAGTTCAGTATGGGAAGAATGTTGATAACGCTGATATTTTCAGTTCTTGCTAAGTAGTGTTTAGTCTAAAGTCAAGGATTTTTCAGCTCCTCATGCCCAGCCAGCGAGAAAGCTGGAGGGGCACAAGAAGTTGGCACAGGACACAGCCAGGGCACCTGACCCAAACTGGCCAACAGGGTATTCCATACCATGTGACGTCCCATCTAGTATATAAACTGGGGGGAAGTGGGGGCGGGGGATCGCCGCTCGGGGACTAGCTGGGTGTTGGTCGGCGGGTGGTGAGCAATTGCACTGTGCATCATTTGTACATTCCAATCCTTTCATTATTGCTGTTGTCATTTTATTAGTGTTATCATTATCATTATTAGTTTCTTCTTTTCTGTTCTATTAAACCGTTCTTATCTCAACCCACGAGTTTTACTTTTCCCGATTTTTCTCTCCCATCCCACTGGGTGGGTGGGGGGAGTGAGTGAGCGTCTGCGTGGTGCTTAGTCGCTGGCTGGGGTTAAACCACGACACAAACCCACAACAAGGAGTAATACTATTTGTCTAACAGGCGCAGTGGACCCTATTAAACAATGGCTTATACAGCACATTAATTTGAAACTTTTAATTTAGCTATCAGTTTCTGATGGGAACATCAGATATCTGCTTTTTCCTCAGATGTACAGTAACTTCAGTAGTGTAAGCTTTTAGGTAAAAGATTCTTTTGACTCAACCTCCACAAAGCTGTATCCCAAATAATACAAACTCAGTGGCAGTCTTTGGGTTGCCCATGTAAAATTGCTGCTTAAACAGGAAAAAGATTTGTATAATCTTCTGTTAACTTAGGAAAGCTGTATGTCACTTCCATGCCTGCAAGTAGAGCAGTATAATCTTGGGATGAATTGTATTCCTTCATGTGAATAATCCAAAGATTATTTTTTTTTTAATGCTTTTACTTGCTTTTTATAATGGTGATGGGGCTAATGACGTATACATGTTGGGAATCCTCATTTAAAGCAGTAGCCATTTCCCAGAGAGCAATATTTGAAAGAGGTAGGTTGTCTTTACTGAGAGAAAGATGGGTCTCCATAGCTTCCTGTCTGCCAAAAATGTTTTGTGATTGCCTGTGTCTGCAGAGACTGAAGTCATGCTTGTTCCACATCACCAAATTTGCATCCTGGCTCTGTCAGTGCAGTATTTATGATCTTGTGTAGAAGTTCATCTTGAACCATACTGGTTCTTGTTAGCGTTCTCTTTTCTTACTCTATCCAAGCTACTGCACTTGCTGCACCAGATACTGTCCCACCGGTTTGCTCATACATTCTCTATCCTGCTTACAAGTTATTCTGTTCATTCATCTCGCCTCTTTTTGTCTCATCTCTTCTCATCCCTTTTCTTCTTGAATCAATGTATCATCTGCTTCCCTTTTGCAAACAATTACTCCAGTTTTCTCTTCACATGTTCTTCTCTGTTTCCCCTTTTTCTAGCAAAGTGAGATTTTTATTTTTTTTTTTAATTACTCTTTCTTCCAACCTTGCTCCACTGTGCTGGACAAAGTACTTTCCATATGTTCATCCCACTTGTCCTGTCCTAACCACTCAGGAAATCCAGGACCTAATGCTTTAGGGAATGTGCCAAATGTCACTAAACTCCAAATATAATTGTCAGAGTGCTGACAGCTGCTGATAACCAGAGAGTCCTGCTAAAGTAGGTTGGTAACTCTACAATCCTTAGGTATCTTGCTTTCAGACACTGTAAATGGATTCATCAAGAGCTCAACCAGCAGCATGACGGTTACACTTCTGGAGAGTGACAGTGGGGGAGAGGGCTGGGTGCAGTGTTAAAAGGGCTAAATGCATCATGTAATAGTGTGACCTTTCTTTCCTCCCAGTGTACCAGTGTTGAAACATGAAGATTATTTTCCCGGAACACCAGTGAGCAAAACCTCCAGAACACCAGGGAGCAGTGGTAGAAGCAGTTCAGGGAAGACTCCCTGGATCCCATCCATGAGCTGATTCAACTAGAGAGCCAAGTCATCAGCAAGACTCAGTCTTTACTCAGATTAGTGGATTACCATATCCAACAGACGTAGATTTGACAAGGTAGCTCTTAGTAAAGATTTAAAATATCACTTCCGGCCACTTCAATTGCCTTGAATCCACTGAAGTTACATATTTCATAGAGTGTGTTTGATGACTAGTGACTGAAAAATCAGGTATTTATTGCAAGTACAATACAGACTTAGACACCTAACTGATTGCATGCAACTCTAAAAACCATGGCCTGGGCCCCACAAAAAACAACAGACTAAAGATTTCCTTTCAATGCATGAATTTTAAGTGAATGTGACAGCACCACTGAGTATTGACTCAACCAGGATGTTTACGGAACAGATTTAACACTTTTTTGTATTCTTATATTTAGGAAATAAAGAGACATAATAGAATTTATATCAGACAGAAACCACTGCCTCACCAAGAGGCACATATCAGTGAGATATGTATTGGCACGCTCTGATGTCCAGTATCAAGGGAAGGAATGAGGCGAAGAGATTACGGCATGAGGCTGTATGCAGTGAAGCTGTGGGCTCTGCCCAGACTTTGGGCTGCCAGTTCCCTGCCCCTAGAAACTTAACGTTACAAATCCACCGTGTACTTTTGCTAGCCCAAATACAAGCATCTCTTGTCATCTTACATCTACTGCTATTGAGCTTAGGTCTTAGAAGTCTACCTTTGCACAAGTTTGTTATAACCTGTTTGGAAATGTCTGTGCAGAGCTCTGGCACTGTGATGTGGGTTTAGAAGCTTACATTATTTGTGTTGCCAAACCATCTCAGCCCTACTGAGTCTACAGCCATTGTGTAAATTTAGCCCATCTCTCAGAGATATTACTTTCTCAAAAAGGATGCAAGACATAGATGCAGATTAAGGGAGCACAACGTTAAAAAGAAAAAAAGGATTAACTATGCATCGATCAAACAGAAGGGCATGTAGTTACACAAAGAGGTGAAGCCTGGCACTATTGATAGAAGACTGAAGATACTTGCATGTTGTTTTGTTTCAAACTCTTGTGTGTGCTAGAAGCCAGAAGTAAACTCTTCTACACAGAAGAGCTGAAGATTTGTCACTGCAGTTGAGTTACAATACTTCTCTCCCTAGGTCACCGGTAATATTTTTTGAGTATGATTTAGATTTTAGGCAGACTTACTGGGCAGAGACCATCCTTGTGGTCAGTGGAAAGAGATGGATTAGTTTGAAACTCATCAAATTAGGACTGGGGGTGGGGAGGAAAAAAAGCACTCATACTCTGTAAAAAACTCTGAACTCTGAAAAAAAGGGCTTGAAGGTAAGATGTGAAACAGGAAAGATGTAGTCAGAACAGACAGACAGAGGTGGTTCCAAAAGCCAGAAAGAGTTAGGGAATGTGGTAGGAGCACATGGCCAAAAGTTCATGCGACACTAAACAAACTGTTGAGTCCCACGTAATTGAAGGAGTAAAGAAGAGAAGGTGGCAGAAAAAATAAAATAAGAAACAGCTTTGTGACTTTCTGCAGAGCCCTATAGACTGATACGGTGGACAACCAGCCTTCGAAGGAGGGTTTCAGAGAAGTAACAGTGACAAGATCTGAATAAGCAGCCAAGATACCCATTTGGAAAACTTATTTTGAAGGAGGGGAATGAATATTGAGCAAAGAAGACTTTACAGGAGTCAAGGTGCAAGATGAAGGACTAGAGCAAGGGGTGGTGTTTTAACTGTTGACACACTGAAGGCATGTTTTTGCTGCAAAGGAGAAGGAAGCTGCAATAGCTGTTAGCAGCCCAGATGCATATGGAGAAGGAGAGTGACCCCGAGGTTACGAGTCTGAGTGACAGGGAGGATGTGGCATTGTTATCCCACAAGCGGGGTTCGATACCCAGTGTGCAATGAGCCAATCGTACACACAGAGCTGAGATATTTATTTATTTCATGTCTGTGCAGAGATGGGTGCCAGGTGGTAACTCCACAAAGCTAGCACACCACACCAAAGAACTACAACATATTAATCCTGTTACATGATTAGTTAAAAACCTGCCTAAATTTACGTTCATTGGTTGGTAGTCACCATCTCATCTGCTATTGGTTAGTTATATTTAAATTAGCAAGCATGCTCTTTGCAGGTGTGGAGGGGCAAGTTCTTCCAGCCTTGAATTGAGTTGGCAGTCACGATCTCCCCCTGCCACCTTTACCTTTCCCTTAGTTCATGCTTCTTTGGCAATCATCTGTCCTTCAGCACCTTCTGGGGCAGGATGTTTCCTTTTATCAGTCTTTAGTTCCATCTTCAAGGGCATAGTCGTTAGTAAGGTATGCATAGTTTATGCAAAGTAATCAGGCTTGCATAGTGAAGCCATTGAGTAATGGTCCTCCTTAAAGGACAATGTATCATGTTTAACCCTAAATTGAGCAGTATCACCACGGTTAGGCTGTAACTCAAACATGACTACAGCATTATCAAAATCAGAAGTGAAGAGAGATTCAGAAGAAAAAGTAAGGAGTTCTGTATTGGCCAGATTAGGAATGTTCTGAAGGCAAAACAACCAGGATTATCTGTCAGGGAAGCAGTCAGATATGCAAGACTAGACAGAACAGAGCAGAGAATTTAAGAGTTATTGGCAGAGAGATGATAGCCAAATCTGTGTAACTGGATGTTGTCATCCAGGGACATGGGTACAGACGTCTCCAGGTGTCGTGGTTTAAGCCCAGCTGGTAACAAAGCACCACGAAGCCGCTCACTCGCTCCTCCCCCCTGGCCCCAGTAGGATAGAGAGGAGAAAACATAATGAAAAGCTCGTGGGTCAAGACAAAGACAGGGAGGGATCACTCACCACTTATGGTCACAGGCAAAAACCAGACTCAACTTAGGGGAAAAAACAAAATCAATTTAGTTTACTACCAATCAAAGCAAAACAAGGATAGTGGGAAGTAAAACCAGATCTTAAAACACCTTTCCCCTACCCCTTCCTCCTTCCCGGCTCAACTCCACTCCCAATTTTCTCTACCTCCTCCCCTGCAGCGGTGCAGGGGGATGGGGAATGGGGGTTGGAGTCAGTTCATCACACATTGCCTCTGCCGCTCCTTCCTCCTCAGCGGGTGGACTCCTCACTCTTCCCCTGCTCCAGCGTGGGGTCCCTCCCACGGGAGACACTCCTTCACGAACTGCTCCAGCATGGGTCCTTTCCACAGGCTGCAGGCCTTCAGTCACAGGCTGCTCCAGCGTGGGCTTTTCCATGGAGTAACGGCTATCTTCGGGGGCACCCACCAGCTCTGGCATGGGGTCCTCCATGGGCTGCAGGTGGGCATCTGCTCCCCCGCTCACCTCCATGGGCTGCAGGGGGACAGCCTGCCGCCTCACCACGGGCTGCAGGGGCATCATCTCCTCTGGCGCACTTCCTCCCACTCCTTCACTGACCTTCATATCTGCATAGGTGTTTCTCTCACATTCCTCTCCCCTCCTCCGCTGCAGGTTTCCCTTCTTAAATATGTTATTCCAGAGGTGCTACCACTGTCGCTGATTGGATTGGCCTTGGCCAGAGGCGGGTCCGACTTGGAGCTGGGGAAGCTTCTAGCAGCTTCTCACAGGAGTGACCCTTGCAGCCCCTCCCCCACCACACAATCCCAAAACACCAGGGAAATCAAGGAGTGACTAAATCCCTTCCCTGCCACCTCACAAAGGTTCCTATGCAGTTCCAAAAGAAATTATTGAAAATAGTGCTGCAAAAACATGCATAAAAAACCTCGTCTCTCCATAAAATCTAAAGATCATACTGTTTCTAAAATTAGTGCAACCACTAAATGAAAGTTAACCCAAACAATAACTTTAGCTAAACTTCAGGTCACATGCATTTAATATAACGAGATGAAGAATATGAAAAGGCCATTCATAATGGAATTCATCGAGTTAGGAATGCCATGCTTAGCTGCTTTATAACATATAATTAATGATCCTATAAAAATCCAGCAGAATGAATTCTCCTGGCTGCCCACAGAACTGTTCTTTATGCTGGGTAAGGCAAGCAAGCATCTGCTTCCACAAATACTGCCCTTTGAGAAGCTGAAAAGCTTTTTTTTCCCCTGCTCCATCAGGGACCACACTGCCATTTCCATGACATGCTGAGCTTTGAACCATTACACAAATCAGAATATAGCATTTGGCAACCCAGTACACATCTGTCACAATAGACTGGTTATTGGTGAAATGTTAAAGAAAAAGTCATTAACTCATTCCATTGCTTCTAATACCCCACCTTTCCCTAGATTATTTATAATCCCCACTTAACCCACCCTCTGTTTATAGTCTTTTAACACAACAGAGAAGTATATACTGTCTGGAGATGTGTCTTGCCTTATAGCACTGTCCTGGTTTCAGCTGGGATAGACTTAATTGTCTTCCTAGTAGCTGGTACAGTGCTGTGTTTTGAGTTAGGTATGAGAAGAATGTTGATAACACTGATGTTTTCAGTTGTTGCTAAGTAATGTTTAGTCTAAAGTCAAGGATTTTTCAGCTTCTCCTGCCCAGCCAGCAAGAAGGCTGGAGGGGCACAAGAAGTTGGCACAAGACAGAGCCAGGGTAGCTGACCCAAATTGGCCAATGGGGTATTCCATACCATGTGACGTCCCATCTAGTATATAAAGTGGGGGCAGGGGGATCACTGCTTGGGGACATCACCCAGAGATCTGCCCGAGGCTGGATAATTATGAGTGACAGGGTGTGTGGGGTAGAATGGGCAAATGCCTAGGGGATCCTGTCGCATTGCGGGAAAGCATCGGAGGTGGAAGGCTGCTGTATGGAGTCCTATAGGACAAGTCTCAGAAACTGCTGAAGGAGAAGGTGAATCAAGTCAGTTTGCAGAGGTGAAAGCCATCCAGTTAGTGTTAGACACTGCTGAAAAAGTAGCCAGTGCTCCATCTCTATTCTGACTCATGGATGGTGGCAAATGCCCTGTGGGGGTGGTTACAGCAATGGAAGCAGAGCAACTGGCAGCAATACTCAGTCACCTTTTAATAGTCCCATATGGCCAGTGCAAAAGTCTGTCGGAGGGTGGAGGTTAACAGTAGACTATCATGGCCTGAACGAAGTTATGCCACCACTGAGTGCTGCTGTACCAGACATGTTAGAGCTACAATATGAACTGAAGTCAAAGGCAGCCACGTGGTATGCTACAGTTGACGTTGCCAATGCATTTTTCTCCATTCCTTTGGCAGCAGAGTGCAGGCCACAGTTCGCTTTCACATGGAGAGGTGTCCAATACACCTGGAATCGACTGCCCCAGGGGTGGAAGCACAGCCCTACCATTTGTCACAGACTTATCCAAACCGCTCTGGAACAGGGTGATGCCCCAGAACATCTACAATACATAGATGACATCATCGTGTGGGGCAACAAGGCAGAAGAAGTGTTTGAGAAGGGAAAAAGAGTAATTCAGATTCTTCTGAAAGCTGGTTTCGCCATAAAGAAAAGCAAGGTCAAGGGACCTGCACAGGAGATTCAGTTCTTGGGAATAAAATGGCAGGATGGATGCTGTCATGTGCCTATGGATGTGGTCAACAAGATAGCAACTATGTCTCCACCAGCTAACAAGAAGGAAACACAAGCTTTCCTAGGCCTTGTGGGGTTCTGGAGAATGCATATTCCAGGTTACAGTCAGCTTGTGAGCCCTCTCTATCGAGTAACGCGGAAAAAGAACTATTTTGAATGGGGCCCTGAACAACAACAAGCCTTTGAGCAGATCAGACAGGAAATAGCTCGTGCGGTAACTCTTGGACCTGTCTGGACAGGACCAGATGTACAAAATGTACTCTACACTGCAGCTGGGGAGCATGGTCTCACCTGGAGCCTGTGGCAGAAAACACCAGGAGAAACCCGAGGTCGACCATTAGGGTTTTGGAGCTGGGGGTACCGAGGATCAGAAGCCCACTACACCCCAACTGAGAAAGAGATCCTAGCAGCATATGAGGGGGTTCGAGCCGCTTCAGAAGTTGTTGGTACAGAAGCATATCTCCTCTTGGCACCACGATTGCCCATGCTACACTGGATGTTCAAAGGAAACATCCCCTCTACGCATCATGCAACCAGCGCTACATGGAGTAAGTGGATAGCATTGATCACACAACGAGCTCGAATGGGGAAACCCAACTGCCCAGGAATTCTGGAAGAGATCATGTGCTAGCCAGAAGGCAGAGATTTTGGAGCACTGCCTGAGGAGGTGGCTTGTGCCTAAGAGGCACCACCATATATGAGTTATCAGATGAATGACGTTATGCTTTGTTTACTGATGGATCCTGTCGTGTGGTAGGAAACCATCGGAAGTGGAAAGCTGCTGTGTGGAGTCGCACACGACAAGTTGTTGAGGCCACTGAAGGAGAAGGTGAGTCAAGTCACTTTGCAGAAGTGAAAGCCATCCAACTAGCCCTCGGGATTGCTAAACGAGAGAAGTGGCCAGTACTCTATCTCTATACTGACTCCTGGATGGTGTCTAATGCCCTATGAGGGTGGGTACAGCAGTGGAAGAAGACCAATTGGCAGCACAGGGGTAAACCCATCTGGGCAGCTGCATTGTGGCAGGACATTGCTGCCCGGGTAGAACACATGGCTCTAAAGGTACGTCATGTAGATGCTCACATGCCCAAAAGCCGTGCCACTGAAGAACATCGAAATAATGAACAGGTAGACAAGGCTGCCAAAATTGAAGTAGCTCAGGTGGACCTGGACTGGGAGCGTAAGGGTGAGCTATTTGTAGCTCGATGGGCCCATGAGACATCGGGACATCTAGGGGGAGATGCAACATATAGATAGGCTGGTGATCGAGGGGGTGGACTTGACCATGGAGGCCATCACACAGGTCACTCATGAATGTGAAATATGTGCTGCAATCAAGCAAACCACAAGAATAAAGTGTCCCTGGAATTGAGGGCGGTGGCTGGGCTTTTGATATGGCGAGGCCTGGCAAATTGACTACATTGGACCACTGCCACAAACACGCCAAGGCAAGTGCTACATACTCACCATGGTGGAAGCAAATACTGGTTGGCTAGAAACTTATCCTGTAAACCATGCCACTGCCCGAAACACCATCTCAGGCCTTGAAAGGCAAATTTTATGGCAACATGGTACCCCAGAAAGAATTGAATCAGACAATGGGACTCATTTCTGAAACAACCTCATAAGCTCCTGGGCAAAGAAACACGGCATTGAGTGGGTGTACCACATCCCCTATCACCCGCAAGCATCTGGAAAAATTGAGAGATATAATGGACTGTTAAAGACTACGTTGAGAGCATTGGGCAATGGGGCATGGAAGCATTGGGATACAAATTTAGCAGAAGCCCCTTGGCTAGTTAACACCAGAGGATTTTGCTGACCGTCCTGGTCCTACCCAGACAAAGCCCCTACATACTGTGGGAGGAGATAAGGTCCCCGTAGTGCCCATGGGGAAGTGGCTGGGGAAGGCAGTGTGGGTTTCTCCTCCCATGGGAGAAGGCAAACCTATTCGTGGGATTGTATTTGCTCAAGGACCTGGATTTACTTGGTGGATTACCCACGAGTTTTACTTTTCCCAATTTTCTCCCCCATCCCACTGGGTGGGGGGGGAGTGAGTGAGCGGCTGCGTGGTGCTTAGTTGCCGGCTGGCGTTAAACCACAATAGACCATTTTGGCGCCCAACGTGTGCCGCGATTGAGAGACAGGACACAGCTTGAAGCAAGCAAAGAGTCGTTTTATTGTATATAGCACTTGTTTATATAGGAAATTAGAAGACGCGTTTTTTAAACTGATTGGTTGTTATGCTCCAAAGTTCTTATCAGCGCGCGCTAATTGGTAGCTACTTAAACTTTAGCAATTGGACTGTTAGCAACTAAGCTATTTTTGCAAAAGACTCTAAGTTCCAGCCCTTATCGAGCATGACTCACGGGTCAGTAATTCTCCATCACATCGGCGCCTCTCTATTTCCCTTATCAGGCCTCCCAAGGTTTATAGCCTACAAGTTCCAGCACGTCCCCTTCTAACAACGGAGCAGTACCCGCCGTCCTGCCTGATTCCTTCAAGTCTTGCCCTACATCTCCCCCTTCCTGTTGCACAAAAAGAATCTTTTTCATGGAGTGCTCTATCAATCGTTGCAAACATTGTAACAAACAGGGAAAAAAAAAGCAATAAGAGAATAAAGACGGCTAAAGCATAAACAATAGTCTTTACTAAGCTTCTTAACCACCCTGATAGCCCCCATCCTCCAAAGAGTTTGTCTAACCAATCCCAACTATCATCTTGTCAGAGTTTAGAGACCCCTTTTTTAAGTTGTTGAATACTGGCATGAATAGATTCCCAGTCTATGAAGTTCTGTAGGTGTCCTCCGTAGCCTCAAGAAGGTCAGGGAGTTGTTGTTCAGGAGGATGATCTGGGGGTTGAGCAGACTCCCCGCCAGGCTCGTCGGGCGCTCGAGGCAGGGATTCATGCAAAGGACGCACGTTCTTTGCTGGAATCCACCTGGGGCCTTTCTCTGTGGAGACACAAGCATAACCTCTTCCCCACGTGACAAGAGGATATGGTCCCATTATTTTACCTGTTTCTGGATCACAAACCAACACTGGGGCTTTAACTCATGTCTCGAATGAAGTATTCGCGTTAAAATGTCGAACCCTCAGGGGTGGCAATCCCTGCTCCCCCTTTCTGTTGTTGTAGCAAGTGCTTCAAAGACTGGTGAGAACGTTCAATTAGAGACTGACCTGTAGGGGAATGAGGGATGCCAGTAATTTGAATTTTTTCCGGTGCAATACAAAGGCCTGCCGAGTTGACAGCAGCCGTGACAAGGGCTACAGCTTCCTCCATGACCTCGTGATGTTGTGCGGCCACCAAGATGTCATCCATATAATGGTATAACAAGACACTAGGCATCGCAATCCTAACCGGACTAAGTACTTTAGCCACATACCACTGACAAATTGTAGGACTATTCTTCATTCCTTGTGGCAGCACAACCCACTGGTATCTTTGCAACGGGGCTTGCATGTTGACGCTTGGAACTGAAAAGGCAAATTTAGGAGCATCCTCGGAGTGTAGTGGGATGTTAAAAAAGCAATCTTTAAGGTCGATAACAGTCAAATACCAATTTCGAGGAATCATAGTGGGGGACGGGAGTCCTGGTTGGAGGGCTCCCATGTGTTCCATAGCGTCATTAATTTTTCTGAGGTCGTGGAGCAAGCGCCACCTGCCGGTTTGTTTTTTAATAACAAAAATAGGCGAGTTCCAAGGACTGGTAGAAGGCACAATATGCCCTTTTGTTAACTGCTCCATAACTAATTCTTGGAGGGCGCGAAGCTTTTCCAGTGGTAGGGGCCATTGATCTACCCAAATAGGGGTATTGGTCTTCCATGTCAATTTAAGGGTGTCGGGTACATTGACATATGGGTCGGTTCTGAGAAATAGATTGCACCCATAGAATTTGTGGATTCCCTGTAGACCCAAACCCTCCCCGCCTTTGACGAGATTGACTAGGAATGGGGGAGTTCGTCCCCACCGGAATCAATATTAATTGTGCTACATGACTACCTTTAGGTATCGTGCAGGGAGGAAACGGAGTCCATGCCATAATTTTAATTTCATCAGTACTATCAGAGTCAACGACCCCTGGTAATACAAAAAGCCCTGACAATGTGGTAGATGATCTCCCTAACAACAGCGCTTGTGTTTTTGGGGGCAAGGGTCCCGAGATATTTGTCGACAGCAAGTGAACTGAGCAATCAAGTAACGTTACTGTGTGGGCGGTTGCCAGGTCCAATCCGGCACTCCCGGCTGTTGCTGGATGAAGACTTGAGGCACTGCTGCTTCCCTCCGTGGGGGTTGGAACGTTGGCTGCGGTACTTGTGTCTGCGCGCGTCACTGCCCCGCGCTCCGCGACCGGTTTCCCTGTATCAGTTGACCCTGAAAATCATACTTAGACCGACATTGATTAGCATAATGACGCCCTTTTCGGCATCTAGGGCAAACCCCGGGGGCTTGGTGCCTAGCTCCCGTATTCAAAGCCAGGCAGTTCTTTTTCTGAATCGGAGTTAACAGTAATTGTGCTAGAGACTTTAAATCATGAGGAGTCATAACATAAGTATCAAAAACAGAAGATAACAGGCTCGCAAAATAAGGAGAGGAAAGCCCGTGCTCCGTGATGGTACGGCGCAGTTCCTTAATTACGGGAAAAGATAAGGCTTCCCATTGTGCCCCCCGGCCCTGATAAATTACGGGGGCAACTATCGTTTTGGCAATCTCGAGATCCCCTTCCTTTAAGGCTTGGCGTCTTATATTAGCCCACACGTTGTGTGGGTCAGGGGGATATAAGTCTGGCTCCTTCTCGGGGTTTACCGGCCCCGGATCAAAGGGGTCCTCCTCTGCGGCGCCGACCTCTGGGGGTCCTCGACAACTTTGACTTTCCGAAGGCAGAGAAGGGACCGTGGGGGTATTCCCTTTAGTCTTTACGTCGCCATTATTACTCTCCTCTTGAGCTTTTAGGGTTTCAAAAATGATCCTCCACCACGGAAGCATACGCTGTGCTTCTACATCCCCCGACGTGGCAGAGTCCCACAACTTCACCCCCACATCATCCCAAAGTTCCCGCATAAAGATACTAGAAGCGGTTACAGCGGGTATCTTCATTTGTACCCATTTAAGCATGGCTTTAAGATCATGCCCGGAGATAACTTTCCCATGCTTTTGAAGAAGAGCTTTCATAAGCTCATATACATCTCTTTCTGGGGAAGACGCTTGATTCCCCATGTTTCCCACAGCTCACCTCTCTACTCCAGAGGGATTTCAGGCCGGCCGGCTCCTGCTTCCTTTCAGCAGCTCATTCAACATACTGTGGGACTCGCAGCATGCCACGCAGATAGGCGGTTCCTGGACCCTGGTATCACGTCGGGGTCACCAATTTGCAGCGATTGAGAGACGGGACACAGCTTGATGCAAGCAGAGAGTCGTTTTATTGCATATAACACTCGTTTATATAGGAAATTAGAAGACGCGTTTTTTAAACTGATTGGTTGTTATGCTCCAAAGTCCTTATCAGCGCACGCTAATTGGTAGCTACTTAAACTTTAGCAATTGGACTGTCAGCAACTAAGCTATTTTTGCAAAAGACTCTAAGTTCCAGCCCTTTATCGAGCATGACTCACGGGTCAGTAATTCTCCACCACATTGGCGCCTCTCTATTTCCCTTATCAGGCCTCCCAAGGTTTATAGCCTACAAGTTCCAGCACGTCCCTTTCTAACAACGGAGCAGTACCCGCCGTCCTGCCTGATTCCTTCAAGTCTTGCCCTACAAACGTGGGGTACGAAGGGTTGAGATAATGACAAACCTGACCAGAGCTTGTTAAAACAAATTTGTTATAAGCATTCATTATATTAGTCTAATAGTCACTGGTCACGATGTTGATTTATGCGTTCTTAGAGTTGCTGCTCTCGTTTTTAGAGTTCTGTTATGTATCACCTCGCTTGCTGTATGTAGTCCCTCTTCTGCTGCTTATCATCCATGGGAGGTGGATTAAGGTTTTCGCTTTGATGTATTGTGTAATACTGGCTTATGGTATGATAAAGTCATCGGCTGTGGGATTAATCCGGTATTTGCACTCAGCATTGTCACCTTTATACTGCAGGAGCCATCTGTGGGAAACTATTAATAATTATACCATTTACCTTTCCTCCATGGAAAACCAGTCTATGGGTGGGGTACCTTTCTTCCCCTCTCCTTTCTCCTTCAGTCCAGTTACAATGGTGTTTGAGAATTGTGAAAAATTTGAATACTCCTGGAATGTTGGGACTAGCACAGTCCTGGCCCTACTGCTAGGAATTAGCATGTTCCTGAATGTGGTTCCGGTCTTCTTTAAGGTTAAACAGCTATTTAAGAAGATCACCCAGAGATGTGCCCCAAGGCTGGATAATTATGAGTGGCAGGGTGTGCGGGGTAGTACGGGCAAGTACCTAGAAAAGTGGGCACCTCCAATGTTTTGGAAATTCACCCCTGAACAAGTGCAGGATCCAGAAGAACTAGTAAAATATTTGGAAAAGGTATGCTGTCACCCCGGCAGCTCCAGAGAGATACAAATTACTGCAACGTGCTGGGGCCTGGCCCATGCCTATCGAGCCCTGTTCGACACCACTCAGTACCCTCAAGGGGAAGAGAAGGTCTCTGGACCTAACAACAAAATGATGAGCACTGCGGTCACTCAAACCTCGGCAACGGGCACTGCGGCCCCTCCAGCCCTGGCGACGAGCACTGCGGCCACCCAGACCTTGGCGACAGGCACCGCGACCCCTCCAGCCCCGGGAACGAGAATTGTGGCTACCCAAACCTCAGCAACAGGCACTGCGATCCCTCCAGACCCAGTGACGAGCACAGCAGCTACCCAAACCTCAGCAACAGGCACTGCGATCCCTCCAGACCCAGTGACGAGCACAGCAGCTACCCAAACCTTGGCAACAGACGCTGCGGTTATCCAAAACCCAGCGAGCGATACTGCAACTGAACCAGCCGACCAACCTGCACCAGTATCAGTTGCCCCCGTACAGAAAAAGAAATATACAAAAAAATCAGTTCGCTTAGTGAAGGATGTAGGTGAACCACGGTCAATCACTGGAACAGGAGGAAGAGGCAGAACCAGAGGTAATAACCCGGTCCCTATCCTTGAGTGAGCTGCGGGATATGCAAAAAGATTTCGGCCGCCATATAGGTGAGCATATTATCACCTGGCTCCTCCGATGCTGGGACAATGGAGCTAATAGCTTGGAATTAGAAGGTAGGGAAGCCAAGCAGCTGGGATCGCTTGCCAGGGAAGGTGGCATTGACAAGGCAATTGGAAAAGGGACACAAGCTCTCAGCCTCTGGAGGCGACTCCTGTCAAGTGTGAAGGAAATGTACCCCTTTAAGGAAGATGTTATGTCAGTCAAGCAAGTGGACCACCATGGAAAAAGGTATCAAATATCTGAGGGAATTAGCCATGCTAGAGATGATTCATTATGAACCAGAAAACACACAATCACCTAAAGATCCAGACAAAGTCCCATGCACAGGACCCATGTGGTGGAAGTTTGTACGGAGTGCACCATCATCCTATGCCAACTCACTGGCGATAATGACCTGGAAAGACAAAGAAGCACTGACAGTGGATGAAGTGGCTCGCCAACTCCAGCAATAAAAAGAAAATCTCTCCTCCTCCCTACAAGCCTGCATTTCAGCTGTGGAGAAGCTGTCCCAGGATGTCCAGCAATTCAAAGAGCATATGTCCTATTCCCCACCTGTAAGAACCAATGTCTCAGCTATTAGGAGTGAGCGCTCCTCTGCCCAAGAGAGACAATATAGAAGGTACACACCGCGAGGTGCCCTGTGGTTTTACCTATGTGATCATGGAGAGGACATAAGGAAATGGGATGGAAAACCTACCACGGTCTTAAATGCACGGGTACGTGAGCTGCGAGGCAAAAACAACACAAAAGGGGATTCTCCCAAGAAAAATGCCGCTCCTGTTTCCAAACAGAGTAGAAGAACTGATCTTATTTCCGATCATCTTGAAGGGAATCCAGAGCCAATTTTACGAGAAGTGAATACTGGATACTCTGACCAGAATTAGAGGGGCCCTGCCTCCAGCCAGGTGGAGGAAAGGGATAACCGGGTCTATTGGACTGTGTGGATTTGATGGCCTGGCACGTCAGACCCACAGGAGTATAAGGCTCTAGTAGACACCGGCACACAGTGCACTCTAATGCCATCAAGTTACAAAGGGGCAGAACCCATCTGTATTTCTGGTGTGACAGGGGGATCCCAAGAGTTAACTGTATTGGACGCTGAAGTAAGCCTAACTGGGAATGAATGGCAGAAACATCCCTTTGTGACTGGTCCAGAGGCTCCGTGTATCCTTGGCATAGACTACCTCAGGAGAGAGTATTTCAAGGACCCAAAGGGGTATCGATGGGCTTTTGGTATAGCTGCCTTGGAGACGGAGGGCACTGAACAGCTGTCTACCCTGCCTGGTCTCTCTCAAGACCCTTCGATTGTGGGGTTGCTGAGGGTTGAAGAACAACAAGTGCCAATTGCTACCATGATGGTGCACTGGCAGCAATATCGCACCAAGACTCTCTGATTCCCATCCACAAGTTGATTCGCCAACTGGAGAGCCAAGGAGTGATCAGCAAAACTCGCTCACCCTTTAATAGTCCCATATGGCCAGTGCGAAAGTCTAATGGGGAGTGGAGACTAACAGTTGACTATTGTGGCCTGAATGAAGTCACGCCACCACTGAGTGCTGCTGTGCTGCACATGCAAGAACTTCAGTACAAACGAGTCAAAGGCAGCCAAGTGGTACGCCACATTGCTAACACGGTTTTCTCAATCCCTCTGGCAGCAGAGTGACATCGACGTTTTGCTTTCATTTGGAGAGGAGTCCAGTTCACTTGGCATCGACTGCCCCAGGGGTGGAAACACAGCCCCACCATTTGCCATGGACTAATCCAGACTGCACTGGAAAAAGGTGAAGCTCTGGAACACCTGCAATACATTGATGACATCATCATATGGGGCAACACAGCAGAAGAAGTCTTTGAGAAAGGGAAGAAAATAATCCAAATCCTTCTGAAAGCTGGTATTGCCATAAAAGAAAGTAAGGTCAAGGGACCTGCACATGAGATCCAGTTTTTGGGAATAAAATGGCAAGATGGGCGTTGTCAGATGCCAATGGATGTGATCAACAAAATAGCAGCTATGTCTCCCCCGACTAATAAAAAGGACACACAGGCTTTCTTAGGTGTTGTGGGTTTTTGGAGAATGCATATTCCAAATTACAGTCAAATTGTAAGCCCTCTCTACCAAGTTACCCAGAAGAAGAACGATTTTAGATGGGGCCCTGAGCAACAACAAGCCTTTGAACAAATTAAACGGGAGATTGTTCATGCAGTAGCCCTTGGACCAGTCTGGACAGGACAAGATGTTAAAAATGTGCTCTATACTGCAGCCGGAGAGAATGGCCCTACCTGGAGCCTCTGGCAGAAAGCACCTGGGGAGACCCGAGGCCGACCCCTGGGGTTTTGGAGTCAGGGATATCGAGGATCCGAGGCCCGCTATACTCCAACTGAAAAAGAGATACTGGCAGCATATGAAGGAGTTCAAGCTGCCTCAGAAGTGGTTGGTACTGAGACACAGCTCCTCTTAGCACCCCGACTGCCAGTGCTGGGCTAGGTCTCCTCTACACATCACACGACTGATGCCACGTGGAGTAAGTGGATTGCACTGATCACACAACGAGCTCGCATAGGAAACCCCAGTCGCCCAGGAATTTTAGAAGTGATCACGGACTGGCCAGAAGGCAAAGATTTTGGAATGTCGCCAGAGGAGGAGGTGACATGTGCTGAAGAGGCCCCGCTGTATAATAAACTGCCAGAAAATGAGAGGCAATATGCCCTGTTCACTGACGGATCCTGTCGTATTGTGGGAAAGCATCGGAGGTGGAAAGCTGCTGTATGGAGTCCTATAGGACAGGTTGCAGAAACTGCTGAAGGAGAAAGTGAATCAAGTCAGTTTGCAGAGGTGAAAGCCATCCAGCTAGCGTTAGACATTGCTGAAAGAGAGAAGTGGCCAGTGCTCTATCTCTATACTGACTCATGGATGGTGGCAAATGCCCTGTGGGGGTGGTTACAGCAATGGAAGCAGAGCAACTGGCAGCGCAGAGGTAAACCCATTTGGGCTGCCGCACTGTGGCAAGATATCGCTGTTCGGATAGAGAAGGTAGTGGTAAAAGTATGTCACGTAGATGCTCATGTACCCAAGAGTCGGGCCACTGAAGAACATCAAAACAATCAGCAGGCAGATCAGGCCACCAAGATTGAAGTGTCTCAGGTTGAAGTGGTTAAAGCCCCTGTGGTATGGAGGGCAGTGGCTGAAACATAAATATTGGGAAGCCTGGCAGATTGACTATATCACACTGCCACAAATTTGCCAAGGCAAGCACCATGTGCTCACAATGGTGGAAACAACCACCTGGTGGCTGGAAACATATCCCATGCCCCATGCCTCCGCCCGGAACACTCTCCTTGCCCTTGAAAAGCAGTTCTTGTGGAGACACGGCACCCCAGAAAGAATTGAGTCAGACAACGGGACTCATTTCCAAAACAACCTCATAGACACCTGGGCCAAAGAGCATGGCATTGAGTGGGTGTATCATATCCCCTATCATGCATCAGCCTCTGGGAAAATTGAGCGATACAAAGGACTGTTTAAGGCTACATTGAGAGCAATGGGGGGTGGAACTTTCAAACATTGGGATACACATTTAGCAAAAGCCACCTGGTTAGTCAACACCAGAGGATCTGCCAATCGAGGTGGCCCTGCCCAGTCAGAATTTTTACGTACTGTAGAAGGGGATAAAGTCCCTGTAGTGCACATAAAAAATATGTTAGGGAAGACAGTCTGGGTTAGTCCTGCCTCAGGCAAAGGTAAACCCATTCGTGGGATTGCTTTTGCTCAAGGGCCTGGGTGTACTTGGTGGGTGATGCGAAAAGATGGAGAAGTCTGATGTGTGCCTCAAGGGGATTTGATTTTAGGTGAGACTAGCCAGAATTAAACTGTATGATATTAGTTGCTATATCACCCTGCTACTGTATGTTATCATTACTATAATTGTTATATGCTAAATCCATAGTACCATAGTAAGAATCACTTAGATCAAGCAAGAATGAACCGTGATAAAACTGAGCAAAGCGCAGTAGTGATGGAACCAGAACTGACTCCAGCATGCAACAATCCAACGGTGCACACCATCGTCCTGCTTTGTCCAATGTCACCTGCTTGTCACACCGCACTGAAGCCCAATTCTGCTCTACCGACTGAGAGGACTTTGCACCATCCCTCCTGCCCAGACAGACTGGTATGACAGATGGAGCCCAGAGTCGGAAACTAAATGAACTCAACAAACATTTTATGAACATAACCCATGAACTAAAGGAATGATATCTCTGTGTGTGTATACACACACACACACATATATATATATATCTATCTCATTGTTCATATGTCTCAAAGGGATGGAAAGGTGGTGATGATTGACCAAGATGTAACTGAAGGTATGGGAACTGAGCATGATTTAACTGGTGTAGAATAAGGTGTGGATACTGTCCTAGTTTCAGCTGGGATAGAGTTAACTGTCTTCCTAGTAGCTGGTACAGTGCTATGTTTTGAGTTCAGTATGTGAAGAATGTTGATAACACTGATGTTTTCAGTTGTTGCTAAGTAGTTTTTAGACTATAGTCAAGGATTTTTCAGCTTCTCATGCCCAGCCAGCGAGAAAGCTGGAGGGGCACAAGAAGTTGGCACAGGACACAGCCAGGGCAGCTGACCCAAACTGGCCAACAGGGTATTCCATACCATGTGACGTCCCATCTAGTATGGGAACTGGGAAGTGGGGGCGGGGAATCACCGCTCGGGGACTAGCTGGGTGTTGGTTGGCGGGTGATGAGCAATTGCCCTGTGCATCATTTGTACATTCCAATCCTTTCATTATTGCTGTTGTCATTTTATTAGTGTTATCATTATCATTATTAGTTTCTTCTTTTCTGTTCTATTAAACCGTTCTTATCTCAACCCGCGGGTTTTGCTTCTTTTTCCTGATTTTCTCCCCCATCCCACTGGGTGGGTGGGGGGAATGAGTGAGCGGCTGCGTGGTGCTTAGTTGCTGGATGGGGTTAAACCATGACAGTAATGCAGAAGGATGGGGAGACCTGGTGTGTGCCTCAAGGAGATTTAACCTTGGAGGAAAAATAATCTGTGATGTGAGTTGTATGTTGTAGGAAGCAATGTAGCAGGAACTACCTGAACTGCAGAGGAATGAACTTCGCAAGGAACCAGACAAGTGCAATGGTGACCCAAACCAAGCCGGTGTTGGTGCCCAACAATTGAACGTACTGCTTCTCCTGTCCTGACCACCCATCTTGACAGATGGGGCCCAAGTTATAGCCTGTTTGTGAACATCTGGAGGAGTGGAAGAAGCCCATGGAACGGGAGAGTAACATCTATCTGTTAAAGGACAGGGGATAGTAGTTAATGAGAATGTATAAATCTGTATGTTGGGTATAAAGGTGGTTTAAGTATGTAGTTTCAGTTGTAAGTGTTGTTAAGAAGGCATTTCAGTAATGAGAATTGAATACAATGGCATGGTTAGAAGATATATGTGCATTAAATTATATGGGACCTGAGCATGTGTGACGATCTGACAAATTATAGTCAATGTCTCAAACATTCGTTAAAGAACTTTGCTGCAGAAAAACGGCCTCTGTAAAAACGCTGGAGTTTTGTGAACAGGACAATGTGGCCAGAGGAGAGGGCCCCATGGAAGGTGGGACAGTACTTCTCCAAAGCTGCAATTCCTTATCTTAAGTGACCAGCAGAAGGAGCACAGCATATGTGCCTGGAGGAGGGGGCCCCACAGAGGATGGGTCTATGCTTCTATCTTAAGTGGTCATGCCAGCAGAAAGAGAGGCAACTCCGCAATGAACCCCCCCCAAAGCTCACTGACTGATTCCAGAGAACCCTGGGAAAGTGAACTGCTCGTGTCGAGACCACCGACTAACACACTATAAAAGAAGGGAGAACGAGTTCTCAGCACGTGCCCTCCGGAACTGGATCTCTATGCTGGCTGGACCAACACTGGCCCCAGGACTGGTAAAACCCTTTTCTTCTCTCTCTCTCTCTTTCTTTCTTTCTCTCTCTCTCCCTCTTTTTCTTCTCTCTTTTCCACAGTCCCTACACCTCATCCTTTTAAACATAAACCGTTGACCAAGTCTGAGACTAGGACTCAGTCCAGCCACCCCTGGGGTCCTCTTTGAGGAGTCCAGAAAGCAAGGGGGTCTGCTCTGAACCTCGTGACTCAATAGGAGGGCTCTCCTTCTGACACAGTTTCATGTTCCTTTTTCCGTTTCTTTTTCTACACCTCCCTTCTCTTCTCAAACAGCAGCTTAATGACATGATGCAAGGTTCATATTGATAAGTTCACTTGTACTTGGGCAAGGTTAGCTAGGTTGAATAAATGTTGATTGTTGTTTGAGCTCCCCTGGTGTTATTTCACCTTAATTCTGACAAAGGAAATCCACGAACCTGAGTCGCTCCAATTTTGGGACACAACAGCATGATGCAGATGGTATGGAATAAGGGGTGGAGATTGTATTGGGTGTGGCTGAGATGGAGTTAATTTTCCCCCATAGCAGCCCTCATAGTGCTTTGCTCTGTATTGGTAGCTAGAAAGGTGTTGATAACACACCAGTGTTTTGGCTACTGCTGAGCAGTGCTGGCACAGCATCAAGGCTGTCTCTCCAACATTTCCCCCCCACCTCACCCGCAGGCTGGGGCTGGGCAAGATCTTGGGAGGGGACATAGCCAGGACAGCTGACCCAAACTGAACAAAGGGATATTCCATACCATATGACGTCAGCTCAGCTATAAAAGCTAGAGTAAAGGGAGGAGGAAGTGCGGGGCATTTGTTATTTATGTTTGTCTTCTGGAGCAACCAATACGTGTACTGAAGCCCTGCTTCCCAGGAAGTGGCCAGACATCGCCTTCTGATGGCAAGTAGAGAATAAAATCTTTTGTTTTCCTTTGCTTTCGCACATGACCTTTGCTTTTGCTTTATTAAACTGTCCTTATCTTGACCCATGAGCCTTTTGTTATAATTTCTCTCCCCTGTCCAGTTGAGGAGGGGGAGTTGTTACCAAAATCTGGAATAAAACTCCTTAACACCAATGTGATGTTAAGAAGCAGGCACTTCATTTATTGCAGCGCTGGGGACACAGGGTATCGCTCCTCCAAAGGCATGTCTGACAGTATTAAAATCCATCAGTTTTTATGCAATTTTTCTTTCAAATCATTGTTACATAAGATTCTTTACAGAAGAATGCATACTATGCTCGCTCTTAAATTTAACCTTTATAATGATTGGTCCTTTGATTATATAACCTTATCAATATTCTTATTTAAAAACAATCATTGGTCAATTTCACTTAGCTCTACTGATTGGAATCCTCGACCCTCAAATCAAGGTGGGAGGGGTAAAGGAGGTTTCCAAGCAGCATAACTGGTGTCCAGGACGGTTTCCTTAGTTTCTTGTCCTTGCTCTTTGAAGCTTAACACAGTTTCAATCACATGTGATCAGTTCCAATATTGCTCTCATCTAACGTACAGGAACATCTAGTCATGAGAGCAAAGAACTACAAAACTTGAGTAATTACTAGTTAATCACTCAACTACACTTTATAATTACCTCTACTGTTTCAATCATAATGTTAGTTTCCAAACACAAAATTCAATAGAAAATATATGAGGTTTCTATTGTTATACCTAATATGATTCATTGCACCTAACACAATTCCCTATGGTTACAATTTTAACTTGTAAGTACAAAACTGGTTTTTCTTTGTATTGTAACAGAGTGATAGAGTGGCTTTGGTGGGTACCTGTCACCCAGTCAGGGTCAACCCACCACAAAATGGTTGGTTTTGGTGCAAACATGGAAGATGGGCGAACCCTTCTGATGCAAACCAAGAGGGAAGGCACCAAGTCAAGGAAAGGTAAGGGGAAGCATACTGCATTGCAAGGCCATGAGTGTGCTGATGGCTTTTAGAAGTTGTATATATGTGTTCAAGAGCGTAAAATGCACAATTAGAGGGAGAAGATTGCAAGTTGCTTAAAACAACCCAAGGTACGTTTAATAAAGCATAGAAAGCCTTGTAAATAACAAGTGATCTTCTTGACTGGTGTTCCTGATGGAAGGGGAAAAAAATAGCCCTTTAATCTCAAAAAGCTAATTCAACAATTCTTTTTCCTTTCACAGCAAGCAGAGAATAAGTAAGAAGTGCAGTGGGGCTTGCTTTTGAAATGTAATCTTCTTCACGTTCTTTTCCTCCCCAAGTAATGGCTCCACCATCATAACCTGATATTTTGCCACACGGGGATGTCTGTACAGCTAGAATCTATCCTGCTCTTAGCTTAGTACCTTCACTTAAGGAGCAGAGAAGCAGTCTTTCTTAGGAAGAGAAAGGGGTGGGAACAAAAGCAGCTTGGATGTTTCACTGCTGAGCCTTGAACATAATCCTTGGTTGTTATGACCTAGCTTTTTTTTTTTTATTTATTTTAACTTGTCAGCCAGTTTGCCGTATATGTCAGCATAAAAATAAAGAAAAATGGCAAAATGAGAAGAAATGTGGTGCAGTTCTCAAAGGAACAAATAACTTGTGTTATTGGTTAAGACCATACCAACATTAAAAAGCAGTCCCTGTGAAGAAACTTTCAAAAGGGTATCATCAGCCTGGACCCAAACAGTGGCTGAGGTTAATCTCTTCCAAGGCACAGCTACAAAAGTTGGAAGCCTGTAAAGGACTTGTGTCCAAAAAAATCAATTTCTAATTTGAAACAAAATAATTTTTGACTAACAGGGGTTCAGGACCCATTACTTTTGCTGTATAGTCTGCTGACATTTCACACTTTCTTTTGTGCACAATGAATCCTAATAGTCATTTTATAACATTGCTACACCAATCAATTTAAGCAAGAGAAAGCCATTACAATTCTGCAAAGTTTCAGGGGCAATTTTCACTGGTGGTTTTCTTTTATGTTTTTTTCAGCTATCATTATTTTTTTCTTCTCTTTTCCTTCTCCCTCCTCCTTCTCAATACTGTAGTGATGAAATTGAGATTTTTCACAGTTGGATGATGGGTTTTGTTCCTTGGATAGGGATAGTCCCCCAAAAGCAATTTCTTTTCCATAGATTCGGGGAAAAAATCCAGCCTGGCCTCTCCTTCATTCATTCATTTCATTTTGTAGTACTTAGGAGAAGTTACAAGCTGCACCTGGCTATTGCACATAGCAACTGAGCTGCACCTATGCTGATTTAGTGATTGTAGTGGTCAGCATAATGTCTGAAGATGGTGGGTATCTTTTGCAAACACTTACTGGGATTTCTGGCTTTGAAGATGTAGAGCTGCATGGCAAAATTTAACTTATAAACATTGGCACTTGCTGTGATACCAGATCACAGAGAAATGCTTTCAAGCTGTGGAACAACCTCAGGTCTATTACTGATTTGAATGACTTGTTTATCACAAGGCAAATTACCTAGCACCAGTCACTGAAGTTGAAGTCTTCTGTATTTAGTACCTTTTTAATTGGCTTCCCTCTGTTATATGTTTGGACTCCTTTGACAAGCATACACACATACTTGTAAAGTGGTTTTTTCCATCTTTGGGGATCACCAGGGCACAATGTCAAGTTTCTTGATTCTAGTTAGCTCTGGACTTGGCTATCTCTGTCTTCACTTCTGCTGGATCTTCCCATCTGTTGCTGACCTGGGATTTCTGCTTCAGAATTTATTCTTTTGTTAGGAAGCAATTATGTAGCATCTTGCAAAAATGAAACGAGGGATGCTAACACTGTTTTCTGGGGTGAATTCTATAAAAATATGGTATTTGCCTTACTGTGTCAGAGTGCTGAGCTGGCAAGCCTGGAGGTCTGTCTTGGACAGTGGTCAGTACCTGTTGTGTCAATAGGAAGTCATCCCTCCACTGCAGCACATTTAACTGAGCTCTAGCTAAGCCATGCTATGTGGGGAAGGGGAATGAAGTCAACACAATGACATCTTGAGACATGAAACTTGATGTTATTTAGCCACATACCTTAAGGTGGCCTTTTGGTCAGAAGACAGCAATGCTGGACACTGTATACAGAAACATGTCCACTGAAAACTTCTTGGCAGTCAGATATTAACCTATTGCTACAGAGGTTTATTTTTCTCATGCCTTGATCTATCTTGTCTGTTTAAATTGTAAATTCTTCAGGATGGGGACTGTCTCCAAGCATACCTTAGTGCAGTGCCAGTGCTGATGTGGGCCTTTGGGCTTGTTGCTGAAAAACTCGGAATAAAGAACTTATCAACACCAATTTAGTGTAGATAAGCAGACACTTCTTTATTGATGGCCGGGTGCGCGGGTGAGTCCTCTCACGAACCACACACACCTGAACACCAAAACAATACACCTTATATTAAAACTTATTCATGCATATTCATTAGATTTCCAAGAAAGGTTATACATATTCATTAGATCTCTGGGAAATCATTAGCATATGTAAATGTCCTTTACGCAGGTGCAGTGAAGGTCTCTGGTGGTCTTTCATAGTCTTCCTCACTCATCCGCTTCTTGACCTCTCAGGTGTTTCCAAGCAGCAAACTGGTGTCCATAACGGTTTCCTCAGTTTCTAAAACAAACACTACAAGGCTACCAATCTTTGTCAAAGCTTCTGTGGTTAGATGATTTTAAACAATACTTGAATTCTTATGGATACATTTTCTAAGTTCCTAAGTTCCTATGGCTACATTTCAAACTTAACACTCCCATACCTATGCTTCATAATTTTCTACTTTTTAATCAAACCAAACTCCTTTATAATTAGATTTTAATTTCTTTTATCAAAATATTTGCAACAGGCTCACTATATAATCTTCCTGTACCACTGGGAATGGTGGGTGTATGTGGGGGACTGTGCAACTCATGATAGTGTCCCTCCACAGCAATATAGGTAGTTGCACCAGATTTTGGTGTTCTCTTGTTCAACTACCTTTGTCATCTTAGATTTTTTTTTTTTATAAGATAAAATGATTAATCAGGAAACCATTCCCATGTTGGAATGGTGGAAGGCTTTATTGCCTACAGGACTGCTCACTTACTGTGAGTGCAGTGAGTTTGGAAAGGGTGATTTCCTAGTAAAACCACTTATCCTTTCTCCCTGCAGATGTTTAGTAATGGGGAGAAGAGCATTGTTAACCTGGTTCCATCACCTCGTGGAGTGAAGGGGGCACTTTGCTCACTTAAGGGTAGAAGCTTATTGGATCAGCTTAGGCAATCAGCTTTTATTCTTTCACTATTGCGTTGTGTCTCCTATTTCTGTTTGCTCCTTAATTTTTATTCCTGTGCTTTAGCAGGTGTTTGTGTCTTGTAGCCAAACTTTTTTTAGTTTTACCAGCAAAACATTAAGCAGATGAAGGAATCCTCAAGTCTTAGATCTTTTCAGCAGTATATTGTTTTTATTGATGTCACCAGCAGCTATGTCAATTTGTACTAAAATCTAACAACTTGTCTAGTTAAAAAGCACTGGAGTACAGAAATGTGTGCTTCTCTTCCTTTCTGCCATGGAAAATTTTGCTTTGGGGCTGGGAAACTAAACTAGACTCTATCCATTGCATTCTGCAATATTGGGCACTTCTCTACATTTCTGTTTAAAGTCTTCCTCTTTACCCCCTTCCTGAAATATCTCTGCATTGAAACAAAGAAAGAACTATTTTTCACTTTGTATCTCTTTTGGGGACATAGCATCTGCATGACATTATATAGCATGCATAGCTTTCCTTTCCATATGTAAAAGAAAAAAACTAGAGAAGGAAAATTATTTTAGCTCATAGAATCTGTACTTTTCCAGGGGCTGATTTTTCTATATAGTGTTTGTTTTTCAGTAGGTTTTCTGATGTAGCTTCTTAGGAATTCAGGGTCTGGAACTTCTTCCCTTGAGGGAAGACTCTTCCCTACAATCAAATAGAGCAATTAGTTAATATTAGTGAAGCGCTTTGAAGATGTGAAGTACTATATAAATGTTAAGTATTATGAATATTAGTAATATTCAATTCATAAAGATTTATTTCATGATTATCAACCTAGATTTCCCTTTCCTTACTTTCATCTCATTACTGCTTGAACCAGCCTCAACTGTATTTCTTCATTCTTAGTGTTTACACTTTCAAAATGTAGACTGCTGTATTTCCCCACTTTCTTCATGTTTTACTTGTCTGTTTCTTGAGCAGAAATATACTGCTATTTAAATTTTCTCAAATGAGTCTTTAATCTACTTTAAATTATTCTTATACCAAGTTAACCAAATTGAAAATAGTATTCTTAACATTACCATTTAGAAGACATCTATAATTGCTTTGGGGGTAGCTTGCCTTGCAAGCTTACATCTAGTTTGGTTTTTGCTATCCTTTGCTACTCCAGGTTCTCTCCATTGGTGTCAGGATTTAGATTATTCACACCATATATGAGCTTTTTTTTCAAGGGTGAATGTGTCTATTCTTTTTCCACGTTTCTTGCTTCTGTAGATCATCTGCAAGATCTCCAGTCTCATACTGTCTTCTAACACCTGCAGATCTAATTAATTTGCTGTCATTTGTATCACCCCAGTTCTCTATGACTTTTCATAAATAATTACCCGTCACTTCATAAATTCATTAACTAATTCCCTTTAGCCCTGAAATATATATCCTTTGAACTAAAGAATTTGTATCTTCTTTTTTTCCCCCTGATAATTTCTTTTAATCAGCTTTATATAGGCAGGTATTATACATCAACATGGTCTTCATTATCTCCTACTTGCCAATATTCCTTTTTTTTTTTCCCCTCATAGTTTATTTTAAAATTATTAGTAGCTTGGCCATTTTAGGATCATTATTGATTTAATATTCTTTGTATATTCATAGACCTGCTTGTTCTTTGGTGTTTCTTTTCCCTCAATCGACTTGCATGCCTTTTTCAAGATGTATTTTTAAACATTTTTTTGTTTATATATGCACTAATTCAGGATTTCTTGCTATCTCTGTTTTATGTCTGTGCAGCCTACCATCCTCAGTATATTCCTACTTAGTTCCTTTTCTTGTTTTCCATTTCTAGCCCTGGTAATATTTTCAAACATGGGTCTTTGAACAGTCCCCTTGAGGCTGTATTGGCCACTTCCAAGTCCATATATTTTCTTTTTTGGAGAAATACATCTACTTTGCTATGAATGTAGTATGTTGACAGTGTGCCAGCCTTTTCTTGTGTTAGGAATTGAATATATTCTCCCATGCTCACCAGGTTTTTATTACTTTGGTATTAGTTTCTTAAAATCCAGCTGCCTCATTCCACTATTACATGAAATGATTTCTAAATATCTCGTATTCCATCATAAAGCCAAAAGTCTAAGCAAGAGGCTTCCAGTCTTTATATGCATACCCACTCTTCTCATCATGGAATGGCACACTATCAAGTTATCAGGGACACACAATCAGTACATATCCACATAATATTTCTAAGAGTTCCTTCACTGATAATTAACTCTTTGTCAGGCGAGATTTTTTCACTCCATGGTACTGAAGCACAATGCATTATAGCAGGGCAATAAGAATAATTTTTTTTTTGTTAGCCTCCCTAGAATACACCTTAAAACGTGGTTTTACTAGATTGTATATATTTTTATACATCTTAAATCAATGCAATATTTTAAATAATCTTAATCCCTTGGACATCTGTAAATTTTGCACTGAAGCTGGAATTACAACCTTGTTGTGTTGCTTCATATTTCATCATGGATGGTAGATAACATTGCTGTTCACAGAGCTGAGAAATATTTAGACATAACAGAATTACTTGAAGAGCTAAATACTGGTTTGACTTTAATTTTTGCTGAGACTTGTAGTTTTCCCTATGTTTACTGTTTAGTTAAGTGATGTTGGTTGGACAGAGCTAATTAGGCTAGATTAAAAAAGCCCAAACCCTCAGGCTTTTGTGTAGTAAATCAGATTACTCCTAACTTGCCTATTCCACTTACCTCTGACTACCTGTATGCAAGTTGTCTAACTAAATCCTATCTATAAAACCCAGTTCTTAGGTGGATGGGTGAAAGGTGGAAGATGGAAAATTGGCTGGACTGCCAGCCTCGAAGGGTTGTCATCAGTCCAGCTGGCAGCCAGTTGCTAGTGAAGTCCCTGCTGTTTAACATTAACAACCTGGACAGCAGGACAAGATGCACCTTTAGCAAGTTTGCAGACAATACCAACCAGGGAAGCAGTCAATATGCTGGAGAGTAAGGCTCGGTATTCAAGGGACCTTAACAGGCTGGGAAAATGCTTTGACAGAAACCTGTTGAGGTTCAACAAGGGGAAATGCCAGTTCCTTCAGCTGGGTTGGACTGATCTCAAGTAACAGGACCAACTGGGTGCTGACAACCTAGAAAGCAGTTTTGGTAGAAAAGAACTGGGTGTCCTGCTGTAAGAGACTGAATTCTTATCCTGAACCATTTGCCTCAAAGATTGTCAGGTGTGGGGGACTGGACCATCATCTCAAGGAACTGTGAACTACTTATCTTGAGCCCTTTGTCTCTAAGATGGCCTGTTTAAGCAGGACACTCCTGCCGATAAGGATGATTACCAGGCCATTGAGGCATCCAGAGGAGGAAATGGGGCTGGAACTGATAAGATACTGGTTTCGGGTGTTGATCACGCGAAGGTCGTGTGATGGACGAAACCTGCAGCGCATGACATCATTGAAATATACCCTATAAAAAACTCATAGAGACAAGCTGTGGCAGGGCCTTCTTCACCACCAAAGAATTGAAGACTGAGGACCAACGGGACGCCGCTGGATCCGTGGTGGTGACTATCCTAGCAATCCTATCCCGACTGCTTGCTTAATTTCTACCTTTTCTTCCATTCTATCCTATCGCTACCATTTTCCACTTTTGATAATAAAACCTATTTCGACTATATGGCATTTGACCTCGTTTGTGTCTTAATCTCGCTCTTGGGATCATATCGAAACCTTCCTCGACATCGGATCGGGACACCTGCTGAACAGCAAGTTGAACACGAGTCAGCAGTGTGCCTGCATGATAGAGTAACCAAACCTCATACTGAGCCATAATAGCAAAATTGTGGTCATCAGGTTGACAAAGTGACCCTTTACTCTCTGATCAACTCTTGTGATACTGTATCTGTAGAGTACTATGTCACGTTTGGGGCTCCACAGGGCAAGGAGAACACTGACAAACTGTAGGAAGTCCAACAGAGGCAACTAGGATAGTCAGGGGGCTGGAGCATATGACCTACTGGGAGAGGCTGAGAAAGCTGGGTGCATTCAATCTTAAGAGACGATTCAGCACATATCTTCCTGCTTTCTTCAGCTACCTACGGAGAGGGTGTAGAGAAGAGGGAATGAGACTGTTCTTGGAAGTCATCAGCAACAGAGCAAGAGACAATGGAAAAAAAGTTAGAACTTGGGAAATTCTGATTAGCTATATAGAAAACATTTTTTACCGTGAGGGTGGTCGAACATTGAAACCAGAGAGGTTGCTCAGAGAGGTTGGATCACCATCAGTGGAAATATTCAAAACCTAACTGGACATGTCCCTCAAAAACCTGATCTTGTTGGCCCTCCTTTGAGTGGAGGATTGGACTACGTGACCTCCAGATTTCACTTTTCAACCTAAATTATTTTGTAATTCAAGGATTATTGGGGGGAAAAGAAGGAATGGACTAACAGTTCTATTTTATTGAAAGAAAAATATTGGAGAACTAACATCTTGTAGCATGTCATGAGAACTGCATCTGTGAAACAAGCTGGATCCTGTGGACCACTATAAGAAATGATAACAGTGCAAGTCTGTAAAACTTTGGACAGTAAGATGAAGGCTGTAGTGTGTAGCTTATTCTACAGATCTGATTCTACATGATCCTGAAATGCATGCTATGCACACTACTGTCAGCTGATAATGAGTTCTTTGATTGTCATTTGACTGTATATATGGCACTCCAAAAATGTTGCAACTTTTAGTCCCAGTGTTCTGTAGTAATGCAGAATCATGAAACATCTGCCCAAAACTTACTAGCTTCTGATGTTTGAATCATCTTCGCTTCATTCCACAGGGACAGCTTCAGGATCTAGGAAGGATGCAGCCACATCTCCTGTGGTGATAGGCAGTGGCAAAGAATGTGCAACCACAGCCACATCACCAATCCAGCATGACACTTCATGGTAAACCAGTGGGTAATCTCTGATTTAAGATTCTGCAAACACAACCATCAAATCCTCCTAGATGCAGGGAAGTGGCTGAATTTCTATAATATTTCATGTTAGCACGAGCTGGATAATATAAACTAAAAAGTGCCATATCATTTTGACAATTATAGTAAGCCTTAAATTGCTTGTTAGAATAAAAAAGCAGGGATATGCCAAGTTCTAACATTTTAATTTGACTTAGATTTTGAACAGAAAGTATTTTATGTTCCAAGTCCTGACACATTAAATATGTTTGTAAATAATTTGAATGGATGGTGTTAACCTCTGTTAGGTTTTAAATCCACTTGAAGATTTTAATTCCCCTGTATCCCCCCCATATTTTATCAAACAGCATTTCTTTTAAAATGTTTTGTACCAGAGTTATTTTATGTTTAATGACAAGCAACAAAATCATGTTAAGTCAGCAATTCCTGATTATACTATATATCTGCACTAAATGCACTGGAAAAGCGGCATTATTACTTCTGCTCCAATGAAGAAACAGAAAGCAGCATTGTTGTTACACTTACGAGTCTAAAAACAACTTGCCTTCTTTAGGCAGGATTACAATTTTAGTGGTAAGTGCCTAGAAAAACAGCATACAATCCTTGCTTTCCTTTACCATAACCCACATTTTCTCATAATAAAAATCTTTAGTTAAGCAACAAAGTAAATGCAGATTAAAGTATGAATTTGCTGTATTTTACACCACTAGTTAGATGACCATGGGGTGACAAGAATGTACAACTATTCCGAAGAAGAGTTAAATGTTTCTTGGAGAAAGAGAAGGCTTGAGTCAGATTTAATCTTCTCTTGGCCCAGTGGACTAAGAAAATGTATGCTTGTGTGATGGGTTGACCCTGGCTGGATGCCAGGTGCCCACCAAAGCTGTTCTATCACTCCCCCTCCTCAGCTGGACAGGGGAGAGAAAATATAACAAAGAGCTTGTGGGTTGAGATAAGGACAGGAGAGATCACTCACCAATTACCGTCACGGGCAAAACAGACTCAGCTTGGGGAAAATTAACTCAATTTATTACAAATCAACCAGAGGAGGGTAATGAGAAATAAAACCAAATCTCAGAACACCTTCCCTCCACCCCTCCCTTCTTCCCGGGCACAACTTCACTCCCGGATTCTCTACCAAGCCCCCCCAGCGGCACAGGGGGGAATGGGGTTTACGGTCAGTTCATCACACGTTATTTTCTGCTGCTTAATCCTCCTCAGGGGGAGGGCTCATCACACTCTTCCCCTGCTCCAGCGTGGGGTCCCACCCACGGGAGACAGTCTTCCACAAACTTCTCCAATGTGGGTCCTTCCCACGGGCTGCAGTTCTTCACGAACAGCTCCAGCATGGCTCCTTTCCACGGTGTGCAGTCCTTCAGGAGCACACTGCTCCAGCGTAGGTCCCCCACGGGGTCACAAGTCCTGCCAGAAAACCTGCTCCATGGGCTCCTCTCTCCACAGATCCGCAGGTCCTGCCAGGAGCCTGCTCCAGCGCAGGGTTCCCATGGGGTCACAGCCTCCTTCGGGAACCCACCTGCTCCGGCGTGGGGTCCTCCACGGGCTGCAGGTGGATATCTGCTCCACCGTGGACCTCCCTGGACTGCAGGGGGACAGCCTGCCTCACCATGGTCTTCACCACGGGCTGCAGGGGAATCTCCGCTCCGGTGCCTGGAGCATCTCCTCCCCCTCCTTCTGCACTGACCTTGGTGTCTGCAGGGTTGTTTCTCTTACATGTTCTCACTCCTCTCTCCGGCTGCTGTTTCCATCTGTCCCAACTTTTTTTCCTTCTTAAAAATGTTATCACAGAGGCGTTACCACTATCGCTGATTGGCTCGGCCTTGGCCGGCGGCGGGTCCGTCTTAGAGCCGGCTGGTATGGGCTCTCTCGAACACAGGGGAAGCTTCCAGCAGCTTCTTACAGAAGCCACCCCTGTAACCCCCCCCCGCTACCAAAACCTTGCCACACAAAGCCAATACAGCTTGATATCATCCCTGTATTCTTGGCAGCAGCTGGCAGTTTATTTCTATCTTCTGAGAGAACTTGCAGTATATAATAGGTGAAAGAACACTATCAATATTGACAAATTTGTACTTAATTGCTATGGAAACACTTTTTTTTTTCTTCTGAAGGAAGGGATAATAATTCTGGGAGGATTTAAGAACTGAGATAGATTGGGCTCTGTTTCCCATGAGTACCTGTATGTTTAAACAAACAGAAACCACAAGATTGCCTAAGCATTTCTCTTAGAAGCAAGGTTTACCTTTGCAAGCCAGTAATATCAGATAGAGTATGTAAAGATACTGCTTGATACCATCTGTCCTGGGTTCAGTTGGGATAGAGTTAATTTTCACAGGAAGCTGGGAGGGGGCACAGCCGGGACAGCTGACCTGAACTAGCCAAGGAGCTATTCCATACCATGTGACATCATGCTCAGTATATAAATGGGGAGCGGGCTGGGGGGTTCTGGTGGAATCGCAGCAGGGGGAGCGGTGGAGCGTCAGGTTCCGGATGGTGAGCAATTGCATTGTGCATCACTCATTTTGTATATTCTTTTATTAGTACTGTTGTTATTATTGTAACTTCTCTCCTTGTGTTGTCCCAGTAAACTGTCCTTATCTCAACCCTCGCGGTTCCGGGTTTTTTTTCTTTTCTCCTTTCTGATTCTCCTCCCCATCCCACCGGAGGGGGGCAGGAGGAGTGAGCGAGCGGCTGCGTGGTCCTTTGTTACCGGCTGGGCTGAAACCACGACAGTCCTTTTTGGCGCCTGAACAGGGGCACGAAGGGGTGAGATAACGACAGATCTGGCCAGAGTGTGTTGAAACAAATTTGTCATACGCATTTCTTATACTAGATAAATAGATGTTAGTCACAATGTTGATTCATTTGTTTACATGGTGGCGTTTTGTAAGTTCTTATATGCTCTATGTATTGCAGTTCTTATATGCTCTATGTATTGCCTGTAGTTACGTTTATCACCTCTGGGAGAGGGATCGGGATTATCATTTTGCTGTACTGGGCAATGTCGACTTGTGAAATTATTACATCAGTGGTCATGAGGTTAAGCTGGTATCTGTAGGCAGCAGTGATATCATTTCCATACTTCGGGCGCCTTCTATCGGATTTTAGTGGTAATCGCACCCAATCCATGGGGAAGTCAGGGGGGGATACTTCCCCCCGTCCGTTCACCTCCCTTCTCTTCTTCCAGCTAATTACAACAGCTTTTGAGAATTTTGAATATCCTTGGGATGCGCAAGCCAGCATGCTGTTAGTGCTATGTCTCCTGAATATGTTTCAGGTCTTGTTTAGGGCTACAAAAAGGTTTTTTAAGAATACCACCCAGAGATCTGCCCCAAGGCTGGATATTCATGAGTGGCATGGCATATGGGAGGATATGGGCAGGTATCTAGAGAACTTCTTACCTCCAATGGTTTGGAGTTTCACTCCCAAACAACTACAGGACCCTCATGAAGTGATAGACTATTTGAAAGGAAAATGCTGTGGCTATTCCAGAGACGCAAAATTTACCGCGCTATGCTGGGTCCTGGTCAGTATCTACCAAACACTATTAGGCAGTACCCTCAGGGGGAAAGGAGGCAAAACAGGGCGACAGGTACTGCGGCTACCCCAACCCCAGCAACAGGCACCGCGGCTACTCAAACCCCCGTGACAGGCACTGCAGCTGAACCAGAGAATCAACCTGTGCCAGTGTCAGTCGCCCCTGTACAGAAAAAGAAATACACAAATAAATCAGTTTGCTTAGTGAGGGATGAAGGTGAACCAGGGTCATTATGATGTATTGGGTTTGTGTGGCAAGGTTTTGGTAGTGGAGGGGTTACAGGGGTAGCTTCTACGAGAAGATGCTAGAAGCTTCCCCTATGTCCCATGGAGCCAATGCCAGCCAGCTCCAAGATGGACCCACTGCTGGCCAAGGCTGAGCCAATCAGCGATAGTGGTAGTGCCTCTGTGATAATATATTTAAGAAGGGAAAAAAAGTTGCGGCAGGCACAGAAACTGCAGCCGGAGAGAGGAGTGAGAACATGTAATAGAAACAACTCTGCAGTCACCAAGGTCAGTGAAGAAGGAGGGGAAGGAGATGCTCCAGGCACTGGAGCAGAGATTCCCCTGCAGCCCGTGGTGAAGACCATGGTGAGGCATTGTGAGAGACTGAATTGTTACCTTGAGCTGTTTGTCTCAAAGATTGTTAGGTGTGAGAGACTGGACTGTCATCTCAAGCCATTCATCTCAAGGAATTGTGAACTACTTATCTCGAGCCCTTTGTCTCTGAGATGGCCTGTCTAAGGAGGACACTCCTCTGTCCATAAGGATGATTACTAGGCCTGTCCTGGTTTCAGCTGGGATAGAGTTAATTGTCTTCCTAATAGCTGGTACAGTGCTATGTTTTGAGTTCAGTATGTGAAGAATGTTGATAACACTGATGTTTTCAGTTGTTGCTAAGTAGTTTTTAGACTAAAGTCAAGGATTTTTCAGCTTCTCATGCCCAGCCAGCGAGAAAGCTGGAGGGGCACAAGAAGTTGGCACAGGACACAGCCAGGGCAGCTGACCCAAACTGGCCAATAGGGTATTCCATACCATGTGACGTCCCATCTAGTATAGGAACTGGGAAGTGGGGGCGGGGAATCACCGCTCGGGGGACTAGCTGGGTGTTGGTCGGCAGGTGGTGAGCAATTGCCCTGTGCATCATTTGTACATTCCAATCCTTTCATTATTGCTGTTGTCATTTTATTAGTGTTATCATTATCATTATTAGTTTCTTCTTTTCTGTTCTGTTAAACCGTTCTTATCTCAACACGTGGGTTTTGCTTCTTTTTCCCGATTTTGTCCCCCATCCCACTGGGTGGGGGGGGAGTGAGTGAGTGGCTGCGTGGTGCTTAGTTGCTGGCTGGGGTTAAACCATGACAAGGCCACTGAAGCATCCAGGAGAGGAAAGGGGCTGAAGCCGACAAGTATGCAAGAATGTGGAGACTACCATTCTCACAGAAACTGTAGTCTTTGAGATAAGATACTGGTTTCTAGTGTTGATCACATGAAGGTCGTGTGATACACGAAACCTGCAGCATGTGAACAGTGCATGAACAATACGTATGTGCATGCATCATTGAAATATGCCCTATAAAAAAACTGTGGAGACAAGCTGTGGTGTGCACCCACCACCGAAGAATTGAAGACTGAGGACCAACGGGACGCCACTGGATCCATGGTGGTAACTATCTTTACAACTCTATCTCAACTGCTTGCTTGATTTCTGCCTTTTCTTCCATTCCACCCTATTGCTACTATTTTCTACTTTTGATAATAAAAGCTGTTTTGGGTATACGGCATTTGACCTCATTTGTGTCTTAATCTCGCTCTTGGGATCATATCGAAACCTTCCCCGACATTGGATTGGGACACGCACTGAAGCCCAGTCCTGCTCTACCGACTGAGAGGACTTTGCACCATCCCTCCTGCCCAGACAGACTGGTATGACAGATGGAGCCCAGAGTCGGGAACTAAATGAACTCAACGAACATTTTATGAACACGACCCATACACTAAAGGAATGATATCTCTGTGTGTGCATACATATATACATATGTGCATCATTGTTCATATGTCTCAAAGGGATGGAAAAGGTGGTGATGATTGACCAGGATGTAACTGAAGGTATGGGAACTGAGCATGATTTAACTGGTGTAGAATAAGGGGTGGATACTGTCCTGGTTTCAGCTGGGATAGAGTTAATTGTCTTCCTAGTAGCTGGTACAGTGCTATGTTTTGAGTTCAGTATGTGAAGAATGTTGATAACACTGATGTTTTCAGTTGTTGCTCAGTAGTGTTTAGACTATAGTCAAGGATTTTTCAGCTTCTCATGCCCAGCCAGCAAGAAGGCTGGAGGGGCACAAGAAGTTGGCACAGGACGGAGCCAGGGCACCTGACCCAAAGTGGCCAACAGGGTATTCCATACCATGTGACGTCACATCTAGTATAGAAACTGGGGGGAGTGGGGGCAGGGGGGATTGCCACTCAGGGACTAACTGGGTGTCAGTTGGCAGGTGGTGAGCAATTGCCCTGTGCATCATTTGTACATTCCAATCCTTTTATTATTACTGCTGTCATTTTATTAGTGTTATCATTATCATTATTAGTTTCTTCTTTTCTGTTCTATTAAACCGTTCTTATCTCAACCCACGTGTTTTACTTCTTTTACTGATTTTCTCTCCCATCCCACTGGGTGGGTGGGTGTAGTGAGTGAGCGGCTGCGTGGTGCTTAGTTGCTGGCTGGGGTTAAACCACGACAATAGTCTATCTGGAGTTCCAAAAGCTTTCCAGGAAATCTATCACCAAAGACTTAAAAGTTGTCATAAACTAAGAGGAAAATCCATTAATGGACCGATAACTGGTTAAAAGGCAGGTAATAAAGAGAAAACATTAAAATTGGTCTGCTATAAAGTGGTTGGGGAAGTCACTAGTGGAGCCTCACAGAAATCTGTTAGGGCCTGAACTCTTTAATTCATTCATAAGTGGCCTAGAGAAAGGACAAATAATGAGATGACATTTGCTGCTGATACTGTGCTATTGATGATAGTGAAAACAAAAGCTGTCTTTATTAAGGCAGAGAATTAGGATATCATGAAGGGGAAAAAAAAGTACATATATAACTGGAAATGGGGCAAATCAAATAGTATAAAGCACTGGTTAATGTCCTTAAGTGACAGAGAGGCAATAATTTCTTTTGTAAGTAGGCAATTCATGAGCTATAAATAATTGAGAAGACAGAGCTGTGTCTGCTGAGACCATCTCCTGATGCACACTATGTTTGACTAGCAGAGATGGGACATGATTGGTGCAAGGCCCTGCTCAGACCTCATAAACACTGCAGTAACCTGGTCACCTATGTTCGAGTTACAGGGCGTCACCACTTCATGTCACTTTTTAAAAGGATTCTCCAAAGCAATGATAACTTCCGTCCTTCCCAGCCTTTCATCACCACAATTTTTATTAAACAAGTTACCATGTCACAAGCTCCTGTGCCACTGAGGAAGATGCTGTATGTTCACAATCATACATATCCACTCCCTCTCCCAGAGCGTTTGGTACCTACTCCTTTGATTTATAAAGCAAGCATTAAAACTATGTTAATAAGCAAGGCACTGACCATGCAGCACATAGGTTAACCCTGCATTTGCCACCTCCAATCCATAATCAAAATATGAATGACAAACAACTTATTTTTAGTTCCACAGATTCAGCTATAAGAGAGATAAGGTGTCAGTGCACGTTACTCTAGGCTTATTTTACAGTCCACGGGAAGACGGGTATCACCAAAAGATGATTTAGCTGATCCTAAAAGAAGTCATCAACCATACAAGGAGCTGAGTGTAACTGGCTCAGTTGTCTCAAGGTAAGCAAGATGAATTCCACCCTAACTAGCATCACAGTTAATCATCGTTATTACATGGACCAACCAAGCACAGAGATTCACTGTGCCAGGATCCTGCCCTGAAGAGTTTACAGCCTGAAACGTCCAGGCAGGTGAAAGAGAGAGAAAAAGGGGAATACATTAACACATAAGCAACGTGGTGGACATATGACAGAGCCATATTTTGGGAGAATGGCTTCTTAAAGTAAGATGTGATTATTCTGTATATATTATTACTCAATTCCTCCCATCTCTAAAAAAAAAAAACAAACCAACAAACCAAGAGAAGACTCCTCTGAAGAAGGAACAGAGAAGTGACTACAGTGCTAGGAAGAGAACCATGCAGAACAGTTCCTTAGAGAACCATGAAGAGAGGAACCAAGACTGGTCTTAATTTGCCAAGCTCTGTAGAAATTGCCGTCACAGTAATTCAAAGAAAATGTTTAAAAGGTACAATGCAGAGGACTCAGAGTATCAGTGGAGGAAGAAGACAGTCAAATCAGTTTTTTTGACAAAAGCAAAGCACAGAAGGAACCTGAAAATATTTTTGCCAAAAAAATATTTTGAGACTAAGTTTTCATTGCTGTGATTACAAGTGCAAACAGGAATCACATCCAGTGAACCAACATTCACTTAAGATTTAACATGGTATTTGAGAACCTGCAAAAGCATAGGGGGGAAAAAAGTAAAAAAAGTAATTAAGATAACAATGAAAATGATGGTAAGAAGCAGACTTAAAGAGTCAAGTCAGCTTCATAATATGATTTGTACTCTATTTTCCTTTGCTTATTATTACTTTCAAACTACAATCAAGTTACTGTCATACCACTGAGTGATAGAAACCTTGCCAACTACTTCAAAACTGACACATTTTTTTGTTGCATTGAACATTCCCAGAAGACATTTCCCCTCATTTTAGTACAAAATCCTGTCAGATCCACAGAGCTGGATAAAAAAATGTGTAAAGGATATGTAGCTGTAATAGACCTCCCCCAACTAAGTCAACTTTGGAATAAAAGATGATCAAAAAAGACTCAAAGATCCAGTGCTAGATTAACGCAAATATCTGCCTATTTGCAAGTGTACTTTTTGATTAAACTGGCATACATCATGTACATTTAGAAAGGTTATTTATAACTAAGAAATACATAATTCTGCATTTTAATGAGGGTGACAATTACAGCCAACAGTTGCTAATTAACATTAATCCTTTTGCACTGCAAGTCAGAATTTCCCAATATGATTTTCATTGTCAGCAATGGACACACCAAAACTGTTATCGCAAAGCACCTATTAGGTAGGCTGCTTTGACGCAAATAGGTGTTCCTGTTACACACAGTAAAGAAAAAGAAGATGATGATGTGTTAAATTTGATAACCTCAGTTGTAAATACAGAATGTCATTTCAAAATTTACTTGATATCTACAACACAAAATATAATCAAGGCTTATAATTTTCATAGCTGAACCCAATTCCAAGTTTCCCAAAAGCCAGGCTTCACAGGTGAAATCTGATTTCAACACAAGCTTGAAATCTCCCATTGTTAAATTTGGTTTTGATCCCAGTCCTGGGTTCACATCTGCATTTCACCCCTGAGACTTCAAAGCTTTTAGTGGTCGTAACTGAACAGCATAGATAGTGTTTGCCCAGTCTGTATCAGTTTCTGAAGCAGAATTCTGGAGCAAGTACTGAAGATAGGAATGATTACTACTGATGGATTTGCTACCATAGCATAGCCTTATTGCAAATTTTTTTCTTATGTAAAGTCTGAAGAAAATTTTAGTTCTCAAAACCACTGAATTTTAAATCCTAATCTTCCAAAATTGCTGTAATGTATTCCTATTCATTGATTAAAAATTTATCTGTAAAATAAATGCCATCTCTATAATAACAACTGTTGACCTAATTAAACACTTCTATTTCTGATAGCCACGATCCTCTAAAAGAGAGATGATTTAGATTTGCTATGCATGTCTTTCCAAAAGAGAAGTTATCTCTGTTTTAGTCTCTCAGCTTTCAGACAGAAGCACTAGAAAACTATCTAACAGTCTCTTTTCATACTAGTCTTTAACAGGAAGAAAGACCTGGTCCAAACACCATCAGATGCATAATATCATAATGAAGCCAGTAAATAAAGTCTCTAGAAGAGTGCTGAGGTGCTCACCATCTGGGTCAGGCAATTGGAGTGGGATCAATGTCAGATATAAGTAAATGAGAAGGCAGAAAAGGAGAATTGTGAGCACTAAGCAAAGAAACCTATAATGCACTTCTTACAAAGCGCTGTAAAATTCACATTTATTTTGTAAGTATGAGATAGATGGGTTATTTCTACATACAGAGGTGCCCAACTAAAATCAAGATAAGTGATATTAATGTCCTGTGGTCAGTATTATTGAACCTCAAAAGCAATAAACAATGAGTCAATAAATATTACATTTGCAACATAATTAACATTCTTCTACTGTCTGGCACTTATTACACATTGTAACCGCAAGTCTACAATACATTATTCATATTTGGGGTGTCACTGAGTGATGGATTGCTGTAAGAGATGCTGTCCTTTAAATAAATCAACAAATAAAAATGCAAATGTTAACATTTTCAGCCACAACTTTTTCCATCTTGAATGGGGAATGAAAATTTCACATTATATCGACAACCAGCAGAGAGAACAATTAACAACCTACACTGTGAATAAGAGAGATTAATTTGCCAACGTCTGGTTTTATCACTTGCATATGGAACTATACTGGACTTTTTGTGCTGCTGGCTTTCTCAGGGAGCAGGCAAAACTTGTGTCTCCTACCACATTCAGAACCTAACTCACCACCCACTCCAAACAGACTTTTAATCTCTTTAAATGTTCCTAAGTTAGATCTGGAATGAAAGTTTTCTCCTCCTCATCCTCCTTTTGAATCTTGAATGGTGTCTGATCCTAAGGGGGGGAAAAAAAAATCTATTTCTTTGGTAGTGCTTGCTTAGACTCTACAGAAGAAGAAACTTCGTAGTATCATCTTAAGAGCAGAACCGTATTTAAGCATCCAACATGTGCAGATCTGAAAGGCAACTACCACATAAGAAAGGCAAAAACTTAAATCTCGTCACTGTCATATTTCCTAACACTCAGCATAACAGATCTACTCTAGACTATTCCAGTGTGCATTATTAAGTATACAACTCTGCACATTATATTTTACATCAGATATTAATTTGCTTAAAAGTCCCTGAATACACATTCACCTGAGATGTGCTGGGCAATTAGGTAAATAGTTTTGTTTTTAAAATATCCCTAAACACAAATTTACACAATACAATCTGTTTATAAAATCTCCAACAGGCCACTGTAGTCTAACAGATAATAATATAGCTCAAATATAGTATGCATATTGCAGGAACTTCTAAATCACTTATTTTAATGGCTACAAGAAACTTCACTCCGAGACAATGCATTCAGCTAGAATTAAAGCTCTGATTTAAAACTGCAACAAGAAAACACAGGCTTAATGCTGAGATCCCAGGCTATCACTCAATCCCTTAATTTACCTAACTGTTCTTAAATTCACTTAGATGCCCAAAGTGAAAAATGTTACAGGAGAATTTTCTGTTTCTATGGTGAGCGGAACAACCTTTGCCTGTGTCTTTTTAAGTGCTTGATTATCTGCAGTGTTATAGGACTTACTGTGCCAAACTCAACACTAAACTGTTTCTGCGTGGGGAGAGCCTGACAATTGCACCAGGGCTGTAATCAAATTAAATGGTCTTTCACAAGGCACAATTTACAACATTTTTTAAAAACGAATAGCTTAATAGTTTGATTTTAAAGCAGTTTCATTTCTGTTTTGCAACACACTTGTTTTGCTGAAATCAGTACCTGATTACACCTAAGGTAAGATCTAGTTTATGTAAAAACTTCTTCATTAAATGAAAGCATACAAATGCCAGTACCTCCCCTTTCCAGCTCCCTTCCAGCTCACGGCCAAACACCAGAGTCTTTCTTCTAGGCAAACAACAGTTATGAAAAAGATGTCCCTGGTCACCAAAAAGGTAATGTTTAAGATACTCAGAGGAACTATGCTTTAAGGGTAAGGAACAAACTTACTCTTCCAAATTGGCCTAGCCCCAACCTTGCCTGTGATTTTTTTTTTTTCCAAATATATTTGCTTTGGTCTAGATAAATAAGCACATGGAGTGGAAAACCTTTCCAGAGCTGCTGTGAACATAATTTCAAGGGGCTCATGCAGGTGTAGACACTTGGCTTAAGAACACTGGATAACCAAACATGCAATGCTTGGCTATATTATGAAAAGCAACGACAGACATGCAAAGAAGCATGATAGGCAAACAAATCCACTATTAGCCCAACTCAGGATGCCAGATAAAGAAATACTATTTTTCTTTCAGAGATATCACTGAAACTACCCGGTGCACATTCATTCTGCAAGTCTGGTCCTTCTACAGGTCTAGCACTAAGACTCTCAGAGCACACACCTTTACCTTCTAGGGACACTTATTTCTTGTCCCAGTCATGATTCATTGAGAGAGAGAGAAGAAAGTAGCACTGCAGCGATTCTTCCTCAAGCAGGAGGTAGCTGTAACACACTGAAGCCTCCAGTCAAGCCCTGCCAAGACAGCCTATCAAGCCAACGCATCTTCTACCTGCCATGCCTGCTTACCTAGCCAGCCCTCCCCAGAAGCTGCGCTAGCACCCTGGTGCCTCGCGCTGGCAGGGAGCTTCTGTCGCCTTCCAACACCTTCTCCCTGGCAGGCTTTCCATTACTGCTACTGCCAGGTGCCAGGGTTTGTGCTAGTTAAAGCTGGCACAAACACGAGTTGAATCTAGTCATTTAAATTTAAATAGTCAAAAGTAATTAGGTTTACACATACTGCTGAATAAATAAATTTGCTCTTAGGCTAGGGCTTTGTGCTGCAAGTTTCAGGCCCGTGCCAACTGTTGTGGTTAAGCTGTTACCCCCCCCCCCAATCACAGATTATAACAAACACGCTGACAAACCCTAACTTTAGTGGCACAAAAGCAGCAATAATTCTCAGTATTGATTAATTCAGTTAGTTAAATCTGCAGTCTAAGTTTATAACCATTCAGTGATAAATTGAGACTGACCTGCTGCCCAAGCAGGTTTTTTGATGAAGGACAGGATCAGCTTTAGTTCTCCACAGAAATACTTGTCCATTTACCATTTTCAGTTAGAGAAGGCCATGAGTAAGGGAAAGCACAACATGGCTGCTTAACCTGGTCAATTATACGTACAGCACCAATAGAGAGAAAGCAAGCAAGGAATCATGGGAGAGAGCACCACGGAAATACAGGATTTTTCAAAATTTGTCATCAACTGGTAAAATAAACCTTTAAGGATGACAGCTAATCAGACTCCTTTTGCTGATCACTTTATCTGATATGATTTCTAACAGCATATTTCAACAATTATGAACAAACTGCAAAAGTAAATTTATGGCTCCCGGGTGAGAAGCATATGTTACCTACTCGCTTTGCTATCATGAATCACAATTAAAATATTTTAGGCTTTGATGTTTTGAATGGCTGAACCTGGCACCTGCTGGATGGTAATGTGTGGTCATTTGGTTCAAACCCCAACCCTGACAAAAAACAGGAGGCTACAGTGCATGTACTCGGCACAGCCCCTGCACGCCCTGATTCAAAGATCACTAATGTGCCACAATACTCTATTTCTGCTGTGGCATGAAACGGAATTTCAGAAGTAATAAAAGATTTAGAGGAAAGACAAATTACCTCTAGAACTCATTCCCCATATAATTCACCCGTCTGGCCAGTCTGTAAACCGGATGGGAGGTGGTGTTTAAAAATTGATTATTGGTGCCTGAATGCCAATACAGCCCCGTTAACAGCTGCTGTACCAAACATTGCAAACTTAACAGCTACTTTGCAAGCAGCTGCATATCCATGGATGGCGACATTAGATATGAAGGACATGTTCTTCGTGACCCACTTGCTTGAGAAGCTACTGATAACAGTGGTGCAAAACATAGAATCAGTGCTAGGTGGATTTATCCTACATCATAAAGGGATAACCCGTTTGGGCTTCCCCACTGAAACTTTTCTTTTTTTTCTTTTACAGGTTGAAATGGATCTGTATGGATGGCAACAACGACTATGGCAGTTTATCCCCAGATTAATCTCAATTTTTCTCTTAATTGGGATAAGTATAATTCCTTTGCTCCAGACACAAGACCCTTGGGAACATGCCCTACTAAATTATACTGGAAACGTTGGAATGACACCAGAAAATAAGGCAAACCTGAACCTTGATAACTTGGTGATACATGGAGATGAGGCATATCTAAAAGATACATGGAAATGGGAGACATTAGACATAAAAGGATTTAGGATATCTCATAATATTAACAACATTCAACAAATACTATTGTCCCAAAAGTGGGGTTGTTTACCTGGTGTGCAGATCTCAGAACCAGACTGCTGGTACAATTTCACTTTCACAGAATTTGTACTTGCACTCTGCTTCTCGGGTAGACATGGTGTGGAATTATTGTTTGCTTTTATGATGAGCAAATGTGACTTATGGAGCTCGTGTACGACAGGGTGGCCATGGACTGATGCATACATACTTTTTGACACACTGTCGTGGTTTAACCCCAGCCAGCAACTAAGCACCACGCAGCCGCTCACTCACTTCCCCCCCACCCAGTGGGATGGGGGAGAGAATTGGGAAAAAAAAAAAGGAAAATTTGTGGGTTGAGATAAGAACAGTTTAACAGTACAGAAAAGAAGAAACTAGTAATGATAATGGTAACACTAATAAAATGACAACAGTAAAAATAAAAGGATTGGAGTATGCAAGTGATGCACAATGTAATTGCTCACCACCCGCCAACCGATGTCCAGTTAGTCCCTGAGTGGCAATCCCCCCACCCTCACTCCCCCCAGTTCATATACAAGACATGACATCACATGGTATTGTTACAAATATTCTGATAAGTTAAAATTTTATATAAGCTGGGTTTGATCAAAAGGTAAAGACTGTAGAATATAGGGGTTTGAAGCTCGCAATGTAGTCATCGAAACTTAGGAACATACAAAATGTGCTGTATACAGTCATAAGAAAATAAGTATTGTCTAAAATTAGTTAACCATAGAAACTTTGACCGATTTGTTAGTTTGTAGTGTTTGTCCTAAGAAACTAAGAGAGATCGTTATGGACCTTAGTTCTGTTGCTTAGAAACCCCACTTGGATCAAGATTCCAGTTAGTGGAATTAAGTAAGATTAACCAATGAATGTTTTAGTATAAGAATATTGATAAGGTGGTGTGACTGAGGGCCAATCACTAGAAACGTTAAATTCAAGAATTAACATTGAATGTACTTTTATGTAAATCTAATACATGATGGCGAAAATCGTACTGCGCAGAATCACATAAGAGAGGTCAACTATCGGACAAAGTGAGGAAGACTATGGAAGACCACCAGGGGGCTTCTGAAGACCACCAGAGACTTCACCACACCTGCGTAAAGGGACATTTACATATGCTATTGATTTATCAGACAGTTGATGATTATGTATGACATTTCTTGGAAATTTAGTGAATATGTATAACAGGTGTGTATTTAACCTGCATGATTAAACTAGACAGGTGCACACACTAGGTGGAGTGATCCCCTGTGTGCCCAGCGCTGCAATAAAGAAGTGCCTGCTTCTTAACTTCTCATTGCTGTTAAGGAGTTTTATTCCGGATTTCGGCAACAGTTTTGGCGACCCAGATGGGACCTTGCGAGTGAGACTGGACGAGATTGAGTGTTGATCAAGCTCCGGCCGGCACCGAGGGATTCTCGGGGAGAACCATCACTCTCGACTCATAAAGCTCCTCGCAACGTTCCCTGGAGAAAGGTTAAGGCACTTCTTCTTTGAAACTTGTTTGGATAGCCTGCCCGTAAGGTGCGGCGAAAGCTTCGCAGGGTTGGGGCTGAGAGGGTACCTGTTTGTGTAGAAGCCTAGGCATCTGCCCGTAAGTCATAAGCGAAAGCTATTGCAGGGTTGGACAATTGTGGGAAACAAGGGAACCTATATGCTATAGAGTTCTCAAAGGTAGTGCCTCCAACTGAGGTTGGAAGTTTTAAGTGCGAGTATATTTTGCTGATTAATAATCTTGCCAGGGGATATTGGTTATGGCTCTTGCCTAGGGAAATCGGCTTTGTCCGTGCCCTGGACAAATAGGTGGACTCCATTACCTGGCAACAATTGTTATTTGCATTTGTTTGATATCTGGTATTTGATACATGCATTTGGTATTTGAAACTTTGTATTCGATACTTGGCATTTGATACTTGGTTTGGTATTTGACATTTGATATTTGATTATTGACATTTGATACTTGATATTTGATATATTTAATACATATTTGGTATTTGATATATAAACATAATGGCATTAGCCAAATTATTTAAGAGTAAGAGTATGGGAAATTTATCCACTGATGGAAAGATACCAAAAACATCTCTGTTGGGATGTTTGTTGGCACACTGGAGTGAATTGCATGATGACTTATATAAAAATCAAATGATTGAATATTGTAATCATTGGTGGCCCTTGTATGTTTTGGAAGATCAGGAAAAGTGGCCAACAAATGGAACTTTAAGCTATAGTACTATATTACAGTTAATGTTATTTTGTAGAAGAGAGTAAATGGAATAAAGTGCCATATGTAGATTTTTTTCTTTCAAGTGAAAGTATCTGACGAGGACCAGAGGGGAGTCTCCCAGTAGAACCTCTGGTTACAGCTAAACTGGTAGAACAGAAAATTGAATTTGAATTGACACTAGAGTCACCTTTTCAGCTTTAAATACCTTAGAGGGGGAGTTAAGTTTTGAAGAAATTGGTGGTGTTGGTGCAACAAGTGAACGAGAGACTAGACCCTTTTTTTAAACTTTTGACAATGAAATTAGGAAAGCAATAGGTCACTGATCAGTTTCTGTATTTGCCAAATTCTCCTAAACCCCTGTTAGGGAGAGATCTACTTGAGAAATTGGAAGCAGAAACTAAATTTAAAAATGGTGAGATTAAAATTCTAATTCCAGAAACTAAACATATCAAAGCAGTGGCTTTGTTGTTACAGGACAGTCACCGAAAGCAGAGGATCATACCAGTCGAAGTAAATAATGCTGTAATTCCAGTCGTCTGGGCTGGGGAAGTTCCTGGTAAATCCAAAAGAGCAGAGCCTGTGAGAATTGATTTAAAGCCAAGATCGAGTCCGGTAAGAATTAAACAATACCCCCTAAAACTGGAAAGTTGGAAAGGGTTAGTACCGATAATACAAAAATTTCTAAAGTACAAACTCTTAATAGAATGTGAATCCAAATATAATACCCCAATCTTGCCTGTTAAAAAGGCTAATGGAAAAGATTACAGGCTGGTTCAAGGCCTTAGAACAATAAATCAAATAGTACAAGATATTCATCCGGTAATAGCAAATCCTAATACTTTGTTAACAGCCCTAACAGAGAAACAAGAATGGTTCACAGTGTTAGGCTTAAAGATGCCTTTTTCTGTATTCCCTTGGATCCCAATAGTCAAGAGCTTTTGCTTTTGAATGGGAAAATCCTGAGACTGGGAAAAAATGCAATATACATGGACAGTCTTGCCTCAAGGCTTTAAGAACAGCCCTACCATTTTTGGAAATCAATTGGCACGAGAATTAGAGATTTAGAAGAAAGAAAATAATCAAGGAATCCTTTTGCAATATGTGGATGATTTATTAATTGCAGCTGAGACGGAAGAACAATGTACAAAGTTAACTATTAACTTTTTGAACTTTTTGGATATCAGTGGATATCGAGTGTCAAAAGAAAAAGCCCAAATAACCCAGAGAGAAGTAACTTATTTGGGTTTTGAAATCCTGAAAGGACAGAGACAATTAGGAACTGAGAGAAAGGAGGCAATTTGTCATCTCCCTGAGCCTAAGACTCTAAAAGAATTGCGAACATTTCTGGGAATGGTTAGGTGGTGTCACCTGTGAATTGCAAATTATGGCTTGCTGGTCTGACCTTTATACGAGCAGCTCAAAACCTCAAACAATGAATTTATAGATTGGACTGATGCTGGGAAAGTTGCTTTTAAACAACTAAAACAGGCTTTAATGGAGGCGCCAGCCCTAGGCCTGCCAGATCTCACAAAGACATTTGAACTCTTTACTCATGAAAGAAAAGGTATAGCTCTGGGTGTCCTGGCCCAATATCTGGGACCAAGTCGGCGAGCTGTGGCCTACTTCTCAAAGCAATTAGACAATGTGAGTCTGGGATGGCCTGGTTGTCCGAGAGCCGTCGCTGCAACTGTGCTACTGATCCAGAAAGCTTGAAAGTTCACCTGAAGACAAAGGATTACTGTGTATGTTCCCGATATGATAACTATTGTGTTAAAACAGAAAGGGGGCATTGGTTATCCCCTAATAGAATGCTGAAATACCAAGTGGTGTTGCTGGAACAAGGTGATGTTTACTTAAAAACTACTATCATCGTTAACCCTGCTGTGTTTTCAACAACTGACCAAGTTAAAGGAGAACTGGAACATGACTGCTTGCAGACAATCGAAGGAGTATACTCCAGCCAACCAGATCTCTGAGATGCACCACTGAAAGAAACAAATTGGGAACTATATACTGATGGAAACAGTTTCATCCATGAAAAAAAACCATTTATCAAGATATGCAATAACTACTACTGAGGAGGTAATTGAATCGTGAGCTTTGCCTTCAAATATCTGCCCAAAAGACTGAATTGATAGCTCTTACTCGAGCACTGGAACTAGGTCAAGAAAAACAAATCAACATTTGGACAGACTCAAAGTGCTTTTGGAGTAATACATACACATGGAACAATATGGAGAGGAAGAGGACTGTTATCTCCACAAGGACCCACCATTCAACATGCAGAACAAATATTGAAATTGTTAGAAGCCATCCGAAAACCAATAACAGTCATGATAATATACTGTAAAACACATCAGTTAAGTAAGACTGTTCCTGAAAGAGGTAACCGATTGGCTAATAAAGCTGCTAAAGAGGCTGCAGAAAAAGACATCCTAACACTAGTTTCAGAGAAAAGTGTAAAATTGTTTAAAGAAATTCCAAATTATAATGAAAAAGATGAAGAATTAATTATTAAATTACAGACTAACAAAATGAAACAGGATAGGCTGTAACACTGATAAGTCAAATAATAGTCCCACCCACAATAATGAGAGAAATTGCCCTAGCTGAACATAACAAAGTATATTGGTGAACAGAAAGTAAAATATGACAAAGATTGTTTAAACAATTATAAGCGGATGTAAAATTTATTGTGATGGGTTGACCCTGGCTGGATGCCAGGCACCCACCAAAGCCGTTCTATCACTCCCCCATCCTCAGCTGGACAGGGGAGAGAAAAATATAACAAAAAGCTTGCGGGTCGAGATAAGGACAGGAGAGATCATTCACTAATTACCATCACGGGCAAAACAGACTCAGCTTAGGGAAAATTAGCTCACTTTTTATTACAAATCAGCCAGAGTAAGGTAAATGAGAAATAAAACGAAATCTCAGAACACCTTCCCTCCACCCCTCCCTTCTTCCCGGGCACAACTTCACTCCCGGATTTCTCCACCAAGCCCCCCCAGCGGCACAAGGGGGACAGGGATGGGGTTTACGGTCATCACATGTTATTTTCTGCCGCTTCACCTCCTCAGGGCGAGGGCTCGTCACACTCTTCCCCTGCTCCAACGTGGGGTCCCACCCACGGGAGACAGTCCTCCACGAACTTTCTCCAACGTGGGCCATTCCCACGGGCTGCAGTTCTTCACAAACTGCTCCAGCATGGGTCCTTTCCACGGTGTGCAGTCCTTCAGGCACAGACTGCTCCAGCGTGGGTCCCCCACGGGGTCACAAGTCCTGCCAGAAAACCTGCTCCGTGGGCTCCTCTCTCCACAGATCCGCAGGTCCTGCCAGGAACCTGCTCCAGCGCAGGGTTCCCACGGGGTCACAGCCTCCTTCAGGAACCCACCTGCTCCGGCGTGGGGTCCTCCACGGGCTGCAGGTGGATATCTGCCCCACCATGGACCTCCCTGGACTGCAGGGGGACAGCCTGCCTCACCAGGGTCTTCACCACGGGCTGCAGGGGAATCTTCGCTCCGGCGCCTGGAGCATCTCCTCCCCCTCCTTCTGCACTGACCTTGGTGTCCGCAGACTTGTTTCTCTTACATGTTCTCACTCCTCTCTCCGGTGGCTGTTTTTCCGCGTCCCAACTTTTTTTTTCCTTCTTAAAAATGTTATCACAGAGGCGTTACCACTATCACTGATTGGCTCGGCCTTGGCCGGCGGCGGGTCCGTCTCAGAGCCGGCTGGTATGGGCTCGCTCTCTCTCGAACACAGGGGAAGCTTCCAGCAGCTTCTTACAGGAGCCACCCCTGTAACCCCCCCCGCTACCAAAACCTTGCCACATAAAACCAATACATTCCACCCCTCGCCTCTGTGTATCACATTTTTAAGAAATATCATTAAAATCTACATTCATCACACAAAATCTTCACTCACATTAACAAAAAGAATTCCCCACACCAAAATCAAAATAATATCATCACAAAACCGACAAAAAGTGGACAATTTACACACATTCCACCCCTTGTCCCTTCACCACAATTACAACAATAAAATTTCCCCACTCATCAAGCAGCTCTTAACTCTCTAGCTGCGTTCAGTCCATGTTTTGCCCGTCACCTCTCTCAATTACTATCCTTATCTCAAATTCCTCACACTGCCCGCATTCTCCACCAAAAAGACTGTGATGGGTTGACCCTGGCTGGATGCCAGGCACCCACCAAAGCCGTTCTATCACTCCCCCATCCTCAGCTGGACAGGGGAGAGAAAAATATAACAAAAAGCTTGCGGGTCGAGATAAGGACAGGAGAGATCATTCACTAATTACCATCACGGGCAAAACAGACTCAGCTTAGGGAAAATTAGCTCACTTTTTATTACAAATCAGCCAGAGTAAGGTAAATGAGAAATAAAACGAAATCTCAGAACACCTTCCCTCCACCCCTCCCTTCTTCCCGGGCACAACTTCACTCCCGGATTTCTCCACCAAGCCCCCCCAGCGGCACAAGGGGGACAGGGATGGGGTTTACGGTCATCACATGTTATTTTCTGCCGCTTCACCTCCTCAGGGCGAGGGCTCGTCACACTCTTCCCCTGCTCCAACGTGGGGTCCCACCCACGGGAGACAGTCCTCCACGAACTTTCTCCAACGTGGGCCATTCCCACGGGCTGCAGTTCTTCACAAACTGCTCCAGCATGGGTCCTTTCCACGGTGTGCAGTCCTTCAGGCACAGACTGCTCCAGCGTGGGTCCCCCACGGGGTCACAAGTCCTGCCAGAAAACCTGCTCCGTGGGCTCCTCTCTCCACAGATCCGCAGGTCCTGCCAGGAACCTGCTCCAGCGCAGGGTTCCCACGGGGTCACAGCCTCCTTCAGGAACCCACCTGCTCCGGCGTGGGGTCCTCCACGGGCTGCAGGTGGATATCTGCCCCACCATGGACCTCCCTGGACTGCAGGGGGACAGCCTGCCTCACCAGGGTCTTCACCACGGGCTGCAGGGGAATCTTCGCTCCGGCGCCTGGAGCATCTCCTCCCCCTCCTTCTGCACTGACCTTGGTGTCCGCAGACTTGTTTCTCTTACATGTTCTCACTCCTCTCTCCGGTGGCTGTTTTTCCGCGTCCCAACTTTTTTTTTCCTTCTTAAAAATGTTATCACAGAGGCGTTACCACTATCACTGATTGGCTCGGCCTTGGCCGGCGGCGGGTCCGTCTCAGAGCCGGCTGGTATGGGCTCGCTCTCTCTCGAACACAGGGGAAGCTTCCAGCAGCTTCTTACAGGAGCCACCCCTGTAACCCCCCCCGCTACCAAAACCTTGCCACATAAAACCAATACATTTATATATAAAATTATCCCCAAATGAGTAATAAGATTATCTTTGGAATTATTAAATAAGGAAATTTTTTAAGAGAATATTAGCAAATTGATTTTATAGAATTGTCTTGAAAAGAAAGATATATCCTAGTTTTAGTTGATATTTTATTGGGTGACCTGAGGCTTTCCCTTGTCGCACCAACAAAGCAAGAAAAGTAGTTAAAGTCTTGCTCAAAGAGATAATACCAAAATTTGGAGTGCCTGTAAGAATGTCATCCGACAATGGCTCTCATTTTATAACAAAGATAATGAGACAAGTTGAGCAAAGTATCACCTATAGATTGAGACTATCACACCCCATATAGACCACAAGCAAGAAGAAAAAAAAAAAAAAAAATGAACTATACTCTTAAGCAACAGTTGAGCAGAATTTGTCAGGAAACCTCACTCACATTACCCATGGCTCTATTAGGAATCAGACGAGAAAGAAAAATTAAATCATTATAAAATGTTATATGAAAGACCATATCAAGAGTCTTATGTTTTGAGTATTTTGAGTACCTTTGGAGATATGTTGTTTTTTTTTAAAAGGGTGTTATGTTTTCTTTAAGAAATTCTTTTTAAAAACTTTGTCAGTATATCTCCACAGCTGGACCCTTAGAATTAGACATAACAATGCATCCCTTCTGACCAGGAGATTAATTTAGACAAACAGAAGAAATCAGACATTTTAAATAGAACTGTATGAAAATTTATACTTGTAACTCTTTTGTAACCCAAAAATCCAAAAACTTTACCTAGTAGCTAAAGCTCTAAGATGGGGATATATTTATAGAAATTATAATAATATTTTAAATTATATTTGGCCCTTTTTTTTTAATAATGGAAAAATTTAACTTGGAATTGACTGTATTAAAGGACAGGTAAAAAGTTTAAAGTTAACTCTTTGGGTGAATAGTGATAATATATGATCTATTCACCTTTTTATGAAAGACTTATTATTATTAAAAACATGGAGTATGTAGATACATTGGACTTTTAAATTATTTATGTTATATCTACATACCAAATGTGACAGATGATCTAAATCATCAGATAAACAGAATAAAACATGTAACTCAAAACAGTAGAGAATTAAGATCAAACGTTAGAAAATTCTTAACTAAAAATATTTTAAAACTTTAGATTTTTTTCTGACTGGATGGTTGACTGAGCTTTTATAAAATATAATTTTGATAGTTATTATCATTGTTATAATCTGTGTCGCTTTTAGCTGCCTTAAACAAGCTGTGACACTATATATATTGAGATGAAGATACTAAAGTTAGTTTTAAACAAAAGAAAGGATACGATTTGTGTGATTTGTCTAATTTTTTTTTAAGAAGAAAATCAATCGTAAAACTATAATCATCCAAGCTGTTACAAGACAGCAAGATAGACAAACAATCCCAGAATTTGTAATTAGTAAAATGATAGTGAAAGTATTGAAATGATTTTCAAAACTTTCAAAGGGGGGAAATGTTACAAATATTCTGATAAGTTAAAATTTTATATAAGCTGGGTTTGATCAAAAGGTAAAGACTGTAGAATATAGGGGTTTGAAGCTCGCAATGTAGTCATCGAAACTTAGGAACATACAAAATGTGCTGTATACAGTCATAAGAAAATAAGTATTGTCTAAAATTAGTTAACCATAGAAACTTTGACCGATTTGTTAGTTTGTAGTGTTTGTCCTAAGAAACTAAGAGAGATCGTTATGGACCTTAGTTCTGTTGCTTAGAAACCCCACTTGGATCAAGATTCCAGTTAGTGGAATTAAGTAAGATTAACCAATGAATGTTTTAGTATAAGAATATTGATAAGGTGGTGTGACTGAGGGCCAATCACTAGAAACGTTAAATTCAAGAATTAACATTGAATGTACTTTTATGTAAATCTAATACATGATGGCGAAAATCGTACTGCGCAGAATCACATAAGAGAGGTCAACTATCGGACAAAGTGAGGAAGACTATGGAAGACCACCAGGGGGCTTCTGAAGACCACCAGAGACTTCACCACACCTGCGTAAAGGGACATTTGCATATGCTATTGATTTATCAGACAGTTGATGATTATGTATGACATTTCTTGGAAATTTAGTGAATATGTGTAACAGGTGTGTATTTAACCTGCATGATTAAACCAGACAGGTGCACACACTAGGTGGAGTGATCCCCTGTGTGCCCAGCGCTGCAATAAAGAAGTGCCTGCTTCTTAACTTCTCATTGCTGTTAAGGAGTTTTATTCCGGATTTCGGCAACAGTATGGAATACCCCGTTGGCCACTTTGGGTCAGCTGCCCTGGCTGTGTCCTGTGCCAACTTCTTGTGCCCCTCCAGCCTTCTTGCTGGCTGGGCAGGAGAAGCTGAAAAATCCTTGACTTTAGTCTAAACACTATTTAGCAACAACTGAAAACATCAGTGTTATCAACATTCTTCTCATACAGAACTCAAAACACAGCACTGTACCAGCTACTAGGAAGACAATTAACTCTATCCCAGCTGAAACCAGGACACACACCTACGCCCGATCTAAATTTATCTGTGACAACACTACACAATAACATCACCTTTTGCAGGCGTGTGTGAGAGACTGAAAGAGTCTCAAAACTGTGGTGGGGCAAGTTCTGCTTAACGATGAACTCTGCATAACAATGAACCCTGCATAGCAAGGAACCACAGGTGAAAAGAAGTCAATCAGCACCCATCAGCAACAGGAAGGGGAGGGCTCAGCTCCCTGTTCTGATATGCTGAGCAGCACAGCTCACCATGCATGGCCAACGGTCACATCTGCAGGGAAGGGGAAGTTACTCCCCAAATCACCCCCAAGCCCACCCCATTTCCCAAAGGCTCACAAATGGCTCATGACACCTAATTAGCCTAATGAGTTTGAGTGCCTGCCCAAAGGAGGGGCAAGGATGAGAAAAGGACACAAACTGAAGCCCCATGCGCACACACGCACACATGCCCACCGGAACTGGACCCCTCCGCTGACTGAACCAACACTGGACCCAGGACCGGTGAAATCTTTCTCTTCTCTCTCTCTCTCTTTTCCATAATCCCTACACCTCATCCCTTTAGACATAAACTGTTGACCAAGTCTGGGACTAGGAGTGGATCCAGCCACCCCTAGGCTCCTCACTGAGAAAGAGTCTAGAAAGCAAGGGGGTCTGCTCTGAACCTCAGGACTCAATGGGAGGGCTCTCCTTATTGTCTTCCCTGAAATGATCCCCAAATAAGCAAGGCCAGTAGTATATGTTTGGTGATGTATGGTTACCACATGTTACACAGTTTACTGACATAGTTTCATGCCAATTTTTGTTGTGAGCATACCCATTTTTGTGGTGAGCATGCCAATTCTTGTTGTGAGCAAATAAAAGTTGAGTTTTCTGAGTTAAAGGATCCCTGGTGTCATTTCACCTTAATCCTGACCTGGGAATCAGCAAACCTGAGTCATCGTCCTGAGAAATTGGGAGGTGACAGCATGAATGGATGATTAAAGACAAAAATGAAAATCAGCAAATTCCATCTTTGAAAGGAATTAAGGGAGATACCATTTCAATAGGATTCCAAATTTAAAATCACACTAGATGTATGTCATCGACTTTACACATCATTGTAAAATACACCAAAGGAAGCCACAGCATACATACATGTCCTTTTAAACAGGAATGTTGGTATGTTTTTACTATATCTCATTCAGCACACATAATGTGTTTGTGGACAGACTTCAATTCTCACTCTGACCTAGGCCTTCAATTCAGGATTGAAATCGAACAACCAAATTTACCAACTCAGCCCCCCATCAAACTATCTCCTCACATTCATAATATTGGACTCTACATAATTAAAAACATAGGACAACAAAGAGTGTTATTTAACCTGACATGGTCTCTCAAATGAGTGCAACTATCAATGCAGGTTGATATCTCTGCAATTAAACCTACCTGCTCACCATTCCTGAATACATCATATACAGGATGGTTATCATGATTACATGGACAGATTCTTACCTCTCCAAAATGATCAAGGAGAGATGTAACAGGTATACTGGGAACAGGACTAGGAATACTAAACAGCATAGATGCTGAAGTGTTAGCAAACAAAATAAACTTGGCAACCAGCAATTTACAGAATCTAGAACACCCATTACAATCTTCTTTGACTACATTAGGAACTAGTCAATGGCTTTTGTCTGATTTATTACCTAAATGGGAAAGAACCAATGAAAAAGACCACCAGCTAATTACCAATGCATTAGGCACTACCCAAAATAATGGTTCTCTAGCTCTTAGCTGTATCCAAGCCCAATTGTGGATACAATCTACTGTGGCATCAATTATAAGAGAAGGTGATGAGTGCATATTACCCACTGAAATTCAAAAGGTAATCTGGGATAATGCAACTAAATTTGAAAGAGAATTCCAATCTTGGTGGCATCTAATCAATTTCACTTATGACCATACCAACAGTAAAGCCACAGCTTTTGTTTTGACAATACGCAATGCTTTGGTATGCAACATACACCCAATCATTGCGCTGGGATTAAATCATTATGGAACTACACTCTATCCCATAGAACATAGAGTATGGGCCCTACAAAAAGGAAACAAATGGCAAACTATTGATATGGATGCATGCGTTATATGGGAATACCAGGGATTCATTTGTGAAAGTAATACCATTAAGGCCCAAGACATTTGTCTTGACACTGAACAAAATGTTTGTCATTTTGAAATACATCCTGATGAAAACCCTGAAACTGTGCTTATATATGTGGGAAACAGATGTGTTTGTATGAGAACCCTTTGTGATTCTATACTTACAGACAATACCACCATGGAGATATATAATCACTCAAATACATGTTACGGAGGCACGCACAATCAGATCCAACAGGTGTTAAAAGTCAGATTTATTCTTCAGTAAAAAGTTAGTTAGAACTCTGATAACATTAGTGAACCACAGGCTCAACAATCTAAGGGGGATGAGTACTACACAGCCGACTTAAGAATTCTTAAGATTTAAAATGATGACTCAAAATGTGCATATCGCTCACCTAAAAGATGAGGGCTCTCTGCCTTGAGGAGTTACCTCGGGTGGTGCCCTGACTCAAGGGGGAGTCCCTGACTGCAGACCCGCTGCTCTGAGGAGGACTGATTCCAACATGTCCTCTGGTGGGACCCCATTTATACCCTTGTCAAATCTGATCTGTGGTCATTTAATCCCTATTGGCCAAAAAGGCCACCTCAGTGTACCTGGCATGTCTCGACTGGTCAGTTCAATTTTCAACTTGCGGCCTCTACGGTTTGGGGTTTTTTTTTTTTCTCTTCTCCCTGCCTGGAGAAGTTTCGTTTCCTGCTGGGGGGAGTGTACTGCCACATCTGTGTTTGTAATTTTACCAAAATTGTAGAATGCGACTTTAACTATTTAGCTCCTGTGACGACTTACCAACTGCTACAATCAAACTATACATCTTATCATGACTTACTGCCTACTCCCATTGGAATGTATCTTACATTAGTGAAAAAACTGCTACAACATGATGACCTGAACCAATTGCTAACATGAATTTGAGACAACGGACAATGAACCCTAATTACTGTCCATCATGATGCAGAAAGGATACATCATATTCCGGAAAGAGTGAAGAGAGATGGAGACCACTGGTGGGACACCTTATTCAGATGGTCACCGACAGCAACAGGATCTTTAAATCAAATGTTACATCCTGTGAAAATTTTACTCATTTCTGTTATATTATGCTTCTGTTAAACATTGTTCTATATATTAGAATGTGGAGGACAGTCAGACAAATATTGTTGCAAAAACCTCCTCACATATATAAAATTGTTTAATTATATCTTTCAAATATTTAGATTTAAGCAAACCTACAAAAATTTCCCTCAAATTACAATTGGAACATGTCATTGATCTGTTTATAGGCACAGAGGCAAGAGGTGACTACACCACCACTCTGTGAGAGAGAGGTGGATTGACTTTAGTCACAGGGTGGAATGTGGTGGTACATTTCTTTCTCCCTCTCCAGGCTGATTTACGAACTCGGGAAGGCTTGCTAGGCCTTAGCATAAGTGTAATGAGTCAGTCAGTTAAGCGACCCTTGACTGTGCCAGGAACTCTTATACAGCTAAGACAGGGAGATATGCTGTGCATCTCAAGGACTCCTGCTGCCCAGCGAAGCCAGGGCATGGGAGTAGAGATAGCCAGTTCTCATAACAACCTGCAGCCAGTTCTTTCTCATAACAACCTTGAGACATTACAGTTCTCCCCGACAATCTTGGAGCATCCCGTATCTATGTTTTGAGTTATTCTCCAACAGTCTCAGAATTTTCCAGCACAGCTGGGATTCCAGCAATTTGTTGATGACAAAAGTCAATCATCTCCTGAACCTATAAACAGCAGTACTAAGTGAGGCCCTTTGAGCTCTCCTGGACCACAGCGGGCTGTGACCAGCATCTCCCTTTGAGTGGGACGCCTCTCAGAGCTTGCAAACTTTCCTGTTTGTGAAAATCGGAGGTCTGTTGCCGAAACCCGACATGACCTGGGCTGATTCTCTTTGCTCCTTGAGGATCGACCCTTCACCCATTGAGAAAGATGCTGAAGCATTCAACTTGAATATTTTCACTGACCTCGAGGGGAATTTTTAACAGGTATACCTCTTTTTCTCTCTCTTTTACTCTCTTTTATTCTCTTATATCTATTTCTCTTAGTGTCTTTATGCATGCATGTGTACTAACTTGAATAGTCTATAGTAAGTTATAGCAAGTATATTATAAGCTATTAAGTTATAGCAAGTATATTATGAGATGTACTATAAGTTCATACTTTCAAATTTATAATTAAATTATTGTTGTGATTTTTATTCAACTGTGAATGAATTTTAGGCTGCTATTGCACTCATAATCCCTTTAGATATAAACCATTGCCAAGTCTGGGACTAGGAGTTGATCCAGCCACACCTAGACTCTGACAGGAGTTTAGAAAGCAAGCGGGTCTTCTCTAAACCTCGTGACTGAACGGGAGGGTCTTCCTTACCCTTTTCCATATTCCCTTTTACCCTATTATGTTTTCGATCCCTATATACATAAGTTTAGTTTGATTCTGATTTAATTTTCCTGTGTGCATTTTATCCATGTACTAAGTAATAGAGTAAACCTTGCCAACGAATACTGTGAAATCACACTTTTATACAAATTTCGATTAAATCATTTTTCTATTGCTAAAGCAATTGGAGGTGATTCTTTAAGCGATCCAAACCTCTCTCTCATTTTTAAATTCCCCCGCGACAAATTGGCATTTGCCACAATCCATGAGTCAGTATAGAGATAGAGCACTGGCCACTTCTCTCTTTCAGCAATGTCTAACGCTAGCTGGATGGCTTTCACCTCTGCAAATTGACTTTATTCGCCTTCTCCTTCAGTAGTTTCTGTGAATTGTCCTGTAGGACTCCATACAGCAGCTTTCCACCTCCGATGCTTTCCCACAATGCGACAGGACCCATCAGTGAACAGGGCATATTGCCTCTCATTTTCTGGCAGTTTATTATACAGCGGGGCCTCTTCAGCACATGTCACCTCCTCCTCTGGCGACATTCCAAAATCTTTGCCTTCTGGCCAGTCCGTGATCACTTCCACAATTCCTGGGCGACTGGGGTTTCCTATGCGAGCCCGTTGTGTGATCAGTGCAATCCACTTACTCCACGTGGCGTCAGTCGCGTGATGTGTAGAGGAGACCCTCCCTTTGAACATCCAGCCCAGCACCGGCGGTCGGGGTGCTAAGAGGAGCTGTGTTTCAGTTCCAACCACTTCTGAGGCAGCTCAAACTCCTTCATATGCTGCCAGTATCTCTTTTTCAGTTGGAGTATAGCGAGCCTCGGATCCTCTGTATCCCCGACTCCAAAACCCCAGGGGTCAGCCTCAGGTGTCTCCCAGTGCTTTTTGCCAGAGGGTCCAGGTAGGGCCATTCTCCCCAGCTGCAGTATAGAGCATATTTTTAACATCTTGTCCTGCCTGGACTGGTCCAAGGGCTACTGCATGAACAGTCTCCCGTTTAAATTGTTCAAAGGCTTGTTGTTGCTCAGGGCCCCATATAAAATCATTCTTCTTTCGGGTCACTTGATAGAGAGGGCTTACAATCAGACTGTAATTTGGAATATGCATTCTCCAAAACCCCACGACACCTAAGAAGGCCTGTGTTTCCTTTTTATTAGTCGGTGGAGACATAGCTGCTATTTTGTTGATCACATCCATTGGCATCTGACAACGCCCATCTTGCCATTTTATTCCCAAAAACTGGATCTCCTGTGCAGGTCCCTTGACCTTACTTTCTTTTATGGCAAAACCGGCTTTCAGAAGGATTTGGATTATTTTCTTCCCTTTCTCAAAAACTTCTTCTGCCGTGTTGCCCCATACGATGATGTCATCAATGTATTGCAGGTGTTCTGGAGCTTCATCCTTTTCCAGTGGAGTCTGGATCAGTCCATGGCAAATGGTGGGTCCGTGTTTCCACCCCTGGGGCAATCGATTCCAAGTGTACTGGACACCCCTCCAAGTGAAGGCAAATTGTGGACGACACTCTGCTGCCAGAGGGATTCAGAAAAACACATTAGCAATGTCAATTCTGGCATACCACTTGGCTGCCTTTGACTCTAGTTCGTATTGAAGTTCTAGCATATCTGGAACGGCAGCACTCAGCAGTGGTGTAACTTCATTCAGGCCGCGATAGTCAACTGTTAATCTCCACTCCCCATTAGACTTCCACACTGGCCTATAGGACTATTAAAGGGTGAGCGAGTTTTGCTGATCACTCCTTGGCTCTCCAGTTGGCAAATCAACTTGTGGATGGGAATCAGAGAGTCTCGGTTGGTGCGATATTGCTGCCAGTGCACTGTTGTGATAGCTATTGGCACTCATTCTTCAACCCTCAGCAAGCCCACAACCGAAGGGTCTTGAGAGAGACTCCGGGCAAGGTGGACAGCTGTTCAGTGCCCTCCATCTCCAAGGCAGCTATACCAAAAGCCCATCGATACCCCTTTGGGTCCTTAAAATACCCCCTCCTGAGGTAGTCTATGCCAAGGATACACGGAGCCTCTGGACCATTCACAATGGGGTGTTTCTGCCATTCATTTCCAGTTAGGCTTACTTCAGCCTCCAATACAGTTAACTCTTGGGATCCCCCTGCCACACCAGAAATACAGATGGGTTCTGCCCCTTTATAACTTGATGGCATTAGAGTGCACTGTGCGCCGGTGTCTACTAGAGCCTTATACTCCTGTGGGTCTGATGTCCCAGACCATCGAATCCACACAGTCCAATAGACCCGGTTATCCCTTTCCTCCACCTGGCTGGAGGCAGGGCCCCTCTAATTCTGGTCAGAGTATTCAGTATTCACTTTTTGTAAAATTGGCTCAGAAATCCCTTCAAGAGGACTGGAAATAAGATCAGCCCTTCTACTCTGTTTGGAAACTGGAGCGGCATTTTTCCTGGTAGAATCCCCTTTTGTGGTGGTTTTTCCTCGCAGCTCACATACCCGTGCATTTAGGACTGAGGTAGATTTCCATCCCATTTCCTCATGTCCTCTCCATGATCACATAGGTAAAACCACAGGGCACCTCGCGGTGTGTACCTTCTATATTCTCTCTCTTGGGCAGAAGAATGCTCACTCCTAATAGCTGAGACATTGGTCCTTACAAATGGGTAGTAGGACATATCCTCTTTGAATTACTGGAAATCCTGGGACAGCTTCTCCACAGCTGAAATGCAGGCTTGCAGGGAGGAGGAGAGATTTTCTTTGTATTGACGGAGTTGGCGAGCCACTTCATCCACCGTCGGTGCCTCTTTGTCTTTCCAGGTCATTATTGCTAATGTGTTGGCATAGGACGATGGTGCACTCCGTACAAACTTCCGCCACATGGGTCCTGTGCATGGGACTTCGTCTGGATCTTTGGGTAATTGTGGGTTGTCGGGGTCATAATGAATCGTCTCTAGCATGGCTAATTCCCTCAGACATTGGATACCTCTTTTCATGGTGGTCCACTTGCTTGATTGACATATAACATCTTCCTTAAAGGGGTACCTTTCCTTCACACTTGACAGGAGTCACCTCCAGAGGCTGAGGGCTTGTGTCCCTTTTCCAATTGCCTTGTCAATGCCACCTTCCCTGGCAAGCAATCCCAGCTGCTTGGCTTCCCTCCCTTCTAATTCCAAGCTATTAGCCCCATTGTCATTGCATCAGAACAGCCAGGTGGTAATATGCTCACCTATATGGCGGCCGAAATCTTTTCACATAACCCGCAGCTCACTGAAGGATAGGGATTGGGTGATTACTTCTGGTTCTGCCTCTTCCTCCTGTTCCCGTGATGACCCTGGTTCACCTTCATCCTTCGCTAAGCGAACTGATTTTTTCGTATATTTCTTCTTCTGTACAGGGGCAACTGATAGTAGTGCAGGTCGGTCCACTGGTTCAGTTGTAGTACCGCTTGCCAAGGTTTGGGTAGCCACACTGCTCATCGCTGGGGCTGGAGGGACTGCAGTGCCCATGGCCGAGTTTTGGGTAGCCGCAGTGCCTGTCATCTTGTTGTTAGATCCAGAGACCTTCTCTTCCCCTTGAGGGTACTGAGTGGTGTCGAACAGGGCTCGATAGGCATGGGCCAGGCCCCAGCACGTTGCAGTGATTTGTATGTCTCTGGAGTTGCCAGGGCAATAGCATACCTTTTCCAGATATTTTACTAGTTCTTCCGGATTCTGCACTTGTTCACGGGTGAATTTTCAAAACATTGGAGGTGCCCACTTTTCTAGGTACTTGCCCATACTACCCCATGTAGCGCTCGCCGCATATCAAGGTGCCACGATTAGATCACTGATCACCCCCCAGACCAGGGAAAGAGACAGATAACACACACAGTGTGAGCGCCAACTTCCGCCTTTTATTGCGCAGTCAATTCCTTTTATACTAACAAGGGTAGGCGGGATTACAGACACATCATAAGGCTGCGACTAACCCTCTAACTTTCCGTGACATCGCGAGATCTTCCGAACGCCGAACCCTACATCTCCCCCCTCTCTATGACGAGTTGGCCTCTATTGTTATGAACAATTCCACACCAAGAAATAACTATGTAAAGTACTATGAGTATAAACATATCTCTACAACTAAGTTGAAACACTCTATCTTAAACACCCGTAAATGTCCCATTTACCCTGCAGAGCAAAGAGCTCCTTTGTAGAAATTCACACAGGAGGTAGATTGAAAGTTATACAGATACATCATGAGGCTTGGAAAGAATTACTTCTATTACTCTATAAAGTTTATCATTGGTGCGCTGATGTTGGCTTAATGTCTGAGGCACCTGGATTCCTGGCTGCGAGCTCTGACAGCCAGATCCCATAAAGGCACGTATTGATGGACTGTGAGAGGGACGTCGTCCGGATACACATCAGGGTCCCCCAGTTGGCTTTGCATCCACTGCCAGAAGTTTGTAGCAGATACCCAAGGTGTCACAAGCCAGGAAAGGATGACAGCGATCTGTAAGGAAAAACACTCAAACACTACGAGGTTAAGGCAGGACGAATCATACGACTAGGAACCCATTTCAGTAGCCCTTCAGGTGTCTGTACACAGGCATACCCTCGCCCGAGACAACGCAACTCAAACGGCCCATCCCATTGGCGTGTCTGAAAGTCACGTATGCGGACCAACAGGTAGGGACCTTTCTCTTCCGTGTTCGTAAAGTGTCGTTGCGCCGCCGTCTCTTCCAAGTCCCCTCGAACTGTCTGATTTAATGAAGTTAACGCAGTTAACAGAAGACGCTGTGTACGGAGAGCAGGTGTGTTTTCCTGTAGCCAGGAGGGCTCCTCCTGCTCCCCCTCCCTAAGCCAATCGAGTAAGGCCTTTAAAGTTCGATGTGCTCGTTCTACAATGGCCTGGCCGGTGCTATATGAGGGATGCCATGTTTACTTAACAAGCTGAACAAGGTAAAATTATTACAATAGCTAAAATCACAATAACTACAATAATGCCCATAATTCTTTGAGCCAACCCGTTACCCCTAATGACCCGAACCATGAGGACTATGAGGAAGATGAACCATCCATACATTCTTGTGTCATCTTGCTCCGTGAACTCAGCCCAGCAATCGGTAGGTGCCAGCTTTCCGTGGGCGTCCCCACGGAGGCAACGATGGCCTCACCGTACACCAGCCCGATGCTCTTCGGAAAATCCCGGTATTTATACATTTGCAGAGGAACGGGTTTTGGCACACGTGGCCAGCGGGTGCCAAAAGTCTGCCTCGGTTGCAATCTATGACACATGCGCTCGCTGGCCAGGCACGGTGCACAAGTCATAGCCATCTTGTCTATTGGTTCGTGGGCTTTATGATGCGGTTGCGGTGCACAGAGAATCTTGACCTGTTATGTTAACCAGGGTGACCTATACATTAGTTTTTGGCTGAGGTGGTATTCATATTGCCACACCATCTATGATGCTCCAGATGATGATGGTCGTGCAAATTCAACAGGAGTCCGTCATGGGCCTGTATCTGTGGAAACACAATCAACCTCGTTCCCAGGTTATTAATGGAAATAGACCTTACCCCTAATTTTGGCTTTAATTAACTTTTACGTTTACCCCACACTGTCTTCCCGTAATCACACTATGTTTAATCAAATTATGCTTAACACACTTTTTACCCAAAGCAAGTTCTATATACAATAAGGCACGTTGTCCTAAAAACCTCTCTGAAGGACTCAATGTCTGCTAGTCCTCTAAAGTGTAATACTCTATTAGTCAGAATCTGTCGGATCAGTGGCTCCAGCACCCTCCGGTGCCGTCCCAGTTGCCATTGGGACAATGTCTTTAATTTCTCGAGGACTTTCCAGTGAAACGCCTCCCTTTTTTTTTTTTTTTTTTTACTCTCCTCCAATGCCTCTCCCTCTCGTCCGCAGAGGCTACTGCAGGCAGCTCCGCGTCTATCGCGGGCGCGGTTGGTTTCACCGCCTCTGGTTCCGAGAGGCGGGATGGATGAAAGGGCGGTGGCGGGGGGGCGGATGGTTCTGCCCGGGGGCCGGCCGCGGCCGCGCCTGGCGGCGGCCATTCCATGGCCGGCTGACACGCGCCGCTGCAAGGCGGCGGAGGGGGGGGCGGAAAGGAAGGGAGGAGGGAGGGGGCGGAGGAAGCGCCGGAGGGGGCGCAGCTGACGGCTCAGCAGGCACCGGCTCAGGCAAAGGCTCAGGAGGCTGCGTCCGCTCTCCCGGCAAGGGCGCCTGATTTCCCCCGCGGGGGGTGTTTCCTCCTCTGCCACAGTCTCCAACCCCCGCTGCCTCCCAGTTATCCCCTCCGCGGGTGGCCGTTCCTCCCACTCTCTCAACTAACGGTATAAATCTCCCTTAACATCCCCGCCTGGATCCCAGTCCAAGAGGCATTCCTCCAAATCCTTCCGAACCTCCCGCCGTAACTCCTCCCATGGACACCGCAGAGGGGGCTCGTCCGTCCCCGCTGGTGCCGTCCCTACAGGAAAAACCTCCGTCTCTGCCGCACCCTCCGCGTCCACGCTCTCAGTCGGAGATGGACCGCTCTGTGAGCCCCGCTCCACAGCCGCCCACTCCGTCTGAGTCTGACTCACTGTCCCTGGGGGCGCTGCCCCCCCTTGGTTTTGAACCGGCGCTTCATCCGCAAACAAAACAGCTCGCGCCGCCGACCAACGCTCCCCAGCTTTCCGTCCTGCCGTAACTACCTCCTCCACTCTCCCCCACGCTTGTAATCGTTCCGCAGCTCCGCGCTCACCCGCGAGCGCCGACTGGAGCAACAGCCCCCGAATCTCTCCCCAATTTGGGGGACTTCTTAATACTTCTTTGGGAGAGCCCATCCCTCCCCGGCGCAGCACCCATTGGATGCATTTGCCCGTGGGGCCCCTCCTAATCGTTCCGTGGGCACCCACCTCATCAGCCAACGCTTTCAACACCTGAATCACTTGCGCAAGTTCCATCGTCGCCTAGTGCGACCGATCACGTCGGGGTCACCATTATGTAGCGCTCGCCGCATATCAAGGTGCCGCGATTAGATCACTGATCAACCCCAGACCAGGGAAAGAGACAGATAACACACACAGTGTGAGCGGCAACTTCCGCCTTTTATTGCGCAGTCAATTCCTTTTATACTAACAAGGGTAGGTGGGATTACAGACACATCATAAGGCTGCGACTAACCCTCTAACTTTCCGTGACATCGTGAGATCTTCCGAACGCCGAACCCTACAACCCCACACACCCTGCCACTCATAATTATCCAGCCTCGGGGCAGATCTCTGGGTGATCTTCTTATACAGTTGTTTAACCTTAAACAAGACCGGAACCACATTCAGGAGCGTGCTAATTCCTAGCAATAGGACCACACTGGTCTCTGCATCCCAAGGGAATTCAAATTTTTCAAAATTCTAAAACCCCATTGTAACTATACTGGATGAGAAAGGAAAGGTGTCTCACCCATAGATTGACTCTCCAAGGAGGAAAGGTAAATGGTATAATTATTAATAGTTTCCCACAGATGGCTCCCGAAATATAGAGGTGACACCAATGCTGAGTGCAAACACCGGATTAGTCCCACAACCGATAACTTTATCATACCATAAGACAGTATTGCACAATACATCAAAGCGAAAACCTTAATCCACCTCCCACGGATGATAAGCAGCAGAAGAGGGACTACATACAGCAAGCGAGGTGATACATAACAGAACTTTAAGAACCAGAGCAACAACTCTAAGAACACATAAATCAACATAATGACCAGCGACTATTAGACTAATATAATGAATGCTTATAACAAATTTGTTTTAACAAGCTCTGGTCAGGTTTGTCGTTATCTCAACCCTTCGTGCCCCATGTTGGGCGCCAAAAAAGACTGTCGTGGTTTAACCCCAGCCAACAACTAAGCACCACGCAGCCGCTCACTCACTCGCCCCACCCACCCAGTGGGATGGGAGAGAAAATCGGGAAAAGAAGTAAAACTTGTAGCTTGAGATAAGAACGGTTTAATAGAACAGAAAAGAAGAAACTAATAATGATAATGATAACACTAATAAAATGACAACAGTAATGATAAAAGGATTGGAATGTACAAATGATGCGCAGGGCAATTGCTCACCACCCGCCAATGACACCCACCTAGTCCCCAAGCGGCGATCCCCCGCCCCACTCCCCCCAGTTCCTATACTAGATGTGATGTCACATGGTCTGGAATAACCCGTTGGCCACTTTGGGTCAGCTGCCCTGGCTGTGTCCTGTGCCAACTTCTTGTGCCCCTCCAGCTTTCTCGCTGGCTGGGCATGAGAAGCTGAAAAATCCTTGACTTTAGACTAAACACTACTTAGCAACAACTGAAAACATCAGTGTTATCAACATTCTTCTCATACTGAACTCAAAACATAGCACTGTACCAGCTACTAGGAAGACAATTAACTCTATCCCAGCTGAAACTGGGACAACTATATAAACTGTATTTTCCTTTTTTGCATGCATAATAATTCTACAAATCTAGTAGAGGTCCCCAGTGAGTTACAACTTAATATAATGACTCTTCTCCAATATGTAAATTTTATAGATTCTTTATTATAATTTCTATCAATTTGTTTGTTCTAAACATCAGACGTCTTTATTTGTAGATTTCTGCATCTGTCCAGATCCCTTTAAAAAAACCCTACATTTGCCAACTTTCAGTGCCCCAGAAGTGAGGCAGTTTTAGGCAATTAGCTACACACTACAGTTAATAGTTCAGCTATTTCATACCTGAGCTCCTTCAGAAGTTTGAGCAAGTACCAGCTCATCCCAGCAACTTAATATTATTCATTCTCTTGATTTGTTCTGTAATGTATTTATATGACACTTCAGCTTGTGACAGGTCTTCCATGACATCCTCTGTGGCTTCAGAAACTTCCTAAGTTCCTGTATAGTCAGTATATGTCAGCTCATTGAGCTTTTCTGCTATGGCCTTATCAAACTTAGGTGCTCCTTTTTAACTTTATCTCCTCTTGGCTTTCACAGATACTCAACTTCCTATTTTTGATAAATTTAAAGTAGGATTTGTTGGTAGACCTTATGCTTTTAGCAGGATGACCCTTAATTTTTGCCTGTAATTTATTGTGGGGTTTGATTTTAGGGTTTTTTGGTTGGTTTTTTTTTTTTTTGCTTGATCTATCAGTTTGTTGTTTGCTATTTTCTTTATTTGGACCTGAGTGGACATAACTGTCTCCTTTACTGTTCTACTTAACTGGTATGACTCTAATCTTTCTGAAGTCTTTCTCCATATGTTGTTTGTCCTTTTTGGAGCCCTAGTATAACTATTAGACAAGTGTGTGCCATTTGCAAATGTTTTACCCTTTTGACTGCCCTTTTTAATTTCTTTTTAACACACTTGCTCAGTTTTTTGTTGTTTCCACTTCTGAAGTGAAAGATTGCTGTAGCGAATTTTTGCTCCATAGAGATGTTGAATCTGAGTACGTAATGTTTGTTACTCTTTGGTTGTAACATCTGAGCAGTCCATTGCAGTGTTCTGTTGTGGAAGAGATTTCATGGAACGAGCAACCCAACAGACTAGGACTCTTTAGCTTGGAAAAGAGGTGGCTAAGTTTAAGATACCTTAAAAGTTTATAAAATCTAAAATGACATGCAGAAAATTAATAGGGAACAATTCTTTAATGTTTTGTCTACTGGAGAAACTGGAGGGCATCAGACAGATGTGTGAGATGGCACATTCAGAGCGTGCAACATTTAGACAGAGATCAGAGGTCCGGTTAGCCCATATCCTGTCTTCTTGTTGTTATTGCATTCTTAACTTCACGTACTCCAAGATTGTGTCATTGTGGTTTTCCTTAATTTCTATAGCTTTTTAGCTTAAGTCATCCATAATATATGGATTGTAATAATGATTTTTCAATAACTACATGTTCATCTCTTAATGTCCTTGTTAAGACATTTCTGATGTGGAAAAACCCAATATCTGGGATTAAGTCTCAATCTCATAATGTTACATATGTGGAATTAGTTCACTGATGTAAGTGGAATTACAATAGAACATAATAACAGAAGATTCAGGCCCTGAGGTTTCATGGGTAGCATAATGAAATAACCAAGGTATCTTCCACATTTGGGTATGGAAAGTCATGGCAGTGTTTCAGTGTAAAGAATATTGAACTGTTAAATATGTTTTTGTTTTGTAGGCTTTCCAGCATTACTTTTGGGAACCTTGAATCATGTAACATACCTTCTAGTTCTATGATACAGATTTGAAGGAAACAAAGAATTGATGGATGTTATGGGTTTGTGTGGCACAGTTTTTTTCGTAGCAGAGGAGGGGGGCCTCAAAGGTGGCTCCTGTGAGAAGCTGCTAGAAGCTTCCCCAGCTCCAAGTCAGATCCGCCTCTGGCCAAGGCTGGCCCAATCAGTGACAGTAGTAGCGCCTCTGGGAGAACATATTTAAGAAGGTGTAGTGGGTTGACCCTGGTTGGATGCCAGGTGCCCACCAAAGCCGCTCTATCACTCCCCCTCCTCAGCTGGACGGGGGGGGGGGGGGAGAAAATATAACAAAAGGCTCGTGGGTCAAGATAAGGACAGTTTAATAAAGCGATAGCAAAGGTTGCACGCGCGAAAGCAAAGAAAAACAAATGATGTTATTCTCTACTTCCCATCAGCAGGCGATGTCTGGCCACTTCCTGGGAAGCAGGGCTTCAGTACGCGTAGTGGTTGCTCTGGAAGACAAAATGCCCCCCCTTCCATCTCCCTTTACTTAGTTTTTATATCTGAGCTGACGTCATATGGTATGGAATATCTGTTTGGTTAGTTTAGGTCAGCTGTCCTGGTTATGTCCCCTCCCAAGATCTTGCCTTGCCCCAGCCTGCCAGTGAGGGGGGGGCAAAAATGTTGGAGAGACAGCCTTGATGCTGTGCCAGCACTGCTCAGCAGTAGCCAAAACACTGGTGTGCTATCAACACCTTTCTAGCTACTGATGCAGAGCACAGTGCTATGAGGGCTGCTATGGGGAGTATTAACTCCATCTCAGCCAGACCCAATACAATCTCCACCCCTTATTCCATACCATTTGCGTCCTGCTCAGGTCCCACATAATTTAATACAGATATCTTCTAACCATACTATTGTATTTAATTGTCATTACTGAAATCCTTTCTTACCAACACTTACAACTGAAACTACATACTTAAACCACTTTTATACCCAACATACAGATTTATACATTCTTATTAATTACTACCCCCTGTCCTTTAAGAGATAGATATTCCATGGGCTTCTTCCACTCTTCCAGATGTTCACACACAGGTTATGACTTGGGCCCCATCCATCAAGATGAGTGGTCAGGACAGGAGAAGCAGTATGTTCGATCGTTGGGCACCAACACCGGCTTGGTTTGGGTCACCGATGCACTTGTCTGGTTCCTTGCGAAGTTCACTCCTCTGCAGTTCAGGTCATTCCTGCTACATTACCTCCTACAACATACAACTCACATCACAGATTATTTTTCCCTCAAGGTTAAATGTCCTTGAGGCACACACTGGGTCTTCCCATCCTTCCGCATTACCCACCAAGTACACCCAGGTCCTTGAGCAAAGACAATCCCACGAATGGGTTTGCCTTTTCCCATGGGAGGAGAAACCCACACTGCCTTCCCCAGCCACTTCCCCATGTGCACTACGGGGACCTTATCTCCTCCCACAGTATGTAGGGGTTTTGTTTGGGCAGGACCAGGATGGTTAGCAGATCCTCTGGTGATAACTAGCCAAGTGGCTTCTGCTAAATTTGTATCCCAATGCTTCCATGTCCCATTGCCCAATGCTCTCAACGTAGTCTTTAACAGTCCATTATATCTCTCAATTTTTCCAGATGCTTGCGGGTGATAGGGTATGTGGTACACCCACTCAATGCCATGTTTCTTTGCCCAGGAGCTTATGAGGTTATTTCAGAAATGAGTCCCATTGTCTGATTCAATTCTTTCTGGGGTACCGTGTCACCATAAAATTTGCCTTTCAAGGCCTAAGATGGTGTTTCGGGCAGTGGCATGGTTTACAGGATAAGTTTCTAGCCAACCAGTAGTTGCTTCCACCATGGTGAGTATGTAGCGCTTGCCTTGGCATGTTCGTGGCAGTGGTCCGATGTAGTCAATTTGCCAGGCCTCGCCGTATTGAAAGCCCAGCCACTGCCCTCAATTCCAGGGAGACATTACTCTGGTGGCTCGTTTGATTGCAGCACCTGTTTCACATTCATGAGTGACCTGTGTGATGGCCTCCATGGTCAGGTCCACCCCTCGATCACGAGCCCACCTATATGTTGCATCTCTCCCTAGATGTCCCGATGTCTCGTGGGCCCATCGAGCTACAAATAGCTCACCCTTACGCTCCCAGTCCAGGTCCACCTGAGCTATTTCTATTTTGGCAGCCTTGTCTACCTGTTCATTATTTCGATGTTCTTCAGTGGCACGGCTTTTGGGCATGTGAGCATCTACATGACGTACCTTTAGAGCCATGTGTTCTACCCGGGCAGCAATGTCCTGCCACAATGCAGCTGCCCAGATGGGTTTACCCCTGTGCTGCCAATTGGTCTTCTTCCACTGCTGTACCCACCCTCATAGGGCATTAGCCACTATCCAGGAGTCGGTACAGAGATAGAGTACTGGCCACTTCTCTCGTTTAGCAATCCCGAGGGCTAGTTGGATGGCTTTCACTTCTGCAAAGTGACGACTCACCTTCTCCTTCAGTGGCCTCAACAACTTGTCGTGTGCGACTCCACACAGCAGCTTTCCACTTCCGATGGTTTCCTACCACACGACAGGATCCATCAGTAAACAAAGCATAACACCTTTTGTCTTCTGATAACTCATTATATGGTGGTGCCTCTTGGGCACGAGCCACCTCCTCAGGCAGTGCTCCAAAATCTCTGCCTTCTGGCTAGCACATGATCTCTTCCAGAATTCCTGGGCGGTTAGATTTCCCCAGTCGAGCCTGTTGCGTGATCAATGCTATCCACTTACTCCATGTAGCGCTGGTTGCATGATGTGTAGAGGGGATGTTTCCTTTGAACATCCAGTGTAGCACGGGCAATCGTGGTGCCAAGAGGAGATATGCTTCTGTACCAACAACTTCTGAAGCGACTCAAACCCCCTCATATGCTGCTAGGATCTCTTTCTCAGTTGGGGTGTAGTGGGCTTCTGATCCTCGGTACCCCCAGCTCCAAAACCCTAATGGTCGACCTCGGGTTTCTCCTGGTGTTTTCTGCCACAGGCTCCAGGTGAGACCATGCTCCCCAGCTGCAGTGTAGAGTACATTTTGTACATCTGGTCCTGTCCGGACAGGCCCAAGAGCTACTGCACGAGCTTTTTCCTGTCTGATACGCTCAAAGGCTTGTTGTTGTTCAGGGCCCCATTCAAAATAGTTCTTTTTCCGCGTTACTCGATAGAGAGGGCTCACAAGCTGACTGTAACCTGGAATATGCATTCTCCAGAACCCCACAAGGCCTAGGAAAGCTTGTGTTTCCTTCTTGTTAGCTGGTGGAGACATAGTTGCTATCTTGTTGACCACATCCATAGGCACATGACAGCATCCATCCTGCCATTTTATTCCCAAGAACTGAATCTCCTGTGCAGGTCCCTTGACCTTGCTTTTCTTTATGGCGAAACCAGCTTTCAGAAGAATCTGAATTACTCTTTTTCCCTTCTCAAACACTTCTTCTGCCTCGTTGCCCCACACGATGATGTCATCTATGTATTGTAGATGTTCAGGGGCATCGCCTTGTTCCAGTGCCGTTTGGATTAATCCATGACAAATGGTAGGGCTGTGCTTCCACCCCTGGGGCAGTCGATTCCAGGTGTATTGGACACCTCTCCATGTGAAAGCAAACTGTGGCCTGCACTCTGCTGCCAAAGGAATGGAGAAAAATGCATTGGCAATGTCAACTGTAGCATACCACGTGGCTGCCTTTGATGCCAGTTCATATTGTAGCTCTAACATGTCTGGTACAGCAGCACTCAGTGGCGGTGTCACTTCATTCAGGCCATGATAATCTACTGTTAACCTCCATCCTCCATCAGGCTTTTGCACTGGCCATATAGGACTATTAAAAGGTGAATGAGTCTTGCTGATGACTCCTTGGCTCTCTAGGTGATGAATCAGCTCATGGATGGGAGCCAGGGAGTCTCGGTTTGTCCGATAGGGGGAACCTGCACTGAGTAGGGAGATTGGAATGTGAGAGGAACGTCTCTGCAGATACCGAGGTCAGTGAGGAAGGAGGGGGAGGAGGGGTGCCTGAGGAGGTTGATGCCCCTGCAGCCCATGGTGAGACGGCAAGCTGTCCCCCTGCAGCCCATGGAGGTGAGCAGTGGAGCGGAGGCTCCCAAAGATGGCTGTGACTCCATGGGAAAGCCAGCGCTGGAGCAGTTGGTGACTGAAGATCGGCCTGCAGAAAGGACCCACGCCAGAGAAGTTTGTGAGGAACTGCAGCCCACGGAAAGGACTCACATTGGAGAAGTTCATGAAGGACTGTCTCCTGTGGGAGGGACCCAACAGTGGAGCAGGGGACGAGTGAGGAGTCCTCCCCCTGAGGAGGAAGGAGCAGCAGAGACAATGTGTGGCGAGCTGAGCCCAACCCCCATCCCCTGTTCCCCTGCACCGGCGGGGGAAGGAGGTAGAGAGAACCGGGAGTGGAGTTGAGCCGGGAAGGAAGGAGGAGTGGGGAGAATGTGTTCTAAGGTTTGGTTTTACTTCTCAGTATCCTTGTTTCGATTTGATTTGTAATAAATTAAATTGATTTTGTTTCTTCCCCAAGTTGAGCCTGTCTTTTGCCTGTGACCATAATTGGTGAGTGATGCCTCCCAGTCCTTATCTCAACCCATGAGCCTGCCTCTATATTTGTCTCCTCATCCCACCGTGGCCAGGGTGGGGGAGGAGTGAGCAAGCAATTGCATGGTGCTTTGTTACCGGCTGAGCTGAAACCACTACAATGGGGTAGTCCCTTGATCTTTGTTCAAGCTGAGTGCACCAATTTCTACTGTAGATGTGTCTTTTTTCTCTTCCTAGACCACATTTCCTTTTGAAAAACACATGCTATTGCATATTGTTAAGTTTGGCTTTGCGATGGACTGTGACTAGAGCACTAAATTTATCTCAATATTTAGATCATCTTAGAATCATAGGATCATAGAATTGATTAGGTTGGAAAAGACCTTCAAGATCATCAAGTCTAACCATCAACCATGCCCACTAAACCATGTCCTGAAGTGCCTTCTCTACAAACTTTCTGAACACCTCCAGGGATGGTGACTCAACCACTTCCCTGGGCAGCCTGTTCCAATGTCTGACAACCCTTTCAGTAAAGAAATTTTTCCTAATATCCAATCTGAACATCCCCTGCCGCAACTTGAGGCCATTTCCTCTCGTCCTATCACCAGCCACCTGACAGAAGAGACCAGCACCCACCTCACTACAATCCCCTTCAGGTAGTTGTAGGGAGCGATAAGGTCTCCCCTCAGCCTCCTTTTCTCCAGACTCAACAACCCCAGCTCCCTCAGCCGCTCCTCATAAGACTTATGCTCCAGGCCCCTCACCAGCTTTGTTGCCCTTCTCTGGACACACTCCAGCACCTCAATGTCTTTCCTGTAGTGAGGGGCCCAAAAGTGCACACAGTACTCAAGGTGCGGCCTCACCAGTGCCAAGTACAGGGGAACAATCACTTCCCTGCTCCTGCTGGCCACGCTATTTCTGATGCAGGCCAGGATGCCGTTGGCCTTCTTGGCCACCTGGGCTCATATTCAGCCAGCTGTCAACCAGCACCCCCAGGTCTTTCTCTGCCAGGCAGCTTTCCAGCCACTCTTCCCCAAGCCTGTAGCGCTGCATGGGGTTGCTGTGACCCAAGTGCAGGACCCGGCACTTGGCCTTGTTGAACCTCGTACAGTTGGCCTTGGCCCATCGATCCAGCCTGTCCAGATCCCTCTGTAGAGCCTTCCTACCCTCGAGCAGATCAACCCTGCCTCCCAACTTGGTGTCGTCTGCAAACTTGCTGAGGGCGCACTCGATCCCCTCATCCAGATCATTGATAAAGATATTAAAGAGAACTGGCCCCAATACTGAGCCCTGGGGAACACCACTTGTGACCCACTGCCAACTGGATTTAACTCCATTCACCACAACCCTCTGGGCTCGTCCATCCAGCCAGTTTTTTCACCCAGCAAAGAGTACACTTGTCCAAGCCATGAGCCGCCAGCTTCTCAAGGAGTATGCCATGAGAGACAGTGTCAAAGGCCTTACTGAAGTCCAGGTAGACAACATCCACAGCCTTCCCCTCATCCACTAGGTGGGTCACCTGGTCATAGAAGGAGATCAGGTTGGTCAAGCAGGACCTGCCTTTCATGAACCCATGCTGACTGGGCCTGATTCCCTGGTTGTCCTGCACATGCCATGTGAGCGCATTCAAGATGAACTGTTCCATAATCTTCCCCGGTACTGAGGTCAGGCTGACAGGCCTGTAGCTCCCCGGATCCTCCCTCTGACCCTTCTTGTAAATGGATGTCACATTGGCAAGCATTTAAAGGAAATATTGTCTCGGGGTTTTTTTCACCATTTGTTTCATTGTAGATACGGATTATATTTAGCATTTAAATTTCTCAATCCAACTTACTTCCAGCTCCTAGGTAATTTGGGGTCACGTATGATAATTTTGATCTGTTTTGTGTTTTTTACGAGGCGGTACTTCATTTATGGCCCTGTGTTGGAAAAAGAAAGGAAAAAAAAGTTAAATTATTCCCTTTAGTCTGAATGTGTTGGGAAATAATTTGAAAACATAATAGAGAATTAAGTCTTTTACTGAAAATAATATTGTATCTTTGTTTTCTGCCTTGTACAAAGTTAGCTGTGTTTTAATAGTGGTGCCTTAACTGTTGTTTTTCTCCTTTGGTTCTTCCCACTTGTAAGTTTTAAAGGATTTTGTTTTGATACATACAGCTGGAGAACACAGCAAAAAAATTGCTTTTTTTTCTGTAAAAACCAAACAGACATTCTAGAGTACCAATATATAATTAATTTATTTGAAATCTTTTAAAGGAGATTCTCAAAGCCTTTAATGCCATTGTACTTTTAACTTTCATTTTTGCTTCATCTGCATTGAATCATCTTTTACTACTTAATACAGAAATTGGGCTTATTGAAACATTACAGTTCTTATTATTTTTTAATAAAGATGAAGAAGTCTAACCTAATGAAATCACTAGAATGAAATGAGAAATATTTAAAAAATTTAATAAGCTGAAGACTTGAAGATTTGAAATCACATTTGGCTGTATGTTTCTCTATGTGTACTGTCTTGGATCAGTAGGGTGAGAAACATGCCTTGTGAGGAACGACCTTTGCACTGTTAGACTGACTTTTTCTGTTACATTTCCAGAAGGGTTACTGGAAACGCATTACCAATAGTTATTGTGCACATAACTTCTGTGCCTATGATCACGAAATTGTGGTTTGAGATGAGCAGTAGTACTGAATTTAGATTTCCCCCCCCCCATAGTTCAGACCTATAATTATATTTTGTAGAATGCGTGCATGTCTGTCAGTCTATCAGGTATCTGTGAAACATCATAATGTACAAGCAGCTTTATGATTTATGAGTTTGCAGTCTTTTTCATACTCTTAGAAATAAAATACTTCCTGCTCCATGCAGATTATCTGATAATTCACTGTTGCACTGTGCAGGTATATTTGTAGTATAAAGGGTGCAGTTTGTAACTTGGTTTGCAAGTCTCTAGCCTGACGTGACATGTTATTTTAATTGCGTCTGCACCCCTGTATGTGGATCTGCCAGGAATTTTTCAAGCTCCACTTTTGTTCCGATGACCTTGTCCTTGCTGAAGAGCCTATGTTGTTCCAGCACTGCCTTCCCTTTTTACTGTAACAGGTGAAGCAGTTCCTAGAAGGACTTTAACAGTGCTCCAGCTGCTGCTCATCCCAGCTTCTGCTTGACTCTGTTAATTGCTCTGTGCATCCCTATTCTTATCCATATGCTTGGAATTTGGAACCTGCATATCCACCTTGTTCATAGGCAACAAACCTAATAAGAGATATGTCCTCTCCCTCCCCCTTCCTTACCAAGTTCAAATCTCTTTCAGTCTTCTTTTTCCTATCTCCTAATGGCATCTCAGCTCCTAGATTTCTAGGCATGAAAGAAAAGTGTGCTTTCTTAACTCAGCCTGCAGTGACAGCTAGATACTACTGTGATGAGCATCTTAAGGAACATCTAGATCACTAGAACGTATAGGCCTACTGTAATTATCTGTACAATTTTCTTGCTTTCACTCCTTCTGTTTTGTTATGAACTTTTTAGGAGCAGACCATTTCTACCAGTGCACAAACCGTAACATCACATGACGTTGACTTTACTCAAACCAGAAGATTTTTGTGCCAAGGTTGTAACATTGTATCATTACTTCATTGTATGTGTGTGAAAATTTTAATTTCACACCCTGCGGACTTCACTGTCTCTGTGCACTCTGCTCGTGTTGTTGCATAGAAGGGTAAGTCCCTGGGTCACATTCATTTTGTAGTGTTGTTTGGGTTTTTTTTAAGTAAGAGTTCTGTTTCCTTTGCGAGGTCTTTCTGTAAAGTTAGCTGGTGATTTCTGCCAGAAAAATATTTGCAAGCTTAAAGTGAGGATACTAAAAATATTTTTACTAAGTTTCTTAAAGTGTGGATATGACCTTCTTATTCAAAAAGAAAAAATGTGGGTGGGGTTGTGTGCTACACTATGATATATTTGTACATGAATAGATGCAAGTGATTTGGTAAAGTATGTGGGGAAGGGAGGGAAAACCCTTGTTTGAATACATCATCAGGTTTCCTATACATCTGATCTGGTTTTAATGAGTTGCAAACCTTTCTGGGCAGAAGCCCTCGGTTAAAGTTTGGATTGATTTATGTGGCTTCCTGGTTTGCAGAAATTGGTATTTTAAGCTTCCCTGGTTGCACCATGCCTGTACTGTATGGGTAAGTGTCCTGGTTTCAGCTGGGATAGAGTTAACTGTCTTCCTAGTAGCTGGTACAGTGCTATGTTTTGAGTTCAGTATGCAAAGAATGTTGATAACACTGATGTTTTCAGTTGTTGCTCAGTAGTGTTTAGACTATAGTCAAGGATTTTTCAGCTTCTCATGCCCAGCCAGGGCACCTGACCCAAACTGGCCAACAGGGTATTCCATACCATGTGACGTCCCATCTAGTTTAGGAACTGGGAAGGGGGGGCGGGGAATCGCCGCTCGGGGACTGGCTGGGTGTCGGTCGGCGGGTGGTGAGCAATTGCCCTGCGCATCATTTGTACATTGCAATCCTTTTATTACTACTGTTGTAATTTTATTAGTGTTATCATTATCATTATTAGTTTCTTCTTTTCTGTTCTATTAAACCATTCTTATCTCAACCCACGAGTTTTACTTCTTTTCCCAATTTTCTCCCCCATCCCACTGGATGGGGGGGAGTGAGTGAGCAGCTGCGTGGTGCTTAGTTGCTGGCTGGGGTTAAACCACGACGGTAAGTCAGAGTCCAGTCCTTGCTAGTCAGTCATTGCCCGTTTGTTATATGCTGTCCATGAGATTTAATGTGTTTATGAAGAGAAATACCCCACTACGAAGTCACAGAATAGCTGAGGTTGGAAGGTACCTCTGGAGATCATCTACTCCAAGCTCCTGCTTAGACCAGGGTCAGCTGAACAGGCTACTCAGGACTGTGTCCATCAGTTTCTGAATATCTCCAAGGATGGAGACTCCACAACCTCTCTGGGCAATCTGTGCCAGTGTTCAACCACCTACATAGTAAGAAAGCTTTTTTTCTTCCATTTGAATGGAATTTCTTGTATTTCAGTTTGTGCCCATTACCTCTTGTCCTTTCACTGGGCACCACAGAGAAGACCCTGGCTCCATCTTCTTTCCTCCCCTAATCAAGTATTTATACACATTGATCACCCTGAGCTGCCTTTGCTCCAGGTTGAACAGTCCCATCTCTCTCAGTTGTTCCTTCTGTGTCAGGTGATACTTCAATTCCTTAATCATCTTTGTTGCCCTTCACTGGACTCGCTCAAGTGTGTCCATGTCTCTTGTACTGGAGAGTCCAGCACTGGACACAGCACTCCAGCTGTGTCCCACCAGTGCTGAGTCAAGAGGAAGGATCACCTCCCTTGACCTGCTGGCAATGCTGGCCTTTGCTGGCTTATGTTCAGTTATTTGTCTACCACGACAGTGAGTGTCCAGGTCCTTCTCTGCAAAGCTGCTCTTCAGCCAGTCAACCATGGCATGTACTGGTGCCTGGGGTTATTCCTCCCCAAGTGCAGGACTTCATGTTTCCCCTTGTTGAATGTTATGAGATTCTTGTGGGCCTATTTCTCCTGCCTGTTGTCCTGCCCTCTCTGTACACTTTCTGTCCCCTCTCAGCCTAGAATATATTCAGAAGAATATGGGAATGAGAGACTTAGCATCAGTCTCTTGAGCCGTTAAATGCCCTGCCTTATTTTGTAGCATATCAATGACCTTATGTAGTTTCTGACAGAAACATGGACTATTCACAGGTGTATGGTTATCGAAAAGTAATCCTGCAGAGCTTGAGATCATATTTGCTAGTTACTGCTAGGAATGAACAAACTAAATTTTCACTTCCCTGCCCATCTGTTCAGCAACCAAAAGTAGGTAATTTATCTCAGTGAGACACCTACCACCTGTGTAAAGTTTTTGAAAGAGGTTGTTAGCGTGCGATGACTACAGCCAAGGGACACCAGGCCTGAGTGCCTTGTACTCCGTGCTTTACTGCTGTTTTTTTCTGTAGGGTGCCTTCTAACTTGGTACTTGCACAGCGTCAAGCCTATTTGGTGCCTGTGTCCCTATGAAGCTTATGATGACTCTACCTGCTTTGCCACATGGCATGCTCTTGTGCCAACTGCATGCAATTCCTCACCAGCAGTCACCCCCCCTTTGACATGCTAAACCAGGCACCACCAACATGCTGTTTTTTACAGCTACTGTTTTATCTCAGTGGCTTCTCTTGAATTATATATCCTCATTGATCTATGAAAACTCAGCTGATTTAAAGATTACCCCAGATTGTTCAGCACACCTGGAAACTAATGGAGTGGCAGATAGTCCCAACCCTTCCACACCGGAGCACCGAATAGGAAGTTTTACAGCAGTTGGGTACTGGAATACAATTTTTATGGGAGCATTGTTTCTTCACGTATGGTCTGCACCCAAGCAATCAATATGTTGGGATGTCGAGTATTTGAGCTCAGTTGCAACATTTGCTCTCAGGCAAAATGGAGTGAATGAGTTCAAAAAGAGTTGGTGTATAGGGAGATCATGGGCTGTTCTGTTAGGGGCTAGGTACCAAGGGTTTCATTAGATAAGGTACCCAAAATTGTGTGCTTCTCACTGGGAGGTGAGTAGAACAGAGCAAGTGAATGCAAATCTGGCTGAAAAGCAGTTGCTATGTGATGTGAGGCTTCTGAGTACATTATGAAGGAAAAAGAAGCAACTGAGCATAAAATACATATATGTCAGCAAGATACAGAATCACAAGGCATATAAAGCTTAAGCGCTCTAGCCTATGAAGCATACTTCAGTTTCTTCAGTGAGTGTTGTGGTCACTCTGCTCCCTGCAGAAATTAGACTTTAGATGAACTGCAAGATCCTATTCACCTCTCTTATGCTAGCATAGCTGACATAAACGATGATGCCAGTTACTATGTCATTAGCATTAATGAAGTGATACCAATTAAAAGCTGAGAGCATCAAGCAGAGCTCAAGTTTGTGGTACAGTCTGTCCAGAAAAATGGGATTTTTGCAAGGCAAAGTATGTCCATTCTCTGTATTTTGACTATTACTATACCTTAAATTTAAATTCCTCTGGATTTCTAGGCAGTTTCAACTGCGGGAGCATAATCATGGACTCAACGACAGATCAATATGATCATAGTTGAAGACCCTTTACTAGAGCATCAGACATCATTTTATACATTGGTTACATCCGTACATGCATTTAGCTATTTTACTATTGGTTACACACATTATTCACGCGCTGTCCACGCGCCTAGTTACACTTAATGATTGGTTATATCAACACTGTACACGCGCATAAACATAAGACATAATTGGTTATACTAACTAAAACATGCGAAACTTGTCTCAGTCTAATTGGTCAAGATAAACTGCTGAACTGAGGTTCTTTGCGCCAAGTTCCTTTTATGGTGGAATGCGCACCTGTGTTCTTCTAATTGGCATCTTTCTTTTTTTGTCTTCTTGTTTATTCTGTTCAAGGCCTTCTAAAGGTATCTGGAATGCTCTTGCAACTGTTAGCTAAATATGTGTCCACAATTCCCCCTTTTTTGTTTTCCATCAATTAACACAGCCTTACTTGATCTATCAATTGATTTTTAAACACATTGCAACATACAAGGCACACAAATTAAAATAAAAAAAAACCACTACAAGATAAATCAAAACTATCTTAACTAATGATTTAAGAGCAGCTCTATTTTGTAAGGTTGTGTGTCTAATACTATCTACATCTAACAGTAAATCAGATAATACTACACCAATCTGTATTCAGGGACCCCAGAATTTGTGATTCCTGGGGTGGCAATGAGGGTGAATGCCCGATCCGTGGAAACCAGGCATTCCCATCCATTGAGTCCATGACCTGCTGCACAGGGGTCTCCATCAATAAGTTCTTAAACTTTGTTGATGTCAGTGGAACCCCCTATTAAACCTGTGAAAAAGGGATTGCTTGGTGTTGCTGTACTGAGGTATAAGCAATCTTGTCCGGTCACGTCAGCCAGGGTCATCCAGATGTTTTCTTTGGCTTGCGGCGGTATCCATGACTACGTCCATCCGAGGACTGTGAGGAAGATGGACCATCCGTACATTCTTGTGCCATCTTGCTCTGCGAACTCAGCCCAGCAATCGGTAGGTGCCAGCTTTCCGTGGGCGTCCCCACGGAGGCAACAATGGCCTTGCCGTACACCAGCCCGATGCTCTTCAGAAAATCCCGGTATTTATACATTTGCAGAGGAACGGGTTTCAGCACACATGGCCAGCGGGTGCCAAAATACGCCTCGGTTGCAACATGGGGAGCCTATGACGCATGTGCTCACTGGCCAGGCGCGCTGCATGAGTCATAGCCATCCTGTCTATTGGTTCATGGGCTTTGTGATGCAGTTGCAATGTACAGAGAATCTTGACCTGTTATGTTGGCCAAGGTGACCTGGACGTTAGTTTTTGGCTGAGGTGGTATTCATATTGCCGCACCATCTAGGATGTTCCAGATGATGATGGTCGTACAAATCGAGCGGGAGTCCATCGTGGGCCTGTATCTGTGGAAACACAAGCATAACCTCGCCCCCAGGTTATTAATGGAAATGGACCTTCCCATTGCCCTGTTTCTAGATTCTTAACTAAAACCATGACCTTACCCCTAATTTTGGCTTTAGCTAACTTTTCTTGTGGAGAGAGATTCCCTACTCCCCCTTTTTGTTTTAATAACATCGCTTTTAGCGAACGATGAGGGCATTCCACAATCGCTTGACCAGTGGGAGAATGAGGGATACCAGTGCTATGCCGACTACCCCATAGTTGCAAAAATTCTTGTGTTTTTTTGTGATACATAAGCTGGACCATTGTCCGTTTTTAGTTGCTGTGGAACACCCAAGGTTGCAAAAGTGAGTAAGAGATGCTTACACACATCACGGGATTTTTTTCACCTCTGTGGGTGGTGGCCACAAGTGTTCCTGAAAAAGTATCAATAGATACATGGACATATTTTAATCTACCAAATTCTGTAATGTGAGTAACATCAGTTTGCCAAATCTCTAAAGCTTGCAAGCCTCTCGGATTGAGTCCATATGATAAAGACGGAGTCGTCTGTTGGCAATCCGGACAAGCTGTCACAATTTGACGGGCTTGATTCAAAGTGAGTTGAAATGTTTTTTGCAATGCCTTTTTGCATTTTGGTGAAAAAAGACGTGTGAAAACCATGCTTGCTCAAATGCGTTAGGAAGGACGGTGAGTCCAGCTAACCAATCTGCCATACTATAACCTTCTGTTAATGGTCCAGGCAGTGAAGTGTGTGATCACACATGCATAATAAAAAATTCGTTTTTTTCTATGATTTAACGAGGCCAAAAGAGTTTGAAATAACACGAATAACGGTTTATGATCTATTTCTTTCAAATAAGAGGCTTCAAGACAGCTCACAACTCCTGCAACATAAGCAGAGTCGGTAGGTATTATGTGCTGATTAGTTATTTGCCACCCTAAATAATTCCAAGGTGTTGTTTTTTGAACCTTCTCTGGAGCCACCTCCAAATGATGAAGTTTAATATTGTCTAACACGACAGACATTGCAATTTGCATCTCTGATTCCGTCCGTGTTGCTACAAGAATATCATCCATATAATGATAAATTAGAGCATTAGGCAATTTCTCTCGAGCAGGAGAAAGAGCCCTTGCTACAAACCATTGGCAAATGGCAGGGCTGTTTTTCATACCCTGTGGCAACACTGTCCAGTGATACCGTTTATTCGGTTCAGAAGCATTAACAGAAGGAATAGAAAAAGCAAATTTGGGGGCATCACATGGATCTAGAGGAATCGTAAAAAAAAAACCCCCAAAAAACATCCTTCAAATCAATTACTGTTAAACACCAATCTTTTGGAATCATAGTGGGAGACGGGAGTCCTGGTTGTAAAGGACCCATGTCTTCTAATACTGCATTAATACGTCTCAAATCATGTAACAATCTCCACTTTCCACTCTTTTTCTCTATCACAAACACAGGCGAATTCCAAGGACTAGTTGTAGGTACAATATGCTTTGCCTTTAACTGTTCATCCACCAATGATTGTAAATGTTGCAATTTTTCAAGTGTCAGGGGCCACTGTTTCTGGAAAGGTGGGGATCGATTCCCTGGGAGGTGGAGAAGGCAGAGGTATTGGTGCAGGACAAGGAGGGGGCAGAGGTAAAAGAGGGTTTGAAGGAGGAGGAGGAGGAAGGGGGGGGGGAAGAGGAGGAGGGGGTGCATCAAAGGATTTGGCTGGCAGTTTTTCTCACTTTGCAGCAGCCTCCAACTGTGCCAGCTTTTCTATTACTGACTGCAACTGCTGTGAAGTGAGCTCCGGCCCCTCTTCATGCTCTTGAGGTGACCCAGGCGTAGACGGAGGCAATGGAGGGTATATGCTAGGTATAATTTGTTCATGTTGAGCAGCGGCATCTGGGGGCTGTTTTTTCCTAGGCAGATTTTTACTCGCTTCCTGATTCTGTAGGGTTTCCTTTAAGCGTACGGTTAGGGAGGCTTGGGAACTCTCAGATGGCTGATTAATATCGGCAGTCCCAGGGAGTGGAGAGAAGTCAAGGGCACAGGAGCAGGTGGACAAGCTCCAGGGAAGCCAAAAGTCTCTCTCGCTGCATTATGGTTTTCTCCCCGCTTTTCCCCTTCGCTTGCAGTTGGAGAGAGAGCAGCAAAAGCAGATGCAGACGCTTTACGATCTGCTTTCATTTCTTGCAGAGTTGTCTTAATCAATTTCCATAAAGTTGCAAGACCTTTAACTTCTTTAGACCCGTCACTAATTTCATCCCATAGGGAGGTTCCGATAGCTTCCCAGGTACTAAGCTCAAAAGCTGTACCCACACTAATTAAAAGGTTTCTGTCCTTGCTCCATTGTAGAAGCCGCTTTAAACAAGCTTTATCATATTTTATGCCTCTCTCTGAGAGTATATGTTGGAGGAGCTTAACTACCGCTTCTTCTTCTTTGGAAAGCGTAGACCCCATCTCCTCCCCCGACCGCTCACCTCCTTTACGGGCAAGTCCTCACCTTGATGGGCAAAAAAATGACAGCGCTGTCTTATCTGCCTCTATGGGCACACCAGCTGGGGCAGCTGGTCTTTCGGTTGGGATCCTCCCGTCTTCCTCTTATCCTGCCATTCGTTCTCCAAATGTAGCGCAGAATTTGGGGGTCCCTGTTTGGGTGCCAATTGCGGGAGCATAATCATGGACTCAACGACAGATCAATATGATCATAGTTGAAGACCCTTTACTAGAGCATCAGACATCATTTTATACATTGGTTACATCCGTACATGCATTTAGCTATTTTACTATTGGTTACACACATTATTCACGTGCTGTCCACGCGCCTAGTTACACTTAATGATTGGTTATATCAACACTGTACACGCGCATAAACATAAGACATAATTGGTTATACTAACTAAAACATGCGAAACTTGTCTCAGTCTAATTGGTCAAGATAAACTGCTGAACTGAGGTTCTTTGCGCCAAGTTCCTTTTATGGTGGAATGCGCACCTGTGTTCTTCTAATTGGCATCTTTCTTTTTTTGTCTTCTTGTTTATTCTGTTCAAGGCCTTCTAAAGGTGTCTGGAATGCTCTTGCAACTGTTAGCTAAATATGTGTCCACATTTCAACCTATTAGCTCCCCACCACACCATCCTGTAAAACGTTGTTGTCTCTCCTAACTCTCCTGTTACACACCCAGCTCATGAACAGAGAACAGCAAGGTGTCGTTTTTTTTCTAATAAATGTTCTTTTTAAAGTCAAGCATCTGACTGAACGCTTTCTTCTCAGTACTTGGTTACTTCTGCCCTTTCTCTTTTTCTCCCTGTTCCCTACCAAGGGATGGCTAGCACAAGCACAGGGGCTATCGGCATGGCCTTGCTGTTCCAAGGATCAGGAGCTGGGAGATATTTGCATTTAACTCTGGAGTGTAATTCTGACTGATGGGTTCTTATCAGGTTTGCCGAGTCCATCCATCCAATTGTCTATTTCTGTTTTGAAGACCAAGCAACCATAAAGTTGAAACTGTGTTATATTTTTGGAATCTGAAATTTCAGACAATGCATTTATGAATTATTTATGGGGAATGTGTTTTCAGTAATGTGCAGCATAAAACGGAATGAATGCATATCCATACTTGCCCTGAAATCTCCAAAATGCATGCTAATAAACAGAATGATAACCTACCATCACTTTTGCCCTGTAAGATTTACAGTACAAGCACTTTTTATGTGGTTTAATTCAAGTCAGTTTGTCAAGTTAAAGCTCTAGTGTTTTGTTTTAAAGTACAACTTGTTTTTTTATTACTTAAAGAAATCTGTTTTCCCCCTATTTCAACCAGAGCTAGTGTCTGTAAATTTTTCTAGTCATGTTGGCATAGAGCCATGCAAATTATGCTTTAATTCACAATTAGAAGGGAGTGGCAACTGTGCAGAGCAGCAAACCTTTCATTTAAAATGACCATTATACAAGATCATGATTCTACAGAATGATTAAGATATTGAAGAATAATTAAGATATCTTTTGGGTTTTGGCCATTTAGAAGTCCTGGGCTTATTTAATTTTTTTAAACCTCCCTGAAACAGCTTTTTCCATAATGATAGTAATACAGAACTCTATATTAGCTATATAATCTAGCCTCACTAGACCTACTGTTTACAAACAGAGAAGGACTGGTGGGAGATGTGGTGGTCGGAGGCTGTCTCGGGCTTAGCAACCACGAAATGATAGAATTCTCAATTCTTGGTGAAGTAAGGAAGGGAGTCAGCAAAACCACCATTATGGACTTCTGGAGGGCAAACTTTGGCCTCTTCAGGACACTGGTTGAGAGAGTCCCTTGGGAGACAGTCCTGAAGGGCAAAGGGGTCCAGGAAGGCTGGACATTCTTCAAGAAGGAAATCTTAAAGGCTCAGGACCAGGCTATTCCCATGGACCACAAGACGAACCACCGGGGAAGACGACTGGCCTGGCTGAACAGGGAGCTTTTGCTGGGACTTAGGAAAAAAAAGGAGAGTTTATCATCTCTGGAAGAAAGGGCAGGCAACTCGGGAAGAGTACAGGGATCTTGTTAGGTCATGCAGAGAGGAAATTAGAAAGGCAAAAGCTCAGCTAGAACTCAATCTGGCCACTGTTGTAAGAGACAACAAAAAATGTTTTTACAACTATGTTAACAACAAAAAGAGCCAAGGAGAATATCTATCCTTATTGGATGCAAAGGGGACCATTGCCACCAGAGATGAGGAAAAGGCTGAGGTACTTAATGCCTTCTTTGCCTCAGTCTTTAATAGTGAAACCAGTTATCCTCAGGGTATTCTGCCCCTGAGCTGGAAGACAGGGACAGAGAGCCGAATATACCCCCCATAATCCAGGAGGAAATAGTTAATGACCTGCTACGCTGTCTGAACACTCACAAGTCTATGGGACCAGATGGGATCCATCCAAGAGTATTGAGGGAGCTGGCGGAGGTGCTTGCCAAGCCACTCTCCATCATTTAACAGCAATCCTGGTCAACAGGGGAGGCCTCAGATGGCTGGAGGCTTGCCAATGTGACTCCCATTTACAAGAAGGGTCGGAGGGAGGATCCAGGGAACTACAGGCTTGTCAGCCTGACCTCGGTACTGGGGAAGATTATGGAGCAGTTCATCTTGAGTGTGCTCACATGGCATGTGCAGGACTGTGGCAGTACATTCCCCTCCATCCTGCCAGCAGGAAACAAAACTTCTCCAGGAAGGGAGAAGGGGAAGGAAACCCTGGAGGCTGCAGGTTGAAATTTGAACTGGCCAATCGAGATGCACCAGGTACACTGAGGTGACCCTCCTGGCCAATAGAATTAAATGACCACAGGTCAGATTCGACAGGGGTATAAACGGAGGACATGTTGGCAGTCCTCCTCGGAGCAGCGGGTCTGCAGTTGGGGACTCCCCCTCGGGTTGGGTCACTGCCCAAGGTAACTCCTCGATGGAGAGAGCCCTCACCTTTAGGCGAGTGATACGCGCATTTTGAGCCATCACTTTAAATCTTGGAGATTCTTAAGTCGGCCGTGTAGTATTAATTCTCTTTACATCATTGAGCCTGTGGTTTTATAAAATGTTACCGGACTTCTAACTAACTTTTGCTGAAGAATAAATCTGAGTTTTAACACCTGTTGGATTTGGTTAGTCGTGCATCCGTAACAAGGACAACCAGGGGATCAGGCCCAGTCAGCATGGGTTCATGAAAGGCAGGTCCTGCTCGACCAACCTGATCTCCTTCTATGACCAGGTGACCCGCCTAGTGGATGAGGGGAAGGCTGTGGATGTTGTCTACCTGGACTTCAGTAAGGCCTTTGACACTGTCTCTCATGGCATACTCCTTGAGAAGCTGGCGGCTCATGGCTTGGACAAGTGTACTCTTTGCTGGGTGAAAAAACTGGCTGGATGGACGAGCCCAGAGGGTTGTGGTGAATGGAGTTAAATCCAGTTGGCAGTGGGTCACAAGTGGTGTTCCCCAGGGCTCAGTATTGGGGCCAGTTCTCTTTAATATCTTTATCAATGATCTGGACGAGGGGATCGAGTGCGCCCTCAGCAAGTTTGCAGACGACACTGAGACAAGGGGAGTCAAAAGAATCTCAGTAGACATAATAAAGGGGGGTGAAAGATGATGTTTAGTGCTTACATTGTTGAAATTAGCTGAGGTAGAGAGAGTCCTTGATAAGAAGAGCTGGTCCCAAGAACCAGCCAATGAGGTAAAGACAGTCCTTGATAAGAAGCAGGAGCAGGCCCCAAGAGCCAGCTAAGACTGGTCTTGCGGCTTGGGTGAATACCAAGAAATCACTGAGCCTGCGCAAGGAAAAAGGTTACTAGCGGTGACGAAGAGGAGTCATCTATCTTCATCTCTGCGACCACCAGACGACCACCATAAAGAGGCCCTGCGCAGGCGCAGTTGGGAGGGGACTATGGAAATGACCTCTCGGAGCTAATTTTAATATGAAGCGGGGATAGGTCATGCATATGTATAGGCGTATTGTGAATATGTAATACCTGACTGTATAAACTTGAGGCGAACTGCCGAGTCAGGCACGCACGACTTTGGTGGGACTACCCCCCGTGCCGCCCAGCGCTGAATGAACATACCTACTTTACAATCTCACTGATTGTGGAGTCTGTTTTCCGCACGTCAACACCAAGTTGGGAGGCAGGGTTGATCTGCTCGAGGGTAGGAAGGCTCTACAGAGGGATCTGGACAGGCTGGATCGATGGGCCAAGGCCAACTGTACGAGGTTCAACAAGGCCAAGTGCCGGGTCCTGCACTTGGGTCACAGCAACCCCATGCAGCGCTACAGGCTTGGGGAAGAGTGGCTGGAAAGCTGCCCGGCAGAGAAAGACCTGGGGGTGCTGGTTGACAGCTGGCTGAATATGAGCCCAGGTGGCCAAGAAGGCCAACGGCATCCTGGCCTGCATCAGAAATAGCGTGGCCAGCAGGAGCAGGGAAGTGATTGTTCCCCTGTACTTGGCACTGGTGAGGCCGCACCTTGAGTACTGTGTGCACTTTTGGGCCCCTCACTACAGGAAAGACATTGAGGTGCTGGAGTGTGTCCAGAGAAGGGCAACAAAGCTGGTGAGGGGCCTGGAGCATAAGTCTTATGAGGAGCGGCTGAGGGAGCTGGGGTTGTTGAGTCTGGAGAAAAGGAGGCTGAGGGGAGACCTTATCGCTCCCTACAACTACCTGAAGGGGATTGTAGTGAGGTGGGTGCTGGTCTCTTCTGTCAGGTGGCTGGTGATAGGACGAGAGGAAATGGCCTCAAGTTGCGGCAGGGGATGTTCAGATTGGATATTAGGAAAAATTTCTTTACTGAGAGGGTTGTCAGACATTGGAACAGGCTGCCCAGGGAAGTGGTTGAGTCACCATCCCTGGAGGTATTCAGAAAGTTTGTAGAGAAGGCACTTCAGGACATGGTTTAGTGGGCATGGTTGATGGTTAGACTTGATGATCTTGAAGGTCTTTTCCAACCTAATCATTTCTATGATTCTATGATTATCACAGCTTGGTGTTTACTGGTATCTGAATTGTCTAATGGTAACTTGTTTTCATTGATATAGCTGACAGGACAGAGATAATTAAGAAACAGAAGAATTTGAGTGCTGGATTTTGCTATTAAACAGTCCATGCTACAGCATAAGAAATTAAGCTGACAAGCAGTAGTGGAAGGATTGTACAGTTCCACAGGGAAGAGCTGGTGTTTAGGTACAGCAGCTCACTGTATGTCAATTATTTCACCAGGGGAGAAAAAAAAAAGAAAAGAAAAAGGTAAAATAAATAATTGCTAAGCATTCACTGAGGCATCTCATTTCCAGGGTGTAAAATATAGAGAGCTTGCAATACATATTCACCCTGACACAACAAATGGCAGCACACAGGGAAGAAACCCAGCCCCAGTGAACCAGTGGCAGAACTTCCATTGGCTTCCATAGGGTCACGGTTCCACTCCAATATATACTTAAAACTACTGCAGTCTGATTTTGCTCCTCTGTTCAATGAGATTTTAAATATTGCACAGCTAGTCGCAGTTCTTGCCACAATGGTTAGAAAGTCAATGAAAACACACAGTTCGGTAACTAAATGACAAGGTAAGGAGCTTTGGAATCATAAAATGGTTATAATTGCTTGTGAGAGACTGAATTGTTATCTCGAGTTGTTTGACTCAAAGATTGTTTGTTGTGAGAGACTGGACTGTCATCTCAAGCCATTCATCTCAAGGATTGTGTGCTGTGATGAGCCACTTATCCCAGAGATGGCTTGTTTAAGCAGGGCACTCTTCTGTCCATAAGGACGATTACCAGGCCACTGAGGCATCCAGGGGAGGAAACAGGCCGGAGCCAGCGAAGAATGTGGAGACTAACATTCTCATGGAAACTGTAGTCTTTGAGATAAGATACTGGTTTCTGGTATCGATCACGCGAAGGTCGTGTGATAGACGAAACCTGCAGTGCATGAACAGTGCATGAACAACATGTATGTGCATGCATCATCGAAATATGCCCTATAAAAAACCGTGGAGACAAGCCGTGGGGTGCACCCATCACCGAAGAACTGAAGACTGAGGACCAATGGGACGCCACTGGATCCATGGTGGTAACTATCTTTGCAACTCTATCTTGACTGCTTGCTTGATTTCTGCCTTTTCTTCCATTCTATCCTATCGCTACTATTTTCTACTTTTGATAATAAAAGCTCTTTTGGGTATACGGCATTTGACCTCGTTTGTGTCTTGACCTCGTTTGTGTCTTAATCTCGCTCTTGGGATCATATCGAAACCTTCCCTGACGTTGGATCGGGACAGTGCTGACCTAAAACTATGCAGCTCTCCCAGTGATTCTACAATTGAAGCAAAAAAGTTGATTTATTATCAGGCAGGCTGGGAATTTGGACTGAGCTTGTGAAAAAAGACAGATTGCTAATCCATGTAAATGATGATGGACTTTGCAAGCTGTATGTGGTGGGTTTTTTTTTCCCCTAAGCCACGCTCCTTAAAATTGTTTTGTACTTATTTAGTACCCACAAAGTTTTAAGCAGTGTACAGGGTGTAAGGTAGTCCCAGCTTTGCCGAAAGCACAGTAGGATAAAGAGATGAAACATGAAAAAGAAAGCAAAACTAAGGGGCAACACTGAAAGCAGCAGCGAGGAGGTGCAGAATTGCACTGTGACTTACATATGCATCCCTTTGTCAGAGGCTTTAGTACATTATAAAAGAAAAAGTACAATTTTGAAGATGATTCATTGAATTAGAGCTTGCTTTGAGGGGAAAGATGCTTGGGGACAAACTTGTAAGGGCAAAAGATTGAGAAGAAAGGCTGTTAAGGCAGGAGAAGTAGGGGGATAAGGTATGCCAGAAAAGATGATGACAGCTTAGTTTTTGCCCAGAACAATAAAGGGTGAAGATCTTGCTGAAGATATGCTATGATGACAGAGTGCTTAAAGGGAATAAAAACTAAGCATGCTCTGAAGTGCAAAGTTATGTAATATCACAGCAGAATCAGGGCCTCAGGTGCTGTACATATACTGAGGTTCATTTTCTGATCTGAAGACCTTTCAGACTTAATGAGACAGAAATGAGGGTGTGGGAGGGGAGAGAAGGACAATACAAACAGAATAATTGCAGAGGTGGTTGTTAAACTCCATGGTAGTTCTGTGGTTCTGTAATTTCTTTCTTTTATACTAAAACTTCATTCTAAATTATTCTTCTGTCACAGGTAGATCTGATTTAAAAGGTTTCTTTACTTCCCAGCACTCATGTCTTTGTTCACCCTCCCCCTTCTAGAATTATTACCTCAGTTATGCAAATTCAGCTGCCTGCAGCCATACCTTAAAAGAAACAATCTGGGGCTTTTTTTGTTGGTTTTTAGCTACTAAAAGCACAGAGACAAAAACAATGAAGAAGCCCTTTCAGTTGTATTTGACAGGTTGGTAACATGGCAGCAAGGTCTGAGTGAAAGTCCGATGAGGAAATAATAGAAAAGGCTGAGTTACCAGGAGCAAAGAGGTAGGCTAACTGAGGATTGGGAGTATTGAGATGGGAGTACGGAAAGGTGAGGAAAGCAGGTGTTGGTCTCTGACTACCAGGTAAGTGAAAATAGCCTGTTGTGTAGCAAGGAGGAATGAGATCAGCAGTAACTCTTATTTCAGTAATGACAGCCGGTAGGATGCTATCATAGGTGAAGCCAGGTGTTGCATTAAAGAGTAAAGGAATTTGGCAGAAAATAAACCTCCTTGCATTCCAGCTTATCCTCAGATGTCAGAGGGGCTGGGGGCGGCTAGGTTTAATTTCTGAGTGATGTCCAATTCAACAATATAAGTCCAGTCGTGTTCAATATGCTGAACTATCACGATGATGGATGTACTTAATAGTGTACTGCACTCTTGGCTTAGCTGTGTTCAATGCACAAGAATTACCAGACTTAGGGAGTTTGGTTGCATTAATGAACTATCATGACTAGATTAATGAGTAGCGCAGTTTACTAAAGAAACAGGAGTACAGGTTCTTTTGGATTGCAGGTGATAAATACACTATCTGCAAAGCATGTGCAAATAATAATACAGTTGACTACAAGCACATTAAATTATGGAAAAACTCTATAGAGATGTCTAAGTTTCCCAGGGAAGCACTCGGTATAACCGAGGGTTCGAATCTTACCCAATAAGTGTCCCTATGCGGGGGAAGAGAGGTTCAGCCCGTTGACTGATCCCAGAAGTCAGCGATGTCCTCCCGACTTGTCTATGAAGGTATTGTCCTGGTTTCAGCTGGAATAGACTTAATTGTCTTCCTAGTAGCTGGTACAGTGCTATGTTTTGAGTTCAGTATGCAAAGAATGTTGATAACACTGATGTTTTCAGTTGTTGCTAATAATGTTTAGACTATAGTCAAGGATTTTTCAGCTTCTCATGCCCAGCCAGCGAGAAAGCTGGAGGGGCACAAGAAGTTGGCACAGGACACAGCCACTGGGTGGGTGGGGCGAGTGAGTGAGCGGCTGCGTGGTGCTTAGTTGCTGGCTGGGGTTAAACCACGACAGTCCATTTTGGCAACCAACATGGGGCACGAAGGGTTGAGATAACGACAAACCTGACCAGAGCTTTGTTCTAAGCATTCATTATATTGGTCTAATAGTCGCTGGTCACTATGTTGATTTATGTGTTCTTAGAGTTGTTGCTCTGGTTCTTAAAGTTCTGTTATGTATCACCTCGCTTTCTGTATGTAGTCCCTCTTCTGCTGCTTATCATCCGTGGGAGGTGGATTAAGGTTTTCGCTTTGATGTATTGTGCAATACTGTCTTATGGTATGATAAAGTTATCGGTTGTGGGACTAATCCGGTGTTTGCACTCAGCATTGGTGTCACCTCTATATTTCGGGAGCCATCTGTGGGAAACTATTAATAATTATACCATTTACCTTTCCTCCTTGGAGAGTCAATCTATGGGTGAGACACCTTTCCTTTCTCATCCAGTATAGTTACAATGGGGTTTTAGAATTTTGAAAAATTTGAATTCCCTTGGGATGCAGAGACCAGTGTGGTCCTATTGCTAGGAATTAGCACGCTCCTGAATGTGGTTCCGGTCTTGTTTAAGGTTAAACAACTGTATAAGAAGATCACCCAGAGATCTGCCCTGAGGCTGGATAATTATGAGTGGCAGGGTGTGTGGGGTAGTATGGGCAAGTACCTAGAAAAGTGGGCACCTCCAGTGTTTTGAAAATTCACCCGTGAACAAGTGCAGAATCCGGAAGAACTAGTAAAATATCTGGAAAAGGTATGCTATTGCCCTGGCAACTCCAGAGAGATACAAATCACTGCAATGTGCTGGGGCCTGGCCCATGCCTATCGAGCCCTGTTCGACACCACTCAGTACCCTCAAGGGGAAGAGAAGGTCTCTGGATCTAACAACAAGATGACAGGCACTGCGGCTACCCAAAACTCGGCCATGGGCACTGCGATCCCTCCAGCCCCAGCGATGAGCAGTGTGGCTACCCAAACCTTGGCAAGCGGTACTACAACTGAACCAGTGGACCGACCTGCACTACTATCAGTTGCCCCTGTACAGAAGAAGAAATATACAAAAAAATCAGTTCGCTTAGCGAAGGATGAAGGTGAACCAGGGTCATCACGGGAACAGGAGGAAGAGGCAGAACCAGAAGTAATCACCCAATCCCTATCCTTCAGTGAGCTGCAGGTTATGTGAAAAGATTTCGGCCGCCATATAGGTGAGCTTATTACCACCTGGCTGTTCTGATGCAATGACAATGGGGCTAATAGCTTGGAATTAGAAGGGAGGGAAGCCAAGCAGCTGGGATTGCTTGCCAGGGAAGGTGGCATTGACAAGGCAATTGGAAAAGGGACACAAGCCCTCAGCCTCTGGAGGTGACTCCTGTCAAGTGTGAAGGAAAGGTACCCCTTTAAGGAAGATGTTATATGTCAATCAAGCAAGTGGACCACCATGGAAAAAGGTATCCAATGTCTGAGGGAATTAGCCATGCTAGAGATGATTCATTATGACCCCGACAACCCACAATTACCCAAAGATCCAGACGAAGTCCCATGCACAGGACCCATGTGACGGAAGTTTGTACGGAGTGCACCATCGTCCTATGCCAACACATTGGCAATAATGACCTGGAAAGACAAAGAGGCACCGACAGTGGATGAAGTGGCTCGCCAACTCCGTCAATACAAAGAAAATCTCTCCTCCTCCCTGCAAGCCTGCATTTCAGCTGTGGAGAAGCTGTCCCAGGATTTCCAGTAATTCAAAGAGGATATGTCCTACTCCCCACTTGTAAGGACCAATGTCTCAGCTATTAGGAGTGAGCGTTCTTCTGCCCAAGAGAGAGAATATAGAAGGTACACACCGCGAGGTGCCCTGTGGTTTTACCTATGTGATCATGGAGAGGACATGAGGAAATGGGATGGAAAACCTACCTCGGTCCTAAATGCACGAGTACGTGAACTGCGAGGAAAAACCACCACAAAAGGGGATTCTACCAGGAAAAATGCCGCTCCAGTTTCCAAACAGAGTAGAAGGGCTGATCTTATTTCCAGTCCTCTTGAAGGGATTTCTGAGCCAATTTTACAAAAAGTGAATACTGAATACTCTGACCAGAATTAGAGGGGCCCTGCCTCCAGCCAGGTGGAGGAAAGGGATAACCGGGTCTATTGGACTGTGTGGATTCGATGGTCTGGCACATCAGACCCACAGGAGTATAAGGCTCTAGTAGATACCGGCGCACAGTGCACTCTAATGCCATCAAGGGGCAGAACCCATCTGTATTTCTGGTGTGACAGGGGGATCCCAAGAGTTAACTGTATTGGAAGCTGAAGTAAGCCTAACTGGAAATGAATGGCAGAAACATCCCTTTGTGACTGGTCCAGAGGCTCCGTGTATCCTTGGCATAGACTACCTCAGGAGGGGGTATTTTAAGGACCCAAAGGGGTATCGATGGGCTTTCGGTATAGCTGCCTTGGAGACGGAGGGCACTGAACAGCTGTCTACCCTGCCTGGTCTCTCTCAAGACCCTTCAGCTGTGGGGTTGCTGAAGGTTGAAGAACAACAAGTGCCAATTGCTACCACGACGGTGCACTGGCGGCAATATCGCACCAACCGAGACCCCCTGATTCCCATCCACAAGTTGATTCGCCAACTGGAGAGCCAAGGAGTGATCAGCAAAACTCGCTCACCCTTTAATAGTCCCATATGGCCAGTGCGAAAGTCTAATGGGGAGTGGAGACTAACAGTTGACTATCACGGCCTGAATGAAGTCACGCCACCACTGAGTGCTGCCTTTCCAGATATGCTAGAACTTCAATACGAACTAGAGTCAAAGGCAGCCAAGTGGTATGCCACAATGGACATTGCTAATCCGTTTTTCTCAATCCCTCTGGCAGAGTGTCGTCCACAATTTGCTTTCACTTGGAGGGGTGTCCAGTACACTTGGAATCGATTGCCCCAGGGATGGAAACACAGCCCCACCATTTGCCATGGAGTAATCCAGACTGCACTGGAAAAAGGTGAAGCTCCGGAACACCTGCAATACATTGATGACATCATCATATGGGGCAACACGGCAGAAGAAGTCTTTGAGAAAGGGAAGAAAATAATCCAAATCCTTCTGAAAGCCGGTTTTGCCATAAAAGAAAGTAAGGTCAAGGGACCTGCACAGGAGATCCAGTTTTTGGGAATAAAATGGCAAGATGGGCGTTGTCAGATGCCAATGGATGTGATCAACAAAATAGCAGCTATGTCTCCACCGACTAATAAAAAGGAAACATAGGCCTTCTTAGGTGTCGTGGGGTTTTGGAGAATGCATATTCCAAATTACAGTCTGATTGTAAGCCCTCTCTATCAAGTGACCCAGAAGAAGAATGATTTTAGATGGGGCCCTGAGCAACAACAAGCCTTTGAACAAATTAAATGGGAGATTGTTCATGCAGTAGCCCTTGGACCAGTCTGGACAGGACAAGATGTTAAAAATGTGCTCTACACTGCAGCTGGGGAGAATGGCTCTACCTGGAGCCTCTGGCAGAAAGCACCTGGGGAGACCCGAGGCCGACCCCTGGGGTTTTGGAGTCGAGGATATCGAGGATCCGAGGCTCGCTATACTCCAACTGAAAAAGAGATTTTGGCAGCATATGAAGGAGTTCGAGCTGCCTCAGAAGTGGTTGGTACTGAGACACAGCTCCTCTTAGCACCCCGACTGCCAGTGCTGGGCTGGATGTTCAAAGGGAGGGTCTCCTCTACACATCACGCGACTGACGCCACGTGGAGTAAGTGGATTGCACTGATCACACAACGGGCTCGCATAGGAAACCCCAGTCGCCCAGGAATTTTAGAAGTGATCACGGACTGGCCAGAAGGCAAAGATTTTGGAATGTCGCCAGAGGAGGAGGTGTCATGTGCTGAAGAAGCCCCGCTGTATAATAAACTGCCAGAAAATGAGAGGCAATATGCCCTGTTCACTGACGGATCCTGTCGCATTGTGGGAAAGCATCGGAGGTGGAAAGCTGCTCTATGGAGTCCTACACGACAAGTTGCAGAAACTGCTGAAGGAGAAGGTGAATTGAGTCAGTTTGCAGAGGTGAAAGCCATCCAGCTAGCGTTAGACATTGTTGAAAGAGAGAAGTGGCCAGTGCTCTATCTCTATACTGACTCATGGATGGTGGCAAATGCCCTGTGGGGGTGGTTACAGCAATGGAAGCAGAGCAACTGGCAGCGCAGAGGTAAACCCATTTGGGCTGCCACACTGTGGCAAGATATTGCGTCCCGGCTAGAGAATCTGGTTGTAAAAGTACGTCATGTAGATGCTCACGTACCCAAGGTTCGGGCCACTGAAGAAAATCGAAACAACCAACAGGTGGATCAGGCTGCCAAGATTGAAGTGTCTCAGGTGGACCTGGACTGGCAACATAAGGGTGAGCTATTTATGGCTCTGTGGGCCCATGATACTTCAGGCCATCAGGGAAGACATGCAACATATAGATGGGCTCGAGATCAAGGGGTGGACCTAACCATGGACACTATCGCACAGGTTATCCAATAATGTGAAACATGTGCTGCAATTAAGCGAGCCAAGCGGTTAAAGCCCCTGTGGTATGGAGGGCGATGGCTGAAATATAAATTTGGGGAAGCCTGGCAGATGATTGACTATATCACACTGCCACAAATTTGCCAAGGCGAGCGCCATGTTCTTACAATGGTGGAAGCAACCACCGGATGGCTGGAAACATATTCTGTACCCCATGCCACTGCCCGGACCACTATCCTGGGCCTTGAAAAGCAGGTCTTGTGGCGACATGGCACCCCAGAAAGAATTGAGTCAGACAACGGGACTCATTTCCAAAACAACCTCATAGACACCTGGGCCAAAGAGCATGGCATTGAGTGGGTGTATCATATCCCCTATCATGCACCAGCCGCTGGGAAAATTGAGCGATACAATGGACTGTTAAAGACTACATTGAGAGCAATGGGGGGGCGGAACTTTCAAACATTGGGATACACATTTAGCAAAAGCCACCTGGTTAGTCAACACCAGAGGATCTGCCAATCGAGGTGGCCCTGCCCAGTCAGAATTTTTACATACTGTAGAAGGGGATAAAGTCCCTGTAGCGCACATGAAAAATATTTTAGGGAAGACAGTCTGGGTTACTCCTGCCTCAGGCAAAGGTAAACCCATTCGTGGGATTGCTTTTGCTCAAGGGCCTGGGTGTACTTGGTGGGTGATGCGACAAGATGGAGAAGTCCGATGTGTGCCTCAAGGGGATTTGATTTTAGGTGAGACTAGCCAGAATTAAACTGTATGATATTAGTTGCTATATAACCCTGCTACTGTATGTTATCCTCACTATAATTGTTATATGCTATATCCATAGTACCATAGTAAGAATCACTTAGATCAAGCAAGAATGAACTGTGATAAAACTGAGCAAAGCGCAGTAGTGATGGAACCAGAACTGACTCCAGCATGCAACAGTCCAACAGTGCACACCATCCTCCTGCTTTGTCCAATGTCACCTGCTCATCACACCGCACTGAAGCCCAATTCTGCTCTACCAACTGAGAGGTCTTTGCACCATCCCTCCTGCCCAGACAGACTGGTATGACAGATGGAGCCCAGAGTCGGAAACTAAATGAACTCAACAAATGTTTTATGAACATAACCCATGAACTAAAGGAATGATATCTCTGTGTGTGTATACTTTTATATATATATATCTCTCAGTGTTCATATGTCTCAAAGGGACGGAAAGGTGATGATGATTGACCAGGATGTAACTAATGTAACTAAAGGTATGGGAACTGAGCATGACGTCAATGGTATAGAATAAGGGGTGGATACTGTCCTGGTTTCAGCTGGGATGGAGTTAACTGTCTTCCTAGCAGCTGGTACAGTGCTATGTTTTGAGTTCAGTATGTGAAGAATGTTGATAACACTGATGTTTTCACTTGCTGCTAAGTAATGTTTAGACTATAGTCAAGGATTTTTCAGCTTCTCATGCCCAGCCAGCGAGAAAGCTGGAGGGGCACAAGAAGTTGGCACAGGACACAGCCAGGGCAGCTGACCCAAAGTGGCCAACGGGTTATTCCATACCATGTGACGTCCCATCTAGTATAGGAACTGGGAAGTGGGGGCTGGGGATCGCCGCTCAGGGACTAGCTGGGTGTTGGTCGGCAGGTGGTGAGCAATTGCCCTGCACATCATTTGTACATTCCGATCCTTTTATTACTACTGTTTTCATTTTATTAGTGTTATCATTATCATTATTAGTTTCTTCTTTTCTGTTCTATTAAACCATTCTTATCTCAACCCACGAGTTTTACTTCTTTTTCCCGATTTTCTCTCCCATCCCACTGGGTGGGGGGGAGTAAGTGAGCGGCTGTGTGGTGCTTAGTTGCTGGCTGGGGTTAAACCATGACAGGTATCTTCCCTAACATTCCTCCTCTCTTAAGCCCTTTCATATTTTCTTATTTTTTTAGGTGGAGCTTGAGTGACTCTAGTCATACATACCTTTACTTTGGTATAAAGTTCTCTCGCTTTCCTTTTAAAGGTATATGCTAGGGAAAATTCAGAGCACATGCTCAGTGAGGGGTGGTTGCACCTTGGAGGCGGGTAGCTTTGGGGATGGAGGTGTGTTTTGGTATTATAATGAGATTATAATGAGCAAAGTTCACCTAGAGAACATGATTTAGCATGTCACTACTCCAGAACTGGGCACTTATGATATAAATCAGAAGTAAGGCCATAGCATTGACAGAAGCCCCATTGTTTCACCTCCTTGCTTCAGTGGATTCAATGCAGGGACCTTCCATTCTTCTTCCAGTAGTTCCAGTTCCCTATCCCTGCAGTGATATCACAGAGCCTGGCTGCGGTGTCTCCACTCCACTTTACCCTCTGTGTTGTTTCTCCTAGAGTCAGCATACCAAGCTCCCCTGGTGTTGCTAACATCTAAGGTTGAAGGTTAAGTTGCTTAGGGAATTATTACGGAACAGATTTCTTGCATATCCACTGCATTCCACCCTGGAGGTTGACCTTCCCTTAAGGGGGGGGACATATCAATAAGTCACCTCCAGCAATCATTCCACACCAGGGTGAAAACTGAGGAAGAAAAATCTCTTATCAGCCCTGCCTTAGGGCACAAGTTTTTTGATATGCTGTTGCTGGATCCGGTATGCTTTAGTGCACTGGCTCTGCTTGGTATGAAAAAGGCCAGGGGCAAACCGGCAGTGCTCAGCCCCTTTCAAGACCAAGTCCTCTTTAGCTCTTTACTACTTACTGTTTATCACACTGGGGAGGGAGGGTTGTCCCATAACACTGCCAAGCACAGCTCATTTCAGTTAGCAAAGGTGTGATGTTGTTACTCAATTGTCCTGGTTTCAGCTGGGATAGAGTTAATTTTCTTTCTAGTAGATGGTATAGTGTTATGCCTTGGATTCAGTATCAGAAGAATGTTGATAACACACTGATGTTTTCAGTTGTTGCTAAGTAGTGTTTAGACTAAAAGTCAAGGACTTTTCAGCTTTTCATGCCCAGTCAGCAAGAAGGCTGGAGGGGCACAAGAAGTTAGGAGGGGACACAGCCAGGGCAGCTGACCCAAAGTGGCCAAAGGGATATTCCATACCATGCAATGTCATGCCTAGTAGATAAACTGGGGGGAGTGGGGGTGGGGGGATTGCTGCTCAGGAACTAACTGGGCATTGGTCAGCGAGTGGTGAGCAATTGCATTGTGCATCACTTGTTTTGTATATTCCAATCCTTTTATTATTATTGTCATTTTATCATTGTTATTATTATCATTATTAGTTTCTTCCTTTCTGTTCTATTAAACTGTTCTTATCTCAACCCACGAGTTTTACCTTTTTCCTTCCGATTCTCTCCCCCATCCCACTGGGTGGGGGGGAAGTGAGTGAGTGGCTGCGTAGTGCTTAGTTGCTGGCTGGGGTTAAACTATGACATCAATTCTGCTGCTTCTCTCCAAATTCTCCTGTGCAAAGACTGTAATCTCTGATGCCATCTTCCAGAAGATTTAGTGACATTTATTATTAACCCCACAAAATGAGGCATTGAGTTCATTGGTGTTGTAGGTCTTACAGCATACAGGGATGTGTTGCAGTGCAGTGTATCAATAGATACACGAGAGAGGGACCTGCAGAGTGATGAAGTGGCAGCAAAAAGGCATTTGTCATCTGAGTCTGCACAGACAAGTGTTGCGTGAGTGCTGGAGGGAGCTTATCTCCTCTCTGTTTCTGTGTAACCCCACCAGGGGAATATGGTGCTCATTTCTGGGTGATCGCTTACTGGAAAGATATTGTCAAAGATCAGAGGAGAGTGGCAAAATCTGTTGCTACGCTAGAGGTATTGATTTATGAGAGAAGATTAAAATATTTGTGGCTCAGATAAATGTTGACTGAGACTGGAGTAGAAGGGAGAAATGTAATATTGTTCAAATACTTAAGGAGTATTTGCACCAAAAAGGAGACTGATTTCTCAGTACTGTGCCAGATCTTTAGCTATAACTAATAGCGTGAAGCTGGGAGGAAGAAAATCCTCCTTGTTTATCTCTAGCTGACTATCAGAAACATGTTCTTGTTTGCAACACATACCTTTTCCTCCTACCGAACTCCAAAGCAAAAATTCATGGAACATTTGTGGCACTTTCCATGCTATTCTGTTCTCCTTAATTGTATGTTATATCTTTCCCCCTGGACTTTGACTTATCTATTTAGACTGTATGTTCTTTTGGACAGAGAATTGCTCTTACAAGTGGTTGTAGAGTGGGTCCCTGTCATGTCCCAAAGTTGGAGCGACCCAGGTTCGTGGATTTCCTTTGTCAGAATTAAGGTGAAATAACACCAGGAGAGTTCAAACAACAATCAACATTTATTCAACCTTGCCCAAGTACAAGTGAACTTATCAATATGAACCTTGCAACATGTCATTAAGCCGCTGTTTGAGAAGAGAGGGGAGGTGTAGAAAAAGAAATGGAAGAAGAAACATGAAACGTATCAGAAGGAGAGCCCTCCCGTTGAGTCACGAGGTTCAGAGAAGACCCCCTTGCTTTCTGGACTCCTTCTCAAAGAGGAGCCCAGGGGCGGCTAGATCCGCTCCTAGTCTCAGACTTGGTCAACAGTTTATGTTTAAAAGGATGAGGTGTAGTGACTGTGGAAAAGAGAGAAGGAAAAGAGGGAGAGAGAGAGAAAGAGAGAAAGAAAGAAAGAGAGAGAGAAGAAAAGGGTTTCACCAGTCCTGGGTCCAGCGTTGGTCCAGCCAGCATAGAGATCCAGTTCCGGAGGGTGCGCGCCGAGAACTGGTTCTCCCTTCTTTTATAGTGTGTTAGTCGATGGTCTCGACATGTGCAGTCCCATTCCCGGGGTTCTCTGGAATCGGTCGGAGAGCTTGGGGGGGTGGTTCATTAGAGAGTTGCCTCTCTTTTTCTGCTGGCATGACTGCTTAAGATAGAAGCACAGTCCCAACTTCTGTGGGGCCTTCTTCCTCCAGGAAGGCTTAAATTGTGTTCCTTCTCCTGGTCACTTAAGATAAGGAATTGGGGCTTTGGAGAAGCGCGGTCCCACCCTCCGGGGGGCCCTCTCCTCCGGCCACATTGTTCTGTTCACAAAACTCCAGTGTTTTTACAGAGGCCGTTTTCTCCACCAAAGTTCTTTAACGAATGTTTGAGACATTGACTATAATTTGTCAGACCGTCACACGACCCTGTGGCTCAAGCAGTCGCTGGACTTTGATTCTCATTCATATCATCTTCATCTGTGGTGATTTTGATATAGCGGACAGTAGGAGAAGAGAGAGAGACAGCTGAGGATAGCAAGTGGCTAATCATACATCTTACTATGGCAAGGCCTGCTATTAAACATATAAATCCAATTAATATCCTAAGTCCAATATTTACAAGCCATTTTCCCCATCCCGTCAGTCCCAAGGATCCTAAAATGGAATGTAGCCATGAGTTTGGATTCCAGCCATCAAACCAGTCAGCTGGTTGCATTGCGTGGAAGAGTTCTCTCGTCTGGTCGGCAATCTCCTTCATCTTTGCCCGGGCTTCTTCAATGGTGGTCGTGGCATTATGAATGGTAATACAACATTCAGATTCAGTCAAGTTCAACATACCACACACACCTTGTTCTTTTAACAATAACATATCTAAGGCTAAACGATTCTGTAATGTCATTTTTGATACTTGTTGCACTTGGAGATTTAGTTCCCCAAAGGCATATCGAGTCCAATTACTTAATACATGTACTTGCCAAGTTAGGTTTTCTAGCACCCATTGGTGCCGAACGATATACCCAGATGGTGCAAAGAATGCTTCTAGCTCTAACGATACCTTCTGTCCCCAGGTATAATAATCGGGTTTTAGAATGCTTTGAATCCACTTCTGCGTGCTACTTGGGTCATCAAGTTCTCGTTTTTTCCTGTGAATAGGTGGTGTGGTATATTCAAAGATTCGCCTGGGACACATAGTAGGAATTCCCAAACCACACGGCAATCCAGCCTGTTTGATAACATTCAAGTGCGAGTACATTTTCCCATCTGAGCACCCCCAGACGGTCCCCTCAGGGGCAGCATACAAAGCGTTTTGACAAGTAGCTGCGTCTCCCCGAGGTATTTAATTATCCTCCCCCACCTTATGTCTTGGGAAGTGGTTAATGGGAATTCCACATTTTAGCCAGATATTAACGTTATTGGTGATCTGATTACATTGGTTATCCCGGTTTCGGTATCCAAAATTAGGATATCCCCAACAGGTGCACATATCTTGAATTAAGGTTATGGGATTGCCAGCGCCTGTGGTACAATCTATAATGTGGGTACAGTTTAACAAATGGGCATCATTGGGGTTGGGTGTGCCCACAAATTCTTTCTTTAATAAGTGAAGAGGTTGTTTTTTTAACATGTGTTTCACTGACCATCCCCAAGCAGTGTGGGCGCTATTCATTGAAGGATATTGTCCCTTCCTGTCAGGTATGTAAACACACCAAGCTGAATCCCATCTTACATTATATTGTAATTCAAAAGGGGTAATTTCCAGGGAAGCAGGCCAAAAGGGCACTAGATTACAAGATATATTGTGACAGGAAGGGCAGCCTGTTATTCTCCACCAGGATGGAGAAGGTGGGAATCGTCTGGAATAGGCTTCCTTGAATCCTGGAGGACACGGTGGGCTATGACTAATACCAATTTCGCGACTGACCTCCAATCTCCATCGCTTACAAGTTTTGTTTATTAAGTCAGGCCACCCCATCTCCCAAGGGATCTCATAGAAGGCTGCTTCATCTTGCCACCATCTGCCAGAGGAGGTATAATCACTTCGATATTGATACTCAAAAGGAGCATCTACTAACCCTATAATGCCATTGTTCATATTATGTTTTCCAATATTGAGCTTTATGGGTATCAAACCGAATCTAATCCCCTGCTCAGCAGAAGTAGGAATCTGAATACAGATCCCTTGATCCATTCTATTCCAGACATGTATGAATCCTTGTATCACTTCCCAAGCTAAATTGGAGGTCCTTTCTCCTTGTCCAGATGCACCAAAGCTAAGAAAGGCAAGGAGGAAGGAGTTCCAAACTATCTTTCCCTGTTATACCATAAGAATATCACAACCAAAATCAAACAAACAATACAGGTAATGGCCCACTCATCAACTGAAAACATAAGTCCTGCCGTGGGATTCTGATAACCTGCAAAATATATAAAAAAATAAACAATCATTAGAGGGATAGGATTGGAGGAGATGTCAAGCAGTGCTGCTAGTGGTTGGGATCCATCCGAGAGGCTGAGGTGCACCCTCCGAGGTGCTCATGCAGCTTCTGTAAAACAACCTCATACAGGCCATGTGTAGGATGTGTTACTTATTATAGATCCATACAAACTAGCCTTAAACTTCAAGCTCTCTTGACTGGAATTGCTCTGATTAAAGTATCCGTAGATCAGCAGAATGTGCTCATTGTGCGTAAAAAGGCTAATAAGTTTATAGCGACCTCTTGCTCTTACATGGCGTAGGGGCCGCTGCAAGAACTCCAACGCGGTCTGCTGCCAAGCTCTCTGTGTCCTCCCCCCAACTCAGGAATTCTGAGAAGTCAACACAGCATCACTAGTCAGAGTAACAAAAACATAAGCAAGCAATCAAGCAGCTATGGTTTTAGTACTATAACAGAGGGTTAGGTTTATATTGTGCATCTTAACTGATATGCTTGTTAGAATCCAGTTAGTGGGATACAGAAAAAACATTCTTATCAGCCATTTAACATCAGAACAACTTTAATTCAGAACACGAAGGTCGACTTAGAAGGATGGGACAATCCATCGGGTATTGATACGATGCTCTTTCCCATGGGCATCTGTGGCCACCCAGGAATGGAGGTTAAGGGGCGTCTTTAGGGTTAGGGGCACTTGCCCCACAGTGGGCAGTTCCACTAATACTGGTTGTCCAGCATAGTGGAGTAAATGTACAGGGTCTTTGTCACTTTTCGTCCCTGGAACAATAGAAGGAGGTGTGGGACAGAATGCTAGGAGTCGGGGGCAGCCATTTGCCCCCCACCGGCTATTAATTCGGTATACTGCTTCTGGTACTCGCGAGGCCCACCCTGGGTCATGGGGCCTCAGAGCTCGTTTTAGAAGTCCGTTCGTTCTCTCCACAATACCATTAGCTTGAGGGTAGTAAGGGGTGTGAAAAACCCACTGGATTTCCTCACCCTTAGCCCATTCTTGCACCACTCCAGCAGTGAAATGGCTCCCATTATCAGATTGACTTGATTGAAGCTTGGGTAAGCAGCTGAACCATACTTTAAGACTTTTCACTGTATTTTTCTTCTGTTGCTCTGGATACAGCTTCAGCTTGTGTTAGTCCTGATACTACCTCAACTCCTACTAACACATATCATTTTCCCTCTGATACCCGAAAGGGGCCAATATAGTCAATATTTGCCACGTTTGCCATAAACCTTTGTTTGTCCTTAAATGTAGGGGTTGCTCTTTTAAAGGGTTATATTTTTCCAAACGAACTCGACATTGACCACATGCAGAAATAACAGTGTTACATAATTCTCATGTAACGGCCCATCCTCTGCTAATAGCCTCTTTGTACAGGTCTTTACTCCCTGAATGGCCACGCTTCACGTGCAGCCACTCCAAAAGGTGTTCCCATTTTTCCGCTTCACCATCAATGGCAAGACTGGCTAGACGTGTTAAGGAATCTACCCGGTTATTTAGGAGGTGAGCTGGGTTATCCCCTGCCTGGTGTGCAGCAACCCAGCCTACCAAGAAAGATCTCTGCTTGGCGATATTCAGTATTTCTTCCCATTTGTCTCTTTGCCACACTGGCACTTGGTTTACTTCCCATTGGTTTTGCTCCCAAAATGGTAACCATTCAGTGCATCCTTTAAACATTTAAACATCCTCCGGGGGGGCCTCTCCTCCGGCCACATTGTCCTGTTCACAAAACTCCAGCATTTTTACATAGGCTGTTTTCTCCACCAAAGTTCTTTAATGAATGTTTGAGACATTGACTATAATTTGTCAGACCGTCACAGTCCCCCTGATCCTGATCAAGGCCTTTTAGGTTATACCATGGCCTATAAATAAGTAATAATGGTAATGATAGTGTGAGATATATTTGGCTGTGGAATGGCTTCCCAAGGAGAATAGCAAGAGGCTGATTGTTAGCAACAAATGTGAGGAAGCATATTGTAGGGAATGGTTCTCCATCAACAGGGAGATGGCTGGATGATCTCATAAGTCTTTTCCTTCTCTAGGTTATGATTCTGTGAATACTGCCTTGGAGAGTTCTCTAAAAGTCTCTGATACTGTAAGCTCTCTATTATGTGGGTGTAGGTTTTACAGCATTCCAGGAGGCTCTTGCTGAGGACACTGTGTAAATATATTCTGTTTTACATTGTGTGATGTATTTTAAATAAAAGGCTTAGATCTTTTTTTAATTGCTTTGAAATATTCTGCAGTCTGATCTTTTTCTTTAAGAATTAAGAAACTTTGAGATGCCTTTGGAAAATACAGACCTGTTACAGGTAAGAAGTACATCTCAACCTGAAGTTGGTTTAAATACATATACAGCACTGTTGAATTTGCCTCCTCCTGTATCCCACAGTGAAGTGTCTGCTCTGAGTCCTAACCTGCATGAAAGTAAAATGGGAATCTCAGGCTAACAGGCACAGTCCCTTTGTCTCTGATTCCCTGTTTAATCTTGTTCATTCTCTTGATGTTTCAGCCTCAAAAATTGCACTTGTCTGTGTTCTTTTTTTGGTTTCCGCATCTTGAGAGTCAGTACATGGGAATACCACCTGGGGGTGGGTTTTGGTCACTGAAGATGCAGTTCACACATGAAAGGCACAATTCTCTATCCTGACTTGTAGCCTTTCAGGGAATGACTGCAAAGTCAGCTTCTTTTTCTCAGCTTTCATTTACTATCTGGCCAGTCTCTAATGTTCATTGTCATGTTCATCTCAGGCTTGCTGGGCCAAATAGCATGCTGGTTAAAACCTGGCTTATACTCATACAGCAGGGGGGGAGAGAAGAAAGAATCTGAGACATCAGCTCAGAGCTATGGATCCTGAACCCAGAAACCTGGTGACAGAAAGAGGATCCAGTGGACGTAATGCATTTGGATTGTCAAAAGGCCTTTGCCAAGGTTCCACAGCAAAGGTTGTTAAAAAACCAAATTTTTGCAGGATTGGAGGAAAAGTCCTTCTGTGGATTTACTGCTGATTAAATAATAGCAGGCAAAGAGACTTAATGTTCATTTTTCATAATGCAGAAGAATCAGCAGTGGGGTCCCCCAGGAATCCACTGGGCTGGTTCTTCATCAGTGACATGGAGCAAGAAGTGAACAGCAGAATCTTCTGGGTGACCTAATAAGTTTGTGGATGATACTAAGTTCTTTCATATAGTCAAATGCCATGTCAACAGCAAGAAACTCCAAAAAGGCATCAAAACTGAGTGGACAAAAAGGTAATTTACCTAGGGGAAGTCATCAACACCATGCCTACATGATACTGAACTCGGAGCAGGTGGTTACAGTTTGTGAAGTCAAAAGCTTCCCAGAGCTTCAAAAAAGCTTGTGGATACACAGACCTTGGTGTACCCACATTTTGAGTCCTGTGTGTACTTTTGGTCTCTGCCTCTCAAGAGAGACATAGTGGAACCTGGAAAAGGTGCACAGGACAATTAAAATGATCAAGGGGATGAAGCAGCTGCCATATAAGGAGAGACCCAAAAGCTATAACTTCGGATAGGAAAAGACTGAATGAGAAAATGATCAAGGTTTGCAAAATTGTGAAGGTGGTGGATAGGTTGAACGTGGAACTGTTGTTCACCAGATCCCACCACGTGAGAGAGACTAACTGCAGTCAATCCTTAAAAAGCACTTGATGACACTTGCAGGATATTGGCTTAAAACAGACAAACAAAAGTATGTCTGTCAATAGCAATGACCTTCCTGAGCTTGCTGTCACAGGACATTGTGGAAGCAGCAGGTTGAAAAAGGAATTAGGCAAATTTATGGACAACAGATTGGTACATGGATGTTGAAAGGACAAGCCAGGGACATACCTCTAGCATCCCTAATGCAACAATTGTGGATGCAAGAATAAAGATGGCAGAAAGTGGCTAGGACTCTAATTTGGGTAGAGTTCTGCCCTTCACCCATAGAGCCTGGGTTAACTTGGGGGTGGGTGATCAGTCAGCCAGTTTTTCCAGATAACCTCAGGTTGTATCACTAGTGTGGTGTCTTCAGGTTTGGGGTAATTTGACTGCTGAGGCCACTTCTTATCTGCATCTGTTTTTTCTCTGCTTTTGTTTGCCCTGTTTGTTCCAGTCAAATAGGGATTTGATATTTGCTTTATAATAACAATAAGCTCAGTTTCCTTTTCTGTAAAATAGGTCTGTTCCCTATCTCTTGAATGTGTTTTTAGCTGTATTTAGCATTTGTAAAGTGCTTGGAGGCAGGCGGTGTTTTACAAATACAAAATAGTGTTAGGCTTTGTATTTAGGCACAATACTGTACTGTAATTCAAAGGCAATTCATGTAACATTAGTAAATCACTTTGAAAATATAAGCAGTATTATAAAAATAAACCTTTTTATTTCCTCTGGTAATACAGTTAAATAAAGTAAGCCTATACAGCTACTAATCTCCAAAACCATATTGCCAGTATGCTTTATTGAAATGCCATCACCTTGCAGAAGAGACAATCTGTGTGTTTTGTACACATTTACGGTTGAAGAATAAATTTTCAAAGACTGTAAATGAAAAGATATCTCTGAACATAGTGATCAAATATCTGGCACTGCTTGTTTAAAGAAATATACATATATCTCACTGCCAGAGTATTTATGATTCTAATAAGTTTAGTTATTTTGCCTCATGGGGAAATTCCTGCTCCTCCAAATATCAAACTTGTTTGGGGTTGTGCTGTTTTTTCAGGAAGGAACAAATGATATTATTAGTTAAATGGGACTGCGCAATATGAAAATACAATAGCGTAGTTTAAAAATTGAACAGTGTGTAAGAAATATATTTTGCAAGCAATGGGAAATAGACAAACATTAAAAATTCAATGTCATATCCCAAATGTCTAAATAAATAAATAAACAAGCATCACTGTTCAGCCAATTGATGCAAGGATGCTCTGTGGTTACCTTCAAGAGCACTGTTCTTTCTAATATCCTACACAGTAATGAGTTCTATGCATCACTCTTGCATAATCTGACCATTTTTTAGGTACTGTACATTGTGGGACTGTCTGAACACTGAGTGCCCAGCAGGTTTTATTAGACAGAATACCAAGTGGTTTCAGGTGATTTCTCAGCAACCATCCTGGGAATAAGCAGTCTTGTTCCCAGAGCAACAGCCACATTTGCATGTTTGTCATAAAAATGTGAGAGCCTTCCTTCCCGTTCAATTTGGAAACACAGTACAAAGTAAGATGCACCTGTAGATGTTCAGAGAGTTGTATTCCTGCTGCACAGGCAGTGAAACAGAAATACCATGGAAGGAAGGATTTGGCTCTGTGCCAACCTGTGTTTATTTTTGTACTGTTTTCCTCTTTAAAATGTGAGCATTTAATGAGCTGAATTGTAATGCTTTATGATGTTTCCTGTTATCTTAGTGATGGACTACAAAACTCTTTTACATTAAGAGTAAATAAACTCTACTAGATACTTATTTAATTAGGAGCCAATGCTGAAAGTTTCTAATAAACTTTCCAAAAGCGCTTTAGTGGCTGAGGAGCCAAATTTCCAGCAACCTGTGTTAATAGTACAGAGGAGATTAAAGGAATACTGTCACAGCACTGTGCAATGCCTGACCAGGATGGATTTAGCCACCCAGGTCACAGTTCTGCACTGACCCAGCTATACTGGCTTGATCCCGGTGGTATCTACCTCTCAGATAGTTTGGGCATCTCCATGCTGCTCTCTGAGCCATATTTTGAGTTTTACCTTCTACATTAAAAGCAAAGGTCAAATTTCTTTATTGAAAGAAGAGCTTCAAAGCTTACCTTGTTCTGTTCTCTCTACTCCCATCTCTGTCCTCTTGCATGTGGCCCTGCCTTCCTCATGCTTTGTACACTAATTCTTTGTGTTCCCTCTCCTGATGGAATTTTTGGAGACTTTATGATAAGATTACTTTCACCAAACTTTAACTGTCCAAATAGTTAGACTTCTAATCCAAACTTGTAGAGTAGACTTTACAAATTTTCTTCTCCCGTGATGAAACATGCAGACTTTCAAGCTCATGGAAGTTAGATGAAAAAATATACATGGGGGAAGTGTCAAAACCAGGCTTAGAAAAGAGATTGTTTTCCAGTATGTTGCGGAGGTGCTCACTGACTTTCCAGCACACTGGCAAATGTACCAAAAAGGTGAAGACAGACTGAATTATCACCATCCGTAAAGGGACAGTTGCCCATGTCATTTTTCCTTCTGTTGAGAGGGCAAAACCCATCAAAGAAAATGTGTGTAACCATCTAGCACTGATGGGACATTTGGTTGCTTGGTTGAACAGGAACGTGAGGAATTTCTGTATGTAGTTTAATGTACAGTGCTGGTACTTCCACAGAACGTTTGGGATTTTTTTCTCCTTGGGAAGCATGAACAACATGAGGACACTCTTGGATGTTAATGTGCATTAAAAGAGCATTCAGTATTCACAATCCAAGTTTGCCAGATCAGTTTTCCTGTTTGAAATGTTCAGATTCTTGGGTGCCTGATCCTGCAGCTTTGACTTCACTGAACCCATTAAGTGTCGTATTAATAATAATAATGAAACCTGTTTTTACTTATGCATTTATTCAGATCGTGCAAGGAATGCATATGCTGATTTTAGAGAAAGTTACATTTCAGGATTTGAGCATTCTGACTGTGTCTCTTTAAATATTCAGATACAAATAAATGGTGAGAAAATTGTCTTTGCAAGCTTCAAACCATTCTAGGTCTACTCTGTTGCCTCCTGTCATGGTTTAAGCCCAGCCAGTAAAAAAGCACCACAAAGCCACTCGCTCACTCCTCCCCCCTGGCCCCAGTCGGATGAGGAGAAAATATAAAGAAATGCTCGTGGGTCGACACAAGGACAGGGAGGGATCACTCACCAATTATGGTCACGGGCAAAAGACAGGCTCAACTTGGGGAAGAAACAAAATCAATTTAATTTACTACAAATCAAATCAAAACAAGGATACTGAGAAGTAAAACCAAACCTTAGAACACCTTCCCCCCACCCCTCCTTCCTTCCCGGCTCAACTCCACTCTCAGTTTTCTCTACCTCCTTCCCCCAGTGGCGCAGGGGAACAGGGGATGGGGGTTGGGGTCAGCTCGCCACACATTGTCTCTGCTGCTCCTTCCTCCTCAGGGGGAGGACTCCTCACTCGTCCCCTGCTCCACTGTGGGGTCCCTCCCACAGAAAACAGTCCTCCATGAACTTCTCCAATGTGAGTCCTTCCCACAGGCTGTAGTCCTTCATGAACTTCTCAGGCATGGGTCCTTTCTGCAGGCCGATCTTCAGTCACCAACTGCTCCAGCATGGGCTTTCCCATGGAGTCAAAGCCATCTTGGGGGGCATCCACCTGCTCCAGCATGGGGTCCTCCATGGGCTGCAGGTGGGCATCTGCTCCACCGTTCACCTCCATGGGCTGCAGGGGGACAGCCTGCCATCTCACCACGGGCTGCAGGGGCATCACCTCCTCCAGAGCACCTCCTCCCCCTCCTTCTTCACTGACCTGGCTGTCTGTGTAGGTGTTTCTCTCACATTCCAATCTCCTCCGCCACTGTAGGTTATCCTTCTTAAATCTGTTCTCCCAGAGGCGCTACCACTGTCACTGATTGGGTCAGTCTTGGTCAGAGGTGCATCCAACTTGGAGCCGGGGAAGCTTCTAGCAGCTTCTCACAGGAGTGTGACGGAAAAGGACTTAACTGCAAGGTTCAAGCAAACAACTTGAACTTCACTCACAGACTTAACTGCAAGGTTCAAGCAGACGACTTATTTGAACTTCACTTACAGACTTAACATGCCACTATTGCAGGTTTTACAGATACAATGGAGGAATGCACTATTGCAATTTTTTAAGGCAAGAGTAGTACATTATTACAACCACAAGCGATTCACAGACAACCACAAACGCATTTACAAACTTAAAGCATAAACAATATTCACTTACCCCTCCAGGTAAGGACTCTCAATCCCAGGGAAGTTACCTTGACCGGCATCCCGATCAAGGGGGGGAGGGTTTCCTTTGCAAGCCAACTGCATTGTTAGAGAAGTGACTCCCCCCATTTCTAACCCGAATCTTAGAGTTTTTATCCCCTGACCTGTGGAATGGTGTGTATGACTATGTCTGAGTGGATTATGATATAGGCCTAAATGGATTATGTATATCTGAGTGGAGTTTCCCCTTATCTTTCCTTCATTGGTCTGTGATTGTTTGAATACACAAGGTTGTCATTTGAAACTGAAGCTGAAACCCTCCAGGTTTTGTTTTTTTTTTTTTACCTTGCTTCCTCAGGCAACTGAATAGTGGTTGGACTGAGACTCAGGGCATACTATCTGTTAAGGGATTTCAAGGCTCAGTTCAGGTTTTGGTTCTTTGAATGGTGCAGCCACCACCCTGTTTAGGGTTTATCAGACAACCCAGGGCTAAGCTGTCTACACAGCTCCCCGTGAGTCGTCTCTGCAGAGAGACAGGGCCTCAAGGCAACCCAAGGCTGGGTCACTTTTGTAACCCCCCATGAGTCGCCTGTGTGCACTAGACATGGTGAAACTCATTTGTGAACTATGAGCCGGACAATCCACACAAGGAGCCACCCCTGCAGCCCCTCCCCCGCTACCAAAAACCCTTCCACACAAACCCAACACACCTCCAGCCAGATGCTGTCTGATGTTGCCTCGACAAACCAAGGCAAACCATTATCATGGGATTAAACACTAAATACCGACAAGGAGCATTCTCTTTATCAGATAGTGCTCTGTTAGCAGAGTTCATTCACTTTATTGCATATATAACTGTGGTGTCTGATTTACATACATCACCTCGTCTTTTACCTAATCTTTGCTATTTGCTGTGCTTGTAATCTGCCAAATCGTTTAGCCTTCCTGATAGCAGAAATGCTGTAAAACTTAGATAAACTTGCAGAAGACATGAACTCAAAGGTACTGCTGAAATGTAGGGCCTGCATGTTTGCTGTAAATGCACTGGCTTATTTGGTTTCCCCCTACATAATCTGTGATTGAATGTGGCTGCTGGAGAGATTGAAATTTTATGATAACACTACAGTCAGAGGAGATAAGCATTTGTATGCTAAACTAGATTAATCTAAAAAAAGTTTTAGGTGTGTCTAATGAAACCAGTGTATGTGTTAACTGGGTTTCTTTGGCGTTCAAAGCATCTGTGTATATCTATATAGAGTCTACTCCAAAACTTTCTCTATGTGAGAAGTCTAATATAGCTATGTGCTAGTTCTCACTATCAATTCAGGTTATTCCATTTTACATTGGAGATATCTTTAAGGAGCCTCAGTTTTTAGAGGATACATTCTGAATGCTAATACAAATAACAGACCTATCTAAAATGGTCTTGCTTGGCTACCCAAAATCCCAGTGTCCTTCTGAAATTGTTGGTTAGGGTAACTGTAAGGCATCACATTTGAGTAGGGTTAGCCACTTACACAGTCCAACTGAAACAAAACTGAAGCTGTATTTTTTTGAGTCGCTCATTTTTGGTGATTAGGGGTGATTTGAACAGACTGTCGTGGTTTAACCCCAGCCAGCAACTAAGCACCACGCAGACGCTCACTCAATCGCCCCCCACCCAGTGGGATGGGGGAGAAAATCGGGAAAAGAAGTAAAACTCGTGGGTTGAGATAAGAATGGTTTAATAGAACAGAAAAGAAGAAACTAATAATGATAATAATAACACTAATAAAATTAAAACAGTAGTAATAAAAGGATCAGAATGTACAAATGATGCGCAGGGCAATTGCTCACCACCCGCCGACCAACAACCAGCTAGTCCCCGAGCGGCGATTCCCCACCCCCACTCCCCAGTTACTATACTACATGGGACGTCACATGGTATGGAATAACCCGTTGGCCACTTTGGGTCAGCTGCCCTGGCTCCGTCCTGTGCCAACTTCTTGTGCCCCTCCAGCCTTCTCGCTGGCTGGGCATGAGAAGCTGAAAAATCCTTGACTTTAGACTAAACATTACTTAGCAACAACTGAAAACATCAGTGTTATCAACATTCTTCGCATACTGAACTCAAAACATAGCACTGTACCAGCTACTAGGAAGACAGTTAACTCTATCCCAGCTGAAACCAGGACAGTATCCACCCCTTATTCTATACCATTGACGTCATGCTCAGTTCCCATACCTTTAGTTACATCCTGGTCAATCATCATCACCTTTCCGTCCCTTTGAGACATAGGAACAATGAGATATATATATATATGTGTATACACACACAGAGATATCATTCCTGTAGTTTATGGGTTATGTTCATTAAATGTTTGTTGAGTTCATTTAGTTCCCGACTCTGGGCTCCATCTGTCATACCAGTCTGTCTGGGCAGGAGGGATGGTGCAAAGTCCTCTCAGTTGGTAGAGCAGAATTGGGCTTCAGTGCGGTGTGACGAGCAGGTGACATTTGACGCAGCAGGAGGATGGTGTGCACTGTTGGACTGTTGCATGCTGGAGTCAGTTCTGGTTCCATCACTACTGCGCTTTGCTCAGTTTTATCACAGTTCATTCTTGCTTGATCTAAGTGATTCTTACTATAGTACTATGGATATAGCATACAATTATTGTAATGACAACATACAGTAGCAGGGTTATATAGCAACTAATATCATACAGTTTAATTCTGGCTAGTCTCACCTAAAATCAAATCCCCTTGAGGAACACATCGGACTTCTCCATCTTTTCGCATCACCAACCAAGTACACCCAGGCCCTTGAGCAAAAGCAGTCCCATGAATGGATTTACCTTTGCCTTAGGCAGGAGTAACCCAGACTGTCTTCCCTAACATATTTTTCATGTGCGCTACAGGGACTTTATCCCCTTCTACAGTATGGAAAAGTTCTGACTGGGCAGGGCCATCCCGATTGGCAGATCCTCTGGTGTTGACTAACCAGGTGGCTTTTGCTAAATGTGTATCCCAATGTTTGAAAGTTCCGCCCCCCATTGCTCTCAATGTAGTCTTTAACAGTCCATTGTATCGCTAAATTTTCCCAGCGGCTGGTGCATGACAGGGGATATGATACACCCACTCAATGCCATGCTCTTTGGCCCAGGTGTCTATGAGGTTGTTTTGGAAATGAGTCCCGTTGTCTGACTCAATTCTTTCTGGGGTGCCATGTCACCACAAGACCTGCTTTTCAAGGCCCAGGATAGTGTTCCGGGCGGTGGCATGGGGTACAGAATATGTTTCCAGCCTTCCGGTGGTTGCTTCCACCATTGTAAGCACATAGCGCTTGCCTTGGCAAATTTGTGGCAGTGTGATATAGTCAATCTGCCAGGCTTCCCCAAATTTATATTTCAGCCATCGCCCTCCATACCACAGGGGCTTTAACCGCTTGGCTTGCTTAATTGCAGCACATGTTCCACATTCATGGATAACCTGCGTGATAGTGTCCATGGTCAAGTCCACCCCTCGATCTCGAGCCCATCTATATGTTGCATCTCTTCCCTGATGGCCTGAGGTATCATGGGCCCACAGAGCTCACCCTTATGTTACCAGTCCAGGTCCACCTGAGACACTTCAATCTTGGCAGCCTGATCCACCTGTTGGTTGTTTCGATGTTCTTCAGTGGCCCAACCCTTGGGTACGTGAGCATCTACATGGTGTACTTTTACAACCAGATTCTCTAGCCGGGACGCAATATCTTGCCACAGTGCGGCAGCCCAAACGGGTTTACCTCTGCGCTGCCAGTTGCTCTGCTTCCATTGCTGTAACCACCCCCACAGGGCATTTGCCACCATCCATGAGTCAGTATAGAGATAGAGCACTGGCCACTTCTCTCTTTCAACAATGTCTAACGCTAGCTGGATGGCTTTCACCTCTGCAAACTGACTCAATTCACCTTCTCCTTCAGCAGTTTCTGCAACTTGTCATGTAGGACTCCATAGAGCAGCTTTCCACCTTCGATGCTTTCCCACAATGCGACAGGATCCGTCAGTGAACAGGGCATATTGCCTCTCATTTTCTGGCAGTTTATTATACAGCGGGGCTTCATCAGCATGTGCCACCTCCTCCTCTGGTGACATTCCAAAATCTTTGCCTTCTGGCCAGTCCGTGATCACTTCTAAAATTCCTGGGCGACTGGGGTTTCCTATGCGAGCCCGTTGTGTGATCAGTGCAATCCACTCTACTCCATGTGGCATCAGTCGCGTGATGTGTAGAAGAGATCCCCCCCCTTTGAACATCCAGCCCAGTACCGGCAGTCGGGGTGCTAAGAGGAGCTGTGTTTCAGTTCCAACCACTTCTGAGGCAGCTCGAACTCCTTCATATGCTGCCAATATCTCTTTTTCAGTTGGAGTATAGCGAGCCTCGGATCCTCTGTATCCTTGACTCCAAAACCCCAGGGTTCGGCCTCAGGTATCCCCCAATGCTTTTTGCCAGAGACTGCAGGTAGGGCCATTCTCCCCAGCTGCAGCATAGAGCACATTTTTAACATCTTGTGTGGAAGAATGGCTAAGTGAAAAGGGGCACGATTTGATTGCAATGAGCAATCCAGCCTTTGAGCTAAACGGAGGTCCTGAACTTACCGTGAACTGTTCTTGAACAGCTCAAAAATAAGGAAGTCACCACTTAGTAATCAAGATAAGTGGAAAATAAGCGGAACCATCTCCGAGAAATGAGGAAGAACTGCTTCGCGTGGACAAAAGGTCCCTACCAATCGTACGAGCGTTTCAGGTGCGTGAACAAAGACTATAAACCAATCATATAGATATTGCTAGCGCATGCTTTACTTTTTGTCTATATATACTCTGTAAAAACTTAAATAAAGGGAGAACGATCATACTCATACTGAGATTCCGTCGTTACTCTGGGTCCGTCTCCCACTCCGACATCTGGTAGCAGAGGATGGTTCAGCACGACTGAGTTTCTCCGAGACTGCAGTAAGCAGCTAGAGGAGGGGAGTGGGAAACCACGGCTGGGAGAAGTGCTGCTCGGGCACATACGCGGGAGTAGACACCGGTGTGAGGTCGCTCCTCACCTCCCAGGCGCAGCTATGGAAGCAGACGCTGCGGCCACCTTGCTTGCAGGTATCCTCTCCAAGAGAGGCACTGAAGCCCCTGCAAAGCAGTTGATTAAACTAATTAAATTAAGACAATGATGGGGTCATTTTTCTGACACCCACATGCTATTTTCTGTGTCGGAATGGCGGGACTTTGGAGGGACAATGTGGCACAAAACTATTGCGGGAGACGAAAAAGATAAGAAGGAGGTAAAGGCCGTCCGTGAACTGTGGAATACTGTACTAGAGACTTTAAAAATGATGAAGGCAGAGCGGGAGGTAGCCTGTGCAGCTGCTCAAATGTTAAGTCCGGGGCCAGCCCCCCCAAAACCCCAGAAGCTTGGACCTATTACGCGTTTTTTTGGGTTGCCTGCTGTTAAAGGCATGAGTGGGACTGTTTGTGAGTCTGTAGAAGAGATACGAAAATGGGCTCAAAACAATGCTGAAACCCCTGACCTTTCTGAGAGAGGAAAAGACTTGCCGCCGAGCCCTTTGCAAAACTCGGAAAAAGCAGAAGTGAGTGAGGCAAAGCCAAAGCAAACAAATGATACAGATGCGGAAGTACCTCCTCAGAAAACTCCAACAGGGGAGGAGTCTCAAACACCTACTGATCTCATCGACTTGGGAAGAGCAACACACCGGTCTCCACCCACGGCACCTCCTCCAACGGCTCCGCCTCCCCCGTATCCACCGTTACCCTCCTCCAGTGATTCATCTGGCTCGCCAACTCCACCTGCCGACAAAACTTATAAACCGTCCTCGGACGAAACAAGCAAAATGTTACAGTTTTAAAACGCCTCGAGGAGATGGATTCACGCATAAAAAGGAAAGATGACAACCAACCTCCATGGTTAGTGAATCCCTCAACCCCTCTGAGAACCACTTGCTGGAGTGGCATCATCAGAGATGCTATACTAGAAGGACAGTGGGGAGCAGCCACCAGCCTGAGTGGAACTCCACCTCTTGCCTGTCCTGTCGTACATCAAGACAACGGTGCAAAATGGGAACCACATGATTGGAAAATTTTACAACAAGCCCGCACCACCGTCTCCACTTATGGAGTCAAATCCGAAGCTACTCGACAAATTGTGAGCTGGATTTTTTCTGCAGATTTAATGTGTCCATATGACTGCCGTAATCTCATGAGACTGCTACTTACCCCGACGCAATTTTTGCTATGGGAATCTTCCTGGCAACAACGAGCAATAAATGAGTCGGCTCGAAGACAAGGAGAAGGAGATCCACTCCGTGGTGTCACATCTGATATGCTTATTGGACAAGGACCATATAGTAACTTACAAACTCAGTTAACATTTCCTGCCAACATGTTACAACTGTCAGCTCAATTGGCCTTAGATGCATTTCACAACCTTCCTGGAACTAATATTCCGTCATTCGGCAACCTACTACAAGGAACCACAGAACGGTACAGTCACTTTGTAGACCAACTGTTGGAAACAATTGAAAATCACCCAGACTTGGATTCTAATAGCAAACAACAGATGTTTAAAATATTGGCCTCTGATAATGCTAATAAAACTACTAAACAAATTTTGGCTAGTCTGCCAAAAGAAGCCGGTGTTGAAGAAATGCTGTTAAGAGTAGAAAGGACAGAGGCACAAAAACAAAGCACTACGGTTGCCGCAGCAGTACAAGGAGCTGTCCGAGAAATAATGCAGCCCTTAGCCGCAGTAGTGCAGAAAAAGCAAAGTCACACACCTAGCCAGCCCTTTCGTGGAAAATGTTTTCGTTGTGGTGACACAGGTCATGTTAAAACGAATTGTCGCAGCACTGTATGGTGTGACAAATGTCAGAAGAGTACCCATGCCACCAAAGCCTGTACGGGAAACTACAAACCGAGCGCGGGAAGGGACTGCGTGCAGAAACAAATAAACCCCCATCAGGAAACAAAGGTTTTTTACAACACCACCCAGCAACCCAAGGGAGCATGGGAGTCGACGTGGAGACCACAATAGATGTTACTCTCACCAACTCCAATGTCCAAAAAATTCCCAGCAATGCAAGAGGACCATTATTCCATCGAATCAGTGCTATCGGAGGATTGTTGCTAGGCCGCTCGTCAGCGAGAATCAAAGGATTAATTGTGTTACCTGGAGTCATAGATGCAGATTATACGGGTCAAATCTATATCATGGCCTATAACATTTGCCCACCTTTGTTTATTCCAAAAGGCAGTAGAATTGCACAAATAGTAGCCTTTATTAGCACACTAGGTTATCCACCAAGAACAGATGTTCATCGTGGTAATCGTAGCTTTGGATCCACAGGGCCTGCTATTTGTTTTACTACAAAAATGGCCCAACGCCCTACAATGACTGTAATCCTTTCACAACATGGCATGACCAAACAAATCCTAGCCGTGTTAGACACCGGAGCTGATGTCACAATTATAAGTCGAGCTGTCTGGCCTGTGAGTTGGTCAGTAGAACTGCCAACATCATCTATTACAGGAGTTGGAGGACAATCTACACCTTATATTAGTAAACAGCCAATTCAAATACAATTTCCAGAAGGTCAACAAGTGAATGTTAAAGTATATGTGTTACCTTTACCTGGAGCATTAGAAGCCTTAATCGGTCATGATGTTTTAAGCCAAATTGGAGCAGTTTTAACAACAAGCCATTTTTAGTCTTGGGCACTGGAGAGCAGTCGTCCAACCCACCATTGACTTGGACTTCCAATGAACCTGTGTGGGTTGACCAGTGGCCCATGACTGAAGAGCAACTGCGAATTGCAGAACAACTGATTGCTGAACAACTTGCAGCTGGACACATAAAACCTTCTGTTAGCCCGTGGAACACACCTATCTTTGTAATCCCTAAGAAAAACGGAAAATAGCAACTTTTACATGATTTACGAAAAGTTAATGCACAAATGCAAACTATGGGCACCCTACAACCTGGAATGCCAAGTATGTTACCACAGGGATGGCACATATTAATTATAGATTTAAAAGACTGGTTTTTTACCATTCCTTTACATCCTCAAGACACACAACGATTTGCTTTTTCCATACTGTCCATAAACAAAGCTGCACCAGCAGACCGTTACGAATGGGTTGTCTTACCCCAAGGAATGAAAAATTCACCTACACTGTGTCAACTTTATGTAGCATGGACGCTAAAACCACTTCGAGAACAATGGCCAAACACAATAATTTATCATTATATGGATGACATCCTTTGTTGTCAACAAGAACCTTTTACAGAAGAATCTTTACAACATTTGACCAACACACTTCTTACAAAAAAAGGACTTGTCATCGCACCAGAAAAGATACAGCGCACAGCCCCATGGAAATATCTTGGATGGTCTATCACAAATTCCAAAATTCGACCACAAAAAACAGAACTTATGACTCACTTACACACGCTAACAGATGTGCAGACACTACTTGGAGATATTCAATGGGTGCGCAACTGTGTCGGCATTTCTAATACCGACATAGAGCCCCTAACAAAACTCTTAAGAGGCAATCAACCGGCAGACACCATGAATTTAACAGAAAAACAACAACTAGCTTTACAGAACATTACACAGAAACTACAATCAACCTGGTCATCGCGACGCATTTTCAACTTACCAGTGTCTTTAATAATATGTAATGGTAAAAGTTCACCATATGCAGTCATTTGTCAGTGGCAAAACAAGAAAGGGGAATCTGATTCTCCTCTCTCTTCAGTTGAGGATGAGGATGCCACTGACAAATGTGAAGGGTTTAAGATTTTAGAATGGGTCTTTTTAGGTGTACAGCCAAAGACGAGTATTCAAACACGAACGGGAGCAATAGGAGAATTAATACGAAAGGGAAGATCACGAATTATAGAAATCAGTGGCGAAGAGCCAGGGGATATTAGCCTACCTATAAATATTCAAGACTTAGAATGGTGGCTACGCAACGATGTTGTCCTTCAAGAGGCTCTGTTAAGTTATGGTGGGAAGATACATTCGCAACAGCCAGAGGGAAAATTATGGCAAGTCCTAAAAAGAAATCAGTAGTTAGAAAAACCCAAGGTACAAAATGAACCACTGTGGAAAGGTGTCACTGTGTATACAGATGCAGGAAAATGCCTACGGCGTGCAGCCTGTGTTTGGGAAGAAAAGGGTCAGTGGTGTCAACATATCATAGAAGGGCAGTCTCAAGATTCCCTTCAAACGTTGGAACTAACCGCAGTAGTATGGACTTTAAATAATTGGCTGAACACCCCTTTGAATGTGGTAACAGATTCTTTGTATGTAGCTGGAATAGTCCCACGTTTGGAAGATGCCCTGCTTAGAGAAACAGCTAATCCTAGGCTGGGGAACCTGTTTATTCAACTGCGATCTATACTTAGCCAATGAACAGCCGCTTGTTGTGTTATCCATATTCGTAGCCATCAGTTAGATATCGGGCTAGGCAAAGGTAATCAGCTCGCTGACAGTTTAGTCACTCCAGTATACCATGTACCACCTATAGATAAATTTCAACAAGCTAGACAAAGTCATGAAAATTTCCATCAAAATACAAAAGGCCTAAAGAGACAATTCAATTTAACAGAGAATGAGGCTCGAGGCATTGTCCAAGCCTGTCCAAAATGTGGAAACCATGGCCCGGGTATAGGGCTAGGAGTGAACCCAAAAGGACTAAAAGCATTGGAGTTATGGCAAATGGATGTTACACACATCCCGGAATTTGGTCGCTTGAAATATGTACACGTGACCATTGATACCTTCTCAAAGATGATCTGGGCAACTGCATTGCCCGGAGAGAAAGCACCTCACATATGTAAACATTTGCTTGCTTGCTTGCTTTGCTATATTAGGAGTGCCAGAATGTATTAAAACTGATAATGGACCTGCTTATATTAGTCAAAAGGTCAGAGCATTTTTGCAAAGATGGGGAGTCAATCATGCAACTGGAATCCCACACTCACCTACGGGACAAGGATTAGTGGAGCGCACTCATCAAGTATTGAAAGATTATCTAAATAAGCAGAAAGGAGTAGAAACAGATGTCCAACAAAGATTACAGCGAGTCCTTTTTACGTTGAACTTTCTTTGCCTTATGGGTGACCGAGAAGAACCGCCGGTGGTGATTCACCATCAAAATTTGAAATTTAATAGTACAACAACGCTCCCACAACTTAAAGTGATGTATAAAGATCCGGTTTCTGGAGTCTGGTTAGGACCTGTTCCTGTTATATTTAACGGTCGAGGTTATATGTGTGTCTCCACAGGTCACGGCCCGGTGTGGGTGCCTAGTCGAGCCGTAAAACCTGCTCTGACTCTTCAGGATCCGCCTGACAACCAAGATGCTCAAGATCCTGATCCTAGGGACATTGATCCCAGCAGTAATGACCCTCTACAAGATTGAACCCAGAGAAAACATGTGGGTTACCTGGGCAAACAAAACAGGACAACAAACCTTTTGTCTTTCGCTTGCCTCTGCTACAGAGCCTTTTCGAACCTGCTTAATAGGAGTACCTGGATTTAGAGTCAAAGAATTTAACCGCTATAGTGTGAACAATTGTAGTAATTCTAAGAATGTAGTGCTGAACTTATTAACGGCCTAAACACATCTCTGCCTTGGGATCCCCAAGAATTAAACCTGTTAGGGTCAATGAGAATTGGAAACACCTCAAAAAATTGGACTCAAACTTGTATAATACTGGGAGGACCTGCCATTACTGGTATAAATTTTTATAAGACATTTAATTGGATGGGGTGGACAAACATCAGTTCCAAGGCAAATTATTATGACTATATGGATAGCAATTCATTTTGTGGAACAAATGATATTGATAAAAACAATAAACAAAGTTTAGGAGCCCTAGGGGGCGAAACTAGAGGAGGGTACCCAATTTGGAACAATGGTACCCCAAAAGCTTTGCCGCCAGATGTATTTCTTATATGTGGTGACAGAGCATGGCAAGGCATCCCCCGAAATACAATTGGTGGTCCATGTTATCTTGGTAAATTAACATTGTTAGCCCCAACTCAAGCCTGGTAGAAAAACATAACCCAAACTAACACTAATAATCGTAAAAAACGCGAAGTCACAGGTCTCTCACCAGATTGTAATGATCAAGTTACTCTGCTCAACCCTACTGAAAGAATATTCTTGTCTTTATTCATGCCTGGCGCAGCAGCAGGCAGAGCTTTAAAAGAAGTAGGGAGGTTAGCTTGTTGGGCCGAAAAACAAGCTAATGTTACCACTGAAGTAATAGAAACTTTGTTAGAAGATCAAAATAGCTTACGCCATGCAATTTTACAAAATAGAGCAGCAATTGATTTTTTGTTATTAACTCAAGGTCATGGTTGTGAAGACCTTGACGGCATGTGTTGTATGAATTTGTCTGATCACAGTGAGTCAATTCATAAACAGTTACAATGGTTAAAAGAACATACAAACAAAATTCGTCAAGACAATGGGTTTTTAGATAGGTAGCTGACTAATCTTTTTGGAAGCTTACCACAGTGGTTAATGGACTTACTTATAGAAAGTTTACGCATTATAGTAATACTTATAATTGTAGGATTATGTTTTTGTTTAGTGTTTAGTTGTATTAAAAAGGCGATGTTAAGGATAGTAAACCAAGCCTGGATTACTCAAAAACAAGAAGGGGGAATTGTGGAAGAATGGCTAAGTGAAAAGGGGCACGATTTGATTGCAATGAGCAATCCAGCCTTTGAGCTAAACGGAGGTCCTGAACTTACCGTGAACTGTTCTTGAACAGCTCAAAAATAAGGAAGTCACCACTTAGTAATCAAGATAAGTGGAAAATAAGCGGAACCATCTCCGAGAAATGAGGAAGAACTGCTTCGTGTGGACAAAAGGTCCCTACCAATCGTACGAGCGTTTCAGGTGCATGAACAAAGACTATAAACCAATCATATAGATATTGCTAGCGCATGCTTTACTTTTTGTCTATATATACTCTGTAAAAACTTAAATAAAGGGAGAACGATCATACTCATACTGAGATTCCGTCGTTACTCCGGGTCCGTCTCCCACTCAGACAATCTGGTCCTGCCCGGACTGGTCCAAGGGCTACTGCATGAACAATCTCCCATTTAATTTGTTCAAAGGCTTGTGGTTGCTCAGGGCCCCACTTAAAATCATTCTTCTTCCGGGTCGCTTGATAGAGAGGGCTTACAATCAGACTATAATTTGGAATATGCATTCTCCAAAAACCCACAACACCTAAGAAAGCCTGTGTTTCCTTTTTATTTGTTGGCACAGACATAGCTACTATTTTGTTGATCACATCCATTGGGATCTGACGACGCCCATCTTGCCATTTTATTCCCAAAAACTGGATCTCCTGTGCAGGTCCCTTGACCTTACTTTCTTTTATGGCAAAACCGGCTTTCAGAAGGATTTGGATTATTTTCTTCCCTTTCTCAAAGACTTATTCTGCCGTGTTGCCCCATACAATGATGTCATCAATGTATTGCGGGTGTTCTGGAGCTTCACCCTTTTCCAGTGCAGTCTGGATTAGTCCATGGCAAATGGTGGGGCTGTGTTTCCACCCCTGGGGCAATCGATTCCAAGTGTACTGGACACCCCTCCAAGTGAAGGCAAATTGTGGACGACACTCTGCTGCCAGAGGGATTGAGAAAAACGCATTAGCAATGTCCATTGTGGCATACCACTTGGCTGCCTTTGACTCTAGTTCGTATTGAAGTTCTAGCATATCTGGAAAGGCAGCACTCAGCAGTGGTGTAACTTCATTCAGGCCGCGATAGTCAACTGTTAATCTCCACTCCCCATTAGACTTTCGCACTGGCCTATGGGACTATTAAAGGGTGAGCGAGTTTTGCTGATCACTCCTTGGCTCTCCAGTTGGCGAATCAACTTGTGGATGGGAATCAGGGGGTCTCGGTTGGTGCAATATTGCCGCCGGTGCACCGTCGTGGTAGCAATTGGCACTTGTTGTTCTTCAACCTTGAGCAACCCCACAATCGAAGGGTCTTGAGAGAGACCAGGCAGGGTAGACAGCTGTTCAGTGCCCTCCGTCTCCAAGGCAGCTATACCGAAAGCCCATCGATACCCCTTTGGGTCCTTAAAATACCCTCTCCTGAGGTAGTCTATGCCAAGGATACACGGAGCCTCTGGACCAGTCACAAAGGGATGTTTCTGCCATTCATTCCCAGTTAGGCTTACTTCAGCCTCCAATACAGTTAACTCTTGGGATCCCCCTGTCACACCAGAAATACAGATGGGTTCTGCCCCTTTATAACTTGATGGCATTAGAGTGCACTGTGCGCCGGTGTCTGCTAGAGCCTTATACTCCTGTGGGTCTGACGTGCCAGACCATCGAATCCACACAGTCCAATAGACCCGGTTATCCCTTTCCTCCACCTGGCTGGAGGCAGGGCCCCTCTAATTCTGGTCAGAGTATTCAGTATTCACTTCTCGTAAAATTGGCTCAGAAATCCCTTCAAGAGGAGCAGAAATAAGATCAGCCCTTCTACTCTGTTTGGAAACTGGAGCGGCATTTTTCCTGGTAGAATCCCCTTTTGTGTTGTTTTTTCCTCGCAGTTCACGTACTCGTGCATTTAGGACCGAGGTAGGTTTTCCGTCCCATTTCCTCATGTCCTCTCCATGATCACATAGGTAAAACCACAGGGCACCTCGCGGTGTGTACCTTCTATATTCTCTCTCTTGGGCAGAAGAACGCTCACTCCTAATAGCTGAGACATTGGTCCTTACAAGTGGGGAGTAGGACATATCCTCTTTGAATTACTGGAAATCCTGGGACAGCTTCTCCACAGCTGAAATGCAGGCTTGCAGGGAGGAGGAGAGATTTTCTTTGTATTGACGGAGTTGGCGAGCCACTTCATCCACTGTCGGTGCCTCTTTGTCTTTCCAGGTCATTATTGCCAATGTGTTGGCATAGGACGATGGTGCACTCCGTACAAACTTCCGTCACATGGGTCCTGTGCATGGGACTTCGTCTGGATCTTTGGGTAATTGTGGGTTGTCGGGGTCATGATGAATCATCTCTAGCACGGCTAATTCCCTCAGACATTGGATACCTTTTTCCATGGTGGTCCACTTGCTTGATTGACATATAACATCTTCCTTAAAGGGGTACCTTTCCTTCACACTTGACAGGAGTCGCCTCCAGAGGCTGAGGGCTTGTGTCCCTTTTCCAATTGCCTTGTCAATGCCACCTTCCCTGGCAAGCAATCCCAGCTGCTTGGCTTCCCTCCCTTCTAATTCCAAGCTATTAGCCCCATTGTCATTGCATCAGAACAGCCAGGTGGTAATATGCTCACCTATACGGCGGCCAAAATCTTTTCGCATATTCTGCAGCTCACTCAAGGATAGGGACCGGGTGATTACCTCTGGTTCTGCCTCTTCCTCCTGTTCCCGTGATGACCCTAGTTCACCTTCATCCTTTGCTAAGCGAACTGATTTTTTTGTATGTTTCTTTTTCTGTACGGGGGCAACTGATACTGGTGCAGGTTGGTCCGCTGGTTCAGTTGCAGTATCGCTCGCTGGGTTTTGGATAACCGCAGTGTCTGTCGCAAAGGTTTGGGTAGCAGCAGTGCTCGTCGCCGGAGCTGGAGGGACCTCAGTGCCCGTTGCCAAGGTTTGAGTGACCACAGTGCTCATTGTTTTGTTGTTAGGTCCAGAGACCTTCTCTCCCCTTGAGGGTACTGAGTGGTGTCGAACAGGGCTCGATAGGCATGGGCCAGGCCCCAGCACGTTGCAGTGATTTGTATCTCTCTGGAGCTGCCGGGGTGACAGCATACCTTTTCCAAATATTTTACTAGTTCTTCTGCACTTGTTCAGGGGTGAATTTCCAAAACATTGGAGGTGCCCACTTTTCTAGGTACTTGCCCATACTACCCCACACACCCTGCCACTCATAATTATCCAGCCTCGGGGCAGATCTCTGGGTGATCTTCTTATACAGTTGTTTAACCTTAAACAAGACCGGAACCACATTCAGGAGCGTGCTAATTCCTAGCAATAGGACCACACTGGTCTCTGCATCCCAAGGGAATTCAAATTTTTCAAAATTCTAAAACCCCATTGTAACTATACTGGATGAGAAAGGAAAGAGGAGGAAAGGTGTCTCACCCATAGATTGACTCTCCAAGGAGGAAAGGTAAATGGTATAATTATTAATAGTTTCCCACAGATGGCTCCCGCAGTATAAAGGTGACAATGCTAAGTGCAAATACCGGATTAATCCCACAGCCGATGACTTTATCATACCATAAACCAGTGTTATACCATATATCAAAGCAAAAACCTTAATCCACCTCCCACAGATGATAAGCAGCAGAAGAGGAACTACATACAGCAAATGAGGTGATACATAACAAAGCTTTAAAAACCAGAGCAACAACTCTAAGAACACATAAATCAACATAATGACCAGTGACTATTAGACTAATATAATGAATGCTTTGAACAAATTTGTTTTAACAAGCTCTGGTCAGGTTTGTCGTTATCTCAACCCTTCGTGCCCCATGTTGGTTGCCAAAATGGACTGTCGTGGTTTAACCCCAGCCAGCAACTAAGCACCACGCAGCCGCTCACTCACTCGCCCCACCCACCCAGTGGGATGGGAGAGAAAATCGGGAAAAGAAGTAAAACTCGTGGGTTGAGATAAGAACTGTTTAATAGAACAGAAAAGAAGAAACTAATAATGATAATGATAACACTAATAAAATGACAACAGCAATGATAAAAGGATTGGAATGTACAAATGATGCGCATTGCAATTGCTCACCACCTGCCGACCGATACCCAGCTAGTCCCCGAGAGGCGATCCCCCGCCCCCACTCCCCCCAGTTCCTATACTAGATGTGATGCCACATGGTCTGGAATACCCGTTTGGCCACTTTGGGTCAGCTGCCCTGGCTGTGTCCTGTGCCAACTTCTTGTGCCCCTCCAGCCTTCTCGCTGGCTGGGCATGAGAAGCTGAAAAATCCTTGACTTTAGACTAAACACTACTTAGCAACAACTGAAAACATCAGTGTTATCATCATTCTTCGCATACTGAACTCAAAACATAGCACTGTACCAGCTACTAGGAAGACAGTTAACTCTATCCCAGCTGAAACTAGGACAGAGACAGATAATAGAAAGACACATAGACAAGCTTAAAATGTGAAAAAGAAATTTGAAAAATGGGTTTATGATTGGGTGAAATGCAACCTAGTACATCCGAAGGAAAATAAAACAATCTATAGATAGTCAAATAGAGGAGAAAGCATTGTGAGGCAGCAATGTTGAGTCAGACTGTGTTAGGAATGATGGCAACCATCAGATTTGAAGAAACAATAAAAATTGAAGGAAATGAAAGAGCTGACTTTTCCAAGCAATCATAGCATAACTATAATGGTCACCATTAACATCAGTATTAACCCATCAGTACAACAGTTAACTCCTTTGATCTGAGGAAGTGTTTCAGTGTCTCAGACATAACTATGAGTTACCTTGTCATGGTCAGTTTTCTGATGATGGTTGGGACATAACACTCACCGCTGGAACTAATGAAATATATTTTGCATGGTGTTGCTAGTTTAGGGAAGGAAGTTGCTTTACCTGCTGCTGTTGCTGCAGCTGCTTGATGCTACTGGACAGCACAAGTGTTAGTCTGCCTCTGGGAGATACATTGGCCGCTGCTAATCTTTCACATCAATAAACTGTTGTGAATATTTGTACTTAAGAATTTTTCATCCCATCTGAGTTGAGGAACCTACCCCAGCTGTCTGACTTAGTTGCTTAGTCTTCCTAGGCTCCTACTGTCCTGAATGGAAAAACAGAGGCTTTTCCACCAGGACTCAAAGCAGGAAACAGCTTGAGATGTTTTCTCACACTATGGATGAACTCTTTCTGCTTACAAGAGAGGGACTCTATGGAAACCAACCAGCTACACTGATACCTTAGGTTGGGTGCTGTGAATAATGTTCTGTGCATGTAAGTCATTGAATGTGTGAATTATTTCAGCATTGGGAACATAAGGCAGGTTGGTGCTAACAACAGGATGGAACAAAGGGGACTTTTGGGTAAAACTCTTGAATGATATCTCTTAGACTGGAGAACGGCCTCCCTGGGGAAGCAGTGGAAATGGTATTAAGATATTTAAAATTGGACAGGAGAAAATATATTGTAGTGATCAGTCCTGTGCTGGTATTTAGATCAGGTCTTGTCTTGTGTGATTATTAATAGGAAGTCTCTGTCTGAAGTAGCTGCCATTATTCAGTGTGCGTTACCAGCTAATATTGGCTTGCAACCTTCCCCCACATCTGTACTCACACTTAAAGGACAGCCTGAGTAATGTTTAGCACCTTTGCCTTCTCTCTTGGTGGCTGAAGTGTTGATTTTGTATTGCCTTGCTTAGATTATATTCCTTCAGTGCTTCCACCAGACAGACCATATAGTGCACAGAGATTTAAAGGAAGCATGTGTAGTTTGTGGCAATAATAATAATGAAGTCTCCTGCTGTTTTCAAATCCCTGGGAAACTAAATCAAGTGTAGAGGTCTATTCAAAAAAGTACAGCATGTGTATAAGTCACTTTACCATTACCTGTGTGGGTCTGCCTTGTACCCATTCAGTGTTTTTGGCTGTCATATCTCTGAGGTCTGTCCTCAGTCTCCAGAGTGCGACTAACACATTACACACCTCAAATGGAAAAGCTGATGAAACAGCTTAAAATAACCTGAGCACCCATGCTTTGCTTGCCTCTTTTTCACTACCTCTGTGTTGGTATTTCTCATAGGAACACATACAGCAAAATTTGTTCTGTGCTGGTGGCCCCCATCAGACAAATCTAAGTCTAGTCTGAATTATGAAGGCAGGAAGACTGGTTTCAATTCTTGCATGATACTGTGATGCTTAATGGAGCTCCATTTTCTTGGTGTGTTTCTGTAGGTAGGAAGTCTGTCTTCTTGACCTGGTTGAAGCTATGAGCCTGATATCTGCCCTGGGACACTTCTGCAGGGGATCTTACAACAGGAACAAAATGCACACACCTTGTCATGCAAGCCACAGGTCATTGTCTTGGTACCAGATCCCTCACAGCTCCAGAAGCAGAGCAGATGAGCTAGAGAAAAGCCAGCTCCTCAAGGAGATTTTCTTCATTTGACACATCTCATTGGTCTACAGCCTTTCTGTAGATTTTTTAGGAACTTTTTATTGCTGATTTGTTTGTGTTTGTCACAACCCAGACTGGACAGACCAGGGAGTCGTGTTTAATTCAAAATTCTCTCAGGCTAAATTAAGGTGAAATGACACCAAACGATCAGTCAAAGATTTTATTCATGACAGAAGTAAACTGAACTGGGGAGGCATGGTAGTAGGTGGCAGGGTTTCTCACAACAGGAATTGGCATAACTACTTCTGTAAACCGTGTAACCCAGGGTAACCATATACATCAATTCAGGGAATAAGGAGATGCCTCCCGTTGAGTCAGGAGGTTCAGAGAAGACCCCCTTGCTTTCTAGACTCCTCCTCAGAGAAGGGCCCAGGGGTGGCTGGATCCACTCTTAGTCCCAGACTTGGTCAACGGTTTATATCTTGAAATGGATGAGGTGTAGGGATTGTGGAAAAGGAAAAGGAAAGAGAGAAGAAGACAGAGAGAGAAAAAGGAAGAGAGAAAGATTTCTCCAGTCCTGCATCCAGCTTTGGTTCAGTCAGCCAAGGGGTCCAGTCCTGGTGGGCTTGCGCACCTGGGGCTTCAGCTGGTGTCCTTTTATCATCCTTGCCCCTCCTTTGGGTGGGCACTCGAACTCATCAGGCTAAATGAGCAGTTTGTGAGCCTTTGGGCTTGGGGGTTGTTTGTGGAGTAACTTCTCCTTCCCTGCAGACATGGTCATTGTTTGATCTTTGTATCAGAACAGCTTATCAAAACAGGGAGCTGCGCACCCTCCAGCACGCCCTCCCCCTCCTGTTACTGATGTCTGAGCTGATGGGCTTTTCACCTTGGCTCCTCGCTGTGCAGGGTTTGTCTTTAAGCAGAACTTCCCCACCACAATGTTTGAGACATTAACTCTTTCAGTCTCTCACAGTGTTAAAGTACCATTTTCAAATTATTTGAGTGACAACTGCTTGTCTTCCCTCTTCTAAAACATAGCTAATTAGCATCCAGTTTCATTTTGGATTTAGTAATCATGGTGCAAGAACGTTGTTGGGATAGACCAATGAGAAAGTGTTAACTTTTTTTCTAAACCTTTCATGTACCAAGTAATCATTCTAAAATAGACTTTTTTTTTTAATCTACAACATTTTCTAATAGATTGAAGTCACACTTTTGCCAGCTTCATATCGGAAGTATATTTCATTATCGATTTTTAGCTCTAAAGCAGTTTGTAAGAACTGCCTAACATTCAAGAACCACCACATTCAAGTAGATTATTTTCTAATTAAACAAGTCTGTTTAAAACCTGGCATATTGTAAAGGTACAAGCACTTTAGTACTTTTTTTAGTGATTTTATGATCTACTTTTTCCTTCAACATTCTGATATTTAACATGCTGGGTTTTTAGGGGGTATATCGTAAGGTCAACTATACAGTGTCTAATAACATTAATAGGCGATGTTGCCGGTTGATGTACTAGGCATCCATTTGAAATATGTTCCTCTTTAAATCAGTGCTATTTGACAGAGTTTATGTGCTAGGTAACCTAACCCTGAAATAGCAGAACACAGTCAGACATTGTAGTGGTCCAAAACCTATTTCATATACTTTTCAAGATGAAATATATAGTAGTGGTAGTATAAGAACAGTCTTAAGATATTTTCACTAACTTGCACTATTTTGATCTTGTATCCAGGCTCCATTGTAAATAAGACAAATCAGTAATTATTTCCACTAGCAGCTCACAATGCACATTTCCCTGTCGGCTTTAATTATTCATGCTGTATCTATTTCGGTTTACTTAAATGCACTTCCATCTACTGTATGTACTTGGTTATTTAAAGAAATGTGCCAAATTGGTAAAAATGACTGCAGATTACAGGATTAATGGTCATTTTCTCCACAATGCAGTGTTCATATTTTATTGTAACAGTAGCTACCAGCATGTGTTCCTAGAAATATGAGGCTAAAATACTCATTTTGCACAGTAGAATTGCAGTGAGGGAAAGGTAGAATTGAGCTAGAATGGGCAAGTTCTAGGCCATTTGCTCCCAAACACCACTTCATGGGCCACTACAGCTTTTCTGACAGTCTCTTTAGGCAACCCTGCTTGTCTTAACGGAAGCGAGTTGCTGTACTGATCCTTGGGGTATTGCTGCTGCCTGCCTCCCACATGCTCGCTCATGTTCAATGTTTGGTGCTCTGTGAGGAGGTAGCAAGGCTTGGCAATGAGGCCTGTGGTGCGTCTCTGATGAGAGCATCAGTGCAGGATATCTAGCACATGGGGGAGGGAATCGGGAAAAAAAAGTAAAACTCGTGGGTTGAGATAAGAACCGTTTAATAGAACAGAAAAGAAGAAACTAATAATGATAATGATAACACTAATAAAATGACAACAGTAGTAATAAAAGGATTGGAATGTACAAATGATGCGCAGGGCAATTGCTCACCACCCGCCGACCGACGCACAGCTAGTCCTCGAGCCGCGATTCCCTGCCCCCACTTCCCAGTTCCTATACTAGATGGGACGTCACATGGTATGGAATACCCGTTTGGCCACTTTGGGTCAGCTGCCCTGGCTGTGTCCTGTGCCAACTTCTTGTGCCCCTCCAGCTTTCTCGCTGGCTGGGCATGAGAAGCTGAAAAATCCTTGACTATAGTCTAAACACTACTGGGCAACAACTGAAAACATCAGTGTGTTATCAACATTCTTCACATACTGAACTCAAACCATAGCACTGTACCAGCTACTAGGAAGACAGTTAACTCTATCCCAGCTGAAACCAGGACACCCCGGCAGCACCATGCTCTTATAGCAAAGAAACAAAAGGTGAATGAAGGGGAAGATGAACCTCAGGTTACTCTGAGCTGTTTCATTCAGGCCCAGTCTTAATCACAAATTAGGTGATATCCTTTTCTTGCATCCCAGATGAATTTTAAAAGCTGCTTGGAGGAGTTTAAAGAAGGGAAGCAGAGCAGCATTGCTGAACCAGCAAATGACTACTGTGGAAAGGCCCTGCTTGGTCTGTCCCGCTGTCAGTGAAGTATTATAGTTCTTTCCAATATGTCCATGTGCTGTTGAATGTCCCTCTTCTACTCCCTGAGCCTGCAAAGGCACAGGTTTCTGCTTAAAGCCCCAAAGATATATTAGCTGCCCTGACCCAAGTATAGCAGGTGGGGAAATAATAGGTTTTCTCATTCTGCTGGCTGAGTAGTCTGCTTCTTTAAGAGGGCAGGGAGAGGGAGGGGAAGGAAGAGAAAAATGTATAAGGAGCAGCAGGAAAACTGTGGAAAACCGTGAAGAAATGATCATCACACAGATCTTAAGGTTTTGGGTTGTTTTTTGGTGTCTTTTAGTTTTGTTGGGTTTTTGTTTGTTAAGGTTTGGTATTTGTAAAAACAGTTCTCTGATTTCAGTCCAATTGCTTCTCTTCTCTTTTCCAGTTTGACTGAAACTTTAATTGCCTTTTCTAATAAGTGCTAACTGACCTTTTGAAACAGCAAAAAATACATGTATATCTCTTGAAAGGTGCCTTTGTGTACCCAGTCAAGAACACTGCATGGGAGCTGTGGGAGCAGCTCGGAACACCTGGCATTTGTTTTCAAGAGCGACTGTTAGAATTTGTTGTGCTGCATGTTTGTCAAGCCTTTGAAGAACAAGTTTTACAAGGTTAGGTTGGAGGATGGCCTTGTGTAGGCCTGGGAAGATGTGGCTGAAGACAGTCACGAGTATGCGTGTGGAGTGTGTGTTTATCTTTAACTGTTCTGAGGACTGGCAAACATCCCAGCTGAGCCAGATATGCCCTCCTGTGTTGGTAGTATTGGCTGTATGCTGTTAGTTCTTTCTAGATCTTTGTTGAAACATATATAAGTTTGATTCTTTTGTGAAATAAAGGGAATCTTGCACAGAGAGTTTGAGCGCTTGATTCAGTCGCCGCAGGAGCATTCTGTTCTTTGGTTCTTTGTGGGTGCCAATATTTAACTGCTTTAGGTTTCCTTATGATCCATTTTGTCCATTAACAATTCTAATTCTGAGGGTGACTTTTGACTTGAATCTATATTTTGGTAGTAGCTCTTTTTAAAAGGACATTGTCAAGGTTGTGGGCTCTATGCTCAAGGTGCTGTCCATCAGTCAGAGCTACATGGGAGGCATACCTTTACAAAGCAAATATTTCTAGAATTAGGATGGTTGAAATGTCTGATGGGTGAAGACCTGCATGTTTTAACTGTCTGTGAGATGTGGACAAAGAAACAAAAGCTATTAATTTGGTAGACCCTGTGAAAAATCATTTTTTATAATGCTGGCTCTTGCTCTAGTTATCAGCAGTACATTAGGAATAGTGTTTAGCAGTCACTGCAAGCAAGATATTTTGCCATGAGGCACTACAAAGTTGAAGTTATTAAAACATTTATAGCCTTAGGAAAAAAATCAATGATTGTCAAACAGGAAAGAACAAAATCAGTACTTGGGACTGGGAGGGGAATTGTTTTGCATCTCCTAAAACAGTAGAGGAAATGCAAAAATTAAACTAGCAAAACCAATCATTTGGCAGTGTCCTTTTAAGTTTAAGCTCCTACATTAGTGTCGTGGTTTAACCCCAGCCAGCAACTAAGCACCACGCAGACGCTCACTCACTCCCCCCCATCCAGCGGGATGGGGGAGAAAATCGGGAAAAGAAGCAAAACTTGTGGGTTGAGATAAGAACGGTTTAATAGAACAGAAAAGAAGAAACTAATAATGATAATGATAACACTAATAAAATCACAACAGCAATAATAAAAGGATTGGAATGTACAAATGATGCGCAGGGCAATTGCTCACCACCCGCCGACCGACGCACAGCTAGTCCTCGAGCGGCGATTCCCTGCCCCCACTTCCCAGTTCCTATACTAGATGGGACGTCACATGGTATGGAATACCCTGTTGGCCAGTTTGGGTCAGGTGCCCTGGCTGTGTCCCGTGCCAACTTCTTGTGCCCCTCCAGCTTTCTCGCTGGCTGGGCATGAGAAGCTGAAAAATCCTTGACTATAGTCTAAACACTACTTAGCAACAACTGAAAACATCAGTGTTATCAACATTCTTCACATACTGAACTCAAAACATAGCACTGTACCAGCTACTAGGAAGACAGTTAGGTCTATCCCAGCTGAAACCAGGACAGTATGTCATATATTTTCTGAATCTCTAGTTTGCTAAATAGATGAGGAACTCATTTTAAGCCTTCTTTTCATCTCCAGGACATGGGTTTTGCTGTGAGAATGAGCAAGACCTCTTTTGGAGCATGAAGTGGGGCGGAGGTCTCAGAATACAAAAGAGAAGAGAAGGGGAGAGCCAGCACCATGCTTTGGGACAAAAAGGTGGAATTAAAGAGTAAAGAAGAAAGGACAGAAGTAAAGGCAAGAAAGGACAAAGATGCAAGGCAGTGAACTGTACCAAAGGATGACAGAAGGTATAGGTTGAGTGGAGCTGAGCCAGAAGGTAGGGACGAGTTGTTAAAATATGGTAAGTTGATGAAGGAGAATTGTGTGCTTATATCCTGGAGTGAGAAATATCTTCAAGCTCTGGTTTCCGGAAGAGGCTTATGATTCCCCACTCTTTTTCCAGATCATGTTCCTACATTTGGGGAGCTACTGTCCAAAGGATACTTTGGTAAATGAGGGAAAGAAGGAAATTACCTAACTTTAGCTGCTCCCCTTCAGAGTAGCTAGACAGGGAGGCCAGAGCACAAGGAGGGTAATAGGGTGGAACCCAGGTATAACCCAGGCATGGACTGAATTAAATTGCTAACAAGGGATGGTGGTGTGGATGTAAGTGACAGAAGAATGTGAGACCGGATATAGCAAGAATCTGAATAAGGGAGAAACAAGAAAAACAAATTTGCAGTGATCCAATGAGCTGTAGAGGTTTGGTGTTAAGGAAGGAGAGGAAAGGACTTAGCTATGCTTGAGAGAGATTGAGATGGAGATATCTAAAAGCTATCCCTTGAAAGTGCATGTGAGCCTGGGGTTAACTCTAAAAATTGCAGCAAAGATTTTCTGAAATATGACCTCCAGGTGGTGTTTGAATTTTTACCATCTGAGGGGGAGACAGCACAGACAGGTTAGTTAGAAACCTCCTTTTTCACTGATACTAAATTTATGAAATTGTGTGCTAATTAGTGTATGATTTATAAATTTATATAGCTGCATGCTACATACACAACACAGAATACTGAATGAGGTGATTTAAACTGGCAGAAGCAGAGAATTCTGCTCTGACTGGCTGGGTCTCTGGAAAATTCATCTACTGATCCGTAGCGGCTCCCTGCATCTCCTGAAGTCTTATCATCTGCTCACAATGACAACAGACATTTTACTATATTGTGGCTCCATGTAGCTGTGAGACAACAGGCTACCTTGAGCATCTTGGTCATGGTTGTAGCAGAGATTTCACCATGGCCCTTGGGGAGGGTGTTTGGAAGCAAAACTTGGCTAAAAAAGATCAAGAAACCCAACTTGGTCTGGTCAGTGTTGGTGCTTGACAACTCCCACAGTTGTTCACGGGGGATGTTACTGTGTCCCAACTGCAGCAAGAGGATGGGGATGTGGGGGAACTGGGTTTGATTCCCAGCTCTGGGGAAGCCACTTTGCCTCCCTCCACAGTATGCTTTGAGTTCTGCTGGTGAAGACGACCGGGAAGCCTGTTTACTACCACATCTCTGAGGGACTGTGACTTATATTAGTGCCTGCGGCAGAAGCCACTGGACATATCCACCAACAAGTTGTCTGTGAACTGTAAGCTGTTAGAACAGAAGCATATCAGCCAGTCATTCCCATCTAACAGAAGCCAAAGCTCTCAGACTTCATATATTTTGAGGCTTGAAGGGGTCATTTCAGGCACTGGGGAACTAAACTAGAGAAACTCAGATATCACTGACAGGTGAGGCCCTGACATACATGAGGTGAGAAATGCCCAGATGGTCCCAGCAGAAAAATCAATCTACAAGCTGCAGCAAGAGCCATAAATTCCTTTTCCTTAATTCAGGAGTCATTCTGAGTATGTGAAAAAAACACTTAATTCACTCATAGCATTCAATAACCAGTCTTAGAGTGTAAGTTCATTCTTTCCGGTCTCCTGTCTGCAGACAAGAGGAAAGTGTAAAATTGGAAAAATTTATCTTTCCTGGTTGCTTACTGGCAACTACCTTAAAACCTTGAAGTGTGGATTTAATTAAAGCCATTGTCCAAACACAAAGCGTCGAGTGTCGTGAGCATTAAGGACAATGTAGGAACTCCTCTCCTCTGCTAGACCTGTGTCCTGGTTTCAGCTGGGATAGAGTTAACTGTCTTCCTAGTAGCTGGTACAGTGCTGTGTTTTGAGTTCAGTATGCGAAGAATGTTGATAACACTGATGTTTTCAGTTGTTGCTCAGTAGTGTTTAGACTATAGTCAAGGATTTTTCAGCTTCTCATGCCCAGCCAGCGAGAAAGCACAAGAAGTTGGCACAGGACACAGCCAGGGCACCTGACCCAAACTGGCCAATGGTGTATTCCATACTGACGTGCGGAAAACAGACTCCACAATCAGTGAGATTGTAAAGTAGGTATGTTCATTCAGCGCTGGGCAGCACGGGGGGTAGTCCCACCAAAGTCGTGCACGCCCGACTAATTTCAACAATGTAAGCACTAAACATCATCTTTCACCCCCCCTTTATTATGTCTACTGAGATTCTTTTGACTCCCCTTGTCTCAGTCCCCCCTTTTCTAGAAAATAGTAAATTCTTTTACTATATTTAATCCTAGTACTTCTAATACATTATTTCCCTATCTAGCATCCTCTCAAAGTATTTGTTGGTCTCGAGTTTTCGTCGTAACTGATTCTTTTTCCATTCACTGTAAGAGTCTCCTGTACTCTTACAGCACAAAAGGCCACATCGAACCACTATGCAAAGGACCACAGACAAGCGAATGATGATTATTATAGTGACAAACAAATGCTTTAACCATGTCAAATTTGGCAACCAGGAGGTTAGTTTTTCTAATATGCCTGTCAAGCCCCAAGAAGTGTCATCTTGGGAAACTTCATGTAGTATTTTAGTCTTTTCCCATATCTCCTCAAGATCTGTTTCAATTCGTTGGTTTTGATTGATATAGGTACAGCAAGTTTGGTTTATAACTACACATAAGCCCCCTTCTTTTGCTAAAAGCATGTCCAATCCCATTCTGTTTTGGAGTACTACTTTACTTCGGGATTGTATTTCCAGTTGCAGCCCTCGAATTGCATCAATTGTAGCACTTTCTATAATCTCTAATGTAGCAGATATATTCACGATAGCTTTCTCCAACTCGCTTACCCCTAAAGAGGGAATTAACCATCGGACAAAACTATGGTACCCAGTACCTCGAATAACTAGTGGGTTTTCAGCCCATTTTACATGGAGCCAAGGTGTTCTCAAAAACCCTCGGGGAGGCGAAGCTCCCTCGAATATACTGGTCTGAGGTGCAAGGTACCCTCGAACACAGTGTCCCTTCCAGTTCTGGGGTAAACTCTTTCTGGCCCTGCCATCCCCGCAGAGCCACCAGTATCCAGGCCCTATGTTGCATCTTGGACCGAGATGCGTCTCCCTTCTGTCTTGTTCTTGCCCCTTCTTTCCTGGCCCCCCCTTTGGTTTCTGAATATAATAGAAACTGATACTTAAGTTTAGTCCAAGACGTTCTAATTTTCCTTTATCAAAAGTTCCCAGATTTTCCGCAAGGCTACAATTATCCATGTCTCCCCAAATATTATCAGTAATATTTAAGCAACGGCCAGTAATTAAGACCTCTTTAGGGTCGGGCACCTCCAGATCAAAGTTGGGTCCCTGCTGGGTATTTCCCTTTCCATGAGGGCATGATCCATTCCTGTCTGGCCCGTCTTTAATAAGAGATGTCCAATTTGTGGTTGGGATTCCTAAAAAGGGGATTTCCATGTTCCCCCAAGGAAGGGGATTACATACCCAACAATCTGATAAATTTAGTACTTTCGAGATACTCTCTGTCATATCTAAATAAGTATTTCGTTCCCAAGCCTGCCCCTTGGACAAGGTCCAACTCAGGAACATAACAATCAATGTCTCACAAATTTGAGCTTCAAAGGTCCTTTTTCTTGTGAAGTCCATTGTCCTTTGGGTGCCTTCTTCACCCTAGTGTGATGGATCCAGGCATTCTGTTCCTTGATCTTAATCACGGTGAAGGAGGTAAGTAATACTTGAAATGGTCCTTCCCATTGCGGTTCCAGAGTTTTTTCTGTAAGAGACTTTATATACACATAATCTCCTGGTTGTATATTATGCACAGGCCCATCCAAACCTCTCCCTCGAGTCCCTACCACATGCTTCCTGATTTTATTAAGTTGCTTACCTAATGCTACCATGTAAGAAGTCATAATTTCATCCCCCGCTTGTACAGACACCCCTCTCTCTATCCCATAGGGTTGTCCATACAGAATTTCAAAGGGGCTCAGTCCTTCTTTTGCCCTTGGTCTTGTTCATATACGCAGAAGGGCTAAAGGGAGAGACTGAGGCCATGTCAGATTTGCTTCTTGTCCTAATTTCACAATTTGCTGTTTGATTAAGTGGTTCACTTTTTCCACTTGACCACTTGACTGGGGGTGATATGGAGTATGAAGCTGCCAAACTATACCCAAGTGGCGGCTAATTTGTTGTACTATTCTTGAGACAAAATGTGGTCCTCTGTCAGAGGACATGGTTGCTGGAACCCCAAAACGTGGTATTATCTCTTGCACTAATATTTTAGTTACCTCCCGAGCTTTAGCCGTTCTTGTTGGGAATGCTTCTGGCCAACCTGAAAAGGTATCAGTTAATACTAGTATCAATACCTCCCTTTTCTTGGAAGTTCTGTAAAATCAATTTGCCATTGCTGTCCAGGCCCATTGCCTTTTCCAATCTGGCCCATTTCTGGTTTGGGGGTATTCTTAGGATTAGTCTGAAGGCAAAGATCGCATTGCTGAGTCACCTGTCTCACTGTGGTATATAAATTTCTAGCCAAAATTTCTCTTATTAAATGTTTATACAGAGCCTCTGTTCCCCAATGTCTTTTCCTATGCTCCTCCCGTATCAAATGCCACAGTAAGCAAGAGGGAATGATTAGTTTTCCCTGTGGGGTATGAGCCCACCCCTCTTCATTATATGACCCTTCTAAATCTGTAATAAGCTTCTGATCTTCCCTGGTATATTCTGGCTTACCTTTTAGGGAGATTTGTCTATCAGGAATTAAAGCCCCTTCTATTTTTACCATTGTTTTGGCCACTTGTTTTGCCTCTCTCTCCGCCAGTTCATTCCCTTTTTCCAAATCTGAGCCCACTTTCTGGTGTGCCTTAATATGCATAACTGCTACTTTCTTAGGGAGCTGGACAGCTTCCAGTAACTGCAGAATTTCTTCTGCGTGTTTGATATTTTTCCCCTGGGAATTCAATAGTCCTCTCTCCTTCCAAATTGCTCCATGTGCGTGTACAACTCCAAAGGCATATTTTGAGTCTGTATAAATGTTCACAACTTTGCCCTGGGCCAATTCCAGGGCGCGGGTTAGAGCAATTATTTCTGCCTTCTGTGTGGAGGTGTTCATGGGCAAAGCCCCTGATTCTATTACCTCTTGGCTGGTGGTGACGGCGTATCCTGCATGTTGATTACCATTTAGGACGTAACTGCTTCCGTCTGTGAACCAAGTTTCCCTGTTTTCCATGGGGCTGTCTTTCAGGTCTGGGCGGCTGGCGTATGTTGCTTCGATGGTTTCCAAGCAGTCATGATGTACCGGTTCTCCTGTGTTCCCGCTGAGAAAAGAAGCTGGATTGACAATGTTAGTAACTACAATCTCCACATCATCCTGCTCTACCAATATAGCTTGAAATCTCAGGAATCTTTGTGGAGAGAGCCAGTGTCCACCTTTTGCTTCCAGTACTGCTGATACTGTGTGAGACACCAGAACAGTCATTTTCTGGCCCAGAGTAAACTTTCGGGCTTCCTGTATGTTCAGTATCACAGCCGCAACTGCCCGCAGGCATCCAGGCCAACCTTTTGCAGTCGTGTCTAACTGCTTAGAGAGGTAGGCAACTGCCTGTCGATATGGGCCCAGGTTTTGTGCTAATATTCCCAGGGCAATGCCCTGCTTCTCGTGGGAGTAAAGAAGAAACGGCTTACTCACATCTGGGAGTCCTAAGGCCGGGGCCGACATCAAAGCCTTTTTCAGTAGCTCAAAGGCTCGTTCGGTCTCCTTGTTCCACTCAAGGTGTTTCTGCTCAGTGACTGTCAGCGCATACACTGGTTTAACAAGCAATCCATAATTATAGATCCACAATCGGCACCACTCTGTCATTCCCAGAAAAGTCCATAACCCTTTCACTGTCTGAGGTCTCCGAGTTTGGCATATTGCCTCTTTACGGGCCTGTCCCAAAGTTCTTTGTCCCGCACTAATTTCATAGCCCAAATAATTCACTTTACGCTGCATTACCTGTGCCTTTTTCTTGGATACCCGGTACCCCTGGAGTCCCAGGAAATTCAACAGACTCACCGTCCATGTCATACAATCTTTCTCTGTCTTGGTGGTGATCAGGATATCATCCCCATACTGCAACAGCTTCCCCTCCTCAGACGGGGCTTCCCAGGATTCTAAGTCTTTTGCAAGCTGATTGCCAAAAATGGTAGGACTATTCTTAAATCCTTGTGGCAACACCGTCCAAGTGAGCTGGGTCTTTCGACTACTCTTGGGGTTTTCCCATTCTAATGCAAATAATTTTTGACTGGCTTCATGGAGAGGGAGGCAAAAGAAAGCATCCTTCAAATCTAAAACAGTAAACCAAGTCAATTCAGGTGTTAATATGGTCAACAGGGTATATGGGTTCGCCACTACCGGGTAAAGATCTTCAGTTATCTTATTCACCGCCCATAAGTCTTGGACCACCCGATATGACCCATCGGGCTTCCGAACAGGTAATATAGGGGTATTGAATTCAGACTCACACTCTTTTAATAATCCCACCTGCAAAAATTTTTCTATCACTGGCCGGATTCCTTCTCTGTCTTCCTTCTTTAGGGGATATTGTTTAATTCTTACTGGCTTTCGGCCTTCCTTGATCCTAACTTCAACAGGTGGAGCACTTTTTGCTCTTCCAGGTGCATCGGTAGCCCATACCCCCAGGTACACTTGGTTTAAAATGTCCTCGTTAATGTTTCCTTCTAGGGGGAGACTGGTTAAGGTTAGGCTCAATATTTGAATATATTGCTGATCTTTTACCTCCAGAGTAATTTCTCCCTTTTTGAATACAATTTTTGCTCCCAATTGTTCCAACAAGTCCCTTCCCAAAAGTGCCTTTGGGGAGTTGGGCATATATAAAAATTTATGAATGCCCCACTGTTTTCCTAATTTATATTTTAAAGGTTTACAAAAATATGCCTTTTCACTTTGGCCAGTTGCTCCTTTCACCATGACATAATCATCTCCCAGGGGCATCAAAGCTTGGTTCAGAACCGAGTATGTTGCCCCCGTATCTACCAAAAATTCTACCTCTTGTTGTGTTTTCCCTAGCTTAATTATAACCAGTGGATCCACTAGGGTAGATTCCCCAGGTTCCCATCAATCTCCCTTCACATGGGCTACTGTTCTTCCTGTTTGAGCCCTCTGATCCTCCTTCTTGTTCCTTGGGCATTCCTTTTTCCAATGACCAAATTTCTTACACAAAGCACATTGATCCTTGCCCAGTCGGGGCAAGTCTCGTCTAGGCCCTCTTCCTCTTTCTTCCTGAATAACAGCCATTAATTTCCTTTGCCCTTGCCTATATCCTTCTTCTCTGTTACTAAATACTCTCCATGCTTCATCCAATAATATTTCTAAATTCCTACCCTCTGTAGGGCGTAATTTCTGAAGTTTGCGCCTTATATCCCCTGTAGATTGACCCAAAACCAGGGACATCAATTGTTGTACTCCTACCTCTGACCCAGGATCCAGCGGTGTGCTGCGGTGCATTACATCCCTCAATCGATCCAGGAATTCAGATGGAGACTCGGAAGGACTCTGTTTGCATATAAAGTTGACCAATTTATAGTTTTGGGGATTGCCTTCTCCATTCCTTTTGTAATCCAATCCTGATACCCCTGCAATCTTTCCATATGTGCTGATCTAGTAACATCCCACTTTGGGTCTTGGAGAGGGAAATATTCCTTAATGTCCCCTCCTGTGATCTTATAATGATCTTCAGCTAGGTTCCCTGCTGTTTTTAAAATCAGCTGTTTCTCTGTCTCAGTCATATATTCCAATAATAGCTGTATATCCTTCCAATCAGGGTTATGCTGTTTTACAATAAATTGGAAATGCTTAGCTACACTTACCGGATCACTCCTATAATCTTTAGCAACCTTTTTCCATTCCCCTAGGTCAGCAGTGGAAAAGGGTACTTTGATTAACATCGTCCCACCATCCGGCCTCACCGCCTCTCGGAGAGGTGCTTGTAAAGCTGTTGAGGTAGTTTTCTTCCTAGTACGGGAAGATACAGGGCTGTCTGGGGGGGTTGGAGTTCTATCCGAGTCTGCACCCTGTTCCTGCGGTCGAGGGGGAGGCTTAAACAAATCAGTTAGATCTTGTTCTGGTACCTGATGGATTTTATTTGTCTTTGTACATCTTTGTCCAATACTACATGCCGAACAACACCGCCTCAGTTTACCTCTAAGCTCCTTGTTGTTTTCTCGCTCAACTGCGAGCACCATGGGGTCCTGTGGGGGTACCATTCCACAGTCCCTTTGCCACTCCGGATGGTTTCAGAGGGTGAAAAACATGTCTGCATATGAAACCTCATCCCATTTTGCTTCTCTCCTTAAAAACAGCATTAGTTGTATTAGAGTATTATAATCTATTGACCCATTAAGTGGCCACTTAGCATCACCTTCTAACTGCCACTATTGATTGCAGTATTTAATAAGGTTCTTTTTACTTTCCGTACCTCCGGAATATCTTTCCAGTGGGCAATTACACAACCCAGAGGACTCTTCCTCAATATTCCTCCTTGATTGTTTCCCATTTTATAACTTCTCCTTTTAATAAGTTTCCACGCAAATCGTTTCTTACACCTCTTTATAGTCTTCTCCCAGTTTTCCTCCCACACGTCCCAAATTTCTGGGATTAAATTTTCCCTTCCACACACCAATCTCACTATTTCGGATTCTTAGTGAGCTCTTTCCCAATCATAAAAGTGTGAAATTTGGGGAAAACACTTAGGGCTGTCTGGTTTCCATCTGCTAGATGTACAGTACCACCTTCTCCCACAAGATTTACACTTCAACAAAACCCAAGCCGGATGCTAATTATTATATAGTCCAGTTGCAAGCCCACATACAAAACAGGGAATCACCCCTAAGTTTTCTTATCCACACTTCCCTCCCCTATTACTCGTTTAGATTTCTACCTTTCCAACCACAAACAATCTCAACTGTATACGTAGCCCGTCCCCTCTTATCCCAGGGAGTCCAAACCCAACACTCAGGGCATTCAATATCCCCTCCACAATCTATTTGCAACCTCTGTTTACACCACACACATTCCAGGACATATGAGGGTGTACACTCATTTCCTGGATGTAAAAGACACCATTCTAATACCCACATTTATGTGATGCACCATATAGGGACTTTCTTATACCAACACCACAAAATGATTAAGATAATCAAACTCAAAATTACAATTACAATGCTAACATATAAATTCAAGTTCCAAATCACCAGTGAGTCACACTTCGTTCGTCTCCGGCCGTACCCCTTGTGGAGTTACAAAACTGCGGATCAGAACTCCACACATGCTCTGCAGCTGAGCTGCGTCTCTTTTACTCAAACATTCAATCCACAGTTTTAGACATTTACACATTAACAAGCATATATACACATATAAATCTCAACATAAAATTTCCACATACCTACACAAAATCTTTAACATTAAATTTCCAAACATTCACATCATACAAGCATCGCTCCAGTTGACAACCTTTCAGCAGCTGCAAAAATGTACCAAGTGCAATTGCGAGGGAGTCCACTCACCCCAAAAATGTACCAAGCGCAATTGCGAGGGGGTGCGCTTACCCTTCTCCTGCCTCTTATATACCAGTCATCAACAGGTCCCTCCTGGCTCCCGATACTGGGGTGCAGCGATCACCCCGGATTTGCTCAATCTACCCCCAAGATCGCTGGCGGCCACTCTATCAGTTAGCAAATCCCCCCATACAGGGTACCCTCCTCCCATACGGGGACTATGCTGAACGCCAGACGTCTCTGCGCGATTTACCAGCTGCCCCGGCCCGTACTTTTACAGGCTCCCTCTGTGACACATACTGTTTGGTCCAGGGCTTCAGAAGGTTGTTGTCTGCTCCCGCGGTGAGCGGCTGGCAGCGGACGCTCCTCCGAGGAAAGTGCTCGGGGCGCACCTAGGGGCATCCGCTCCGCAGTCGGTCCCGCAGTCGAGCAGAGAGTCTCCTGCCTGGCTCGTCAAAACTGACGTGCGGAAAACAGACTCCACAATCAGTGAGATTGTAAAGTAGGTATGTTCATTCAGTGCTGGGCAGCACAGGGCGTAGTCCCACCAAAGTCGTGCGCGCCTGACTCGGCAGTTCGCTTCAAATTTATACAGTCAAGTGTTACATATACATAGAGCTTCGCAATACGCCTATACATAGGCATGACCTATCCCCGCTTCATATTAAAATTAGTTCCAAGAAGTCATTTCCCTAAGTTCTTCCCAACTGCACCTGCACAGTGCCTCCTTGTGGTGGTCATCGGGGGTCGTGAAGATGAAGGCTGTATGTCTTCTTTGCAGTGAACTCTTAACCTTCTGTCCCTGCGCAGACTCAGTCGCTCCTTGGCATTTATCCAAATCACAAGGCTGGTCTTGGCTGGTTCTTGGGGTCGACTTCTGCTTCTTATCAGGAACTATCTCTTGCCCCAGCCAGCCTCAACAATGCAAACGTTAAACATCACCTCTCATCCCCTTGGGCCATGTCTACCTCTACTGAAATTTCTTTAACTTCATTATAAGCTAGATAATTATTAAACAGTTCCTATCTACATCCATATATCTACTAAGGTTCCTTTGGCTCCCTGTCTCTCCCAGACTTGGTCAACGGTTTTATGTCTAAAGGGATGAGGTGTAGGGATTATGAAAAAGGAGAGAGAGGGAGAGAGAGACAGATAGAGAAGGAGGAAAAGAAAAGGGAAAGATTTCATCGGTCCTGGGTCCAGCGTCGGTCCAGCCAGTCTAGAGGTCCAGTTCCAGTGGGCATGCACACATGGGGCTTCAGTTTGTGTCCTTTTATAATCTCCTTGCCCCTCTTCAGGCCGGCAGTCGAACTCATTAGGCTAATTAGCTGTCCTGCAAGGTTTGTGCTTTCAGAAACTTCGGGGAAATGGGTTGGTGGGCTTGGGGGTTGTTTGGGGAGTAACTTCTCCTTCCCTGCAGACATGACCATTGTTTGATCTTTGGCCATACATGGTGAGCTGCCCTACTCAGCGTATCAGAACAAGGATCTGCACATCCTCCGGCTTGCCCTCCATGTCCCGTTGCTGATGTCCTGTGCTGATCGGCTCCTTTTCACCTGTGGTTCAGTGTTCATTGTTATGCAGAACTTGCCCCACCACAATGTTTGAGAAATTAACTCTTTCAGTTTCTCACACCTTTATGATAAATTAAGGAATGTGGTCATCCAGAAACAGCCAGAGAGCTGTTTTATTAATCTGCAGGTGGAAAACAATAGAAATTATGAAGATCTAATCAGCTACATTATTAGCTAGAGGTTGGTGGGTCCAGGAGGGAAAAGGGGTGTGGGGGTGATGTGGATGCTGGGGAGGGTTCAAAGACAGGGAGAGAAAAGAGCGTCATCTGCAAGCACTGTAAGCCAGTAAAATTGAGAGGTGAAATCATTGCTGGAGATGATCCCTTCAAAATTTCAGTTGTCTTCAGCACCCCTTTCTCATTTAGCATTTTCTTTGACAGCCTGTTAAATCTGCGAGAACCCATATTTTCAGCAGCCAAGTTGCCCATCAGTGCCTGATGCTCCCTGTCTCAGCTGCACCTTCCTCCAGTCCTCAGTGCCTCCTGGGACAAGGCCATGCCAGGACACCAAGAAGACATTCCCTTCTTGTCTTGCAGAAGGTGGGGACATGCCTCCTTTGTGGACTGCACTGAGGGGTGAGATGCTGTGCTTTCTATTGGTGTGTCCTTAACTTTTCCAGCAGTACCTAGGAGACTTTCCTAATAGAAATGAGGAAGGTGGGCAATTCAGGCCCCTTTGGCATTCAGTATTAGCTGGTGGGGGCATGTACATGGTGGGTGGGATGCGCATGGTGGTAGATAAAGGCTTCTGTGTATTCTCTGTGCCCTCTTTCAGTTTGGGTCTTATTCTCTTTCTTTTGGTGTAGTAAGGTAAACAAATACAGGAGAGACCTGTCTAAATACCTGGATATGGAAGAACAGGAATGCTGCAAGTCTCAAAGCTTTGATTTGGCAACATCACAAAATCCTGCAGTTAACATACCTGTATGCAAATGCATTATGGACAGCTAAAGAGCCTCTGTTCTTCTTCCTCTGTCATATTTTGCAATGCATATTATTTGCTTACAATTCAGGGCTGTCTCAAATTCTCTGTGGTAAGAGCATATTGAGGAAAGTCATCTCCTTTCCCAGCAATTTTCTTAGCTTCTCTTGATCGTTAACATGCTGGAAATCACTTCAAAGAAACACTGCAATTTTTTAAGGCATTTTATTCATTTATTCATCAAGGTTAAGAACCCTGAAAAACTGCTGTCTACATCTTTTAGTTCTTTCAAATCTCATATACATTATAGTCCTCAATCTGGAGTTCTCTTTCGCTATGAGATTTTCCCTGCCTGTATCTTTTGTTGCAGTCTTAATGTAGAATAAGCCCCTTTTAAAATTAGTTATACTGCTACACTTGTCAGGAGAACTCAAGTGATCTGATGAATTTAGTAAGAATTCCAGGCTGTGAAACAGACACAATGAAATTCTCTCCTTCAGCCTACTTGCTTCATGATTAAACCTCCAGTTTATAGTGTGCAGACAGTCACACACTATAATTGAGATTGAATTGCCATTCTCATTATAAATCCCCTTTTCCCGTGTGCTCATAACTTCAACCAACACATGGGCTGAAACTGTGTGCACTTACTCTTAGCCCACAGTAGGATATTTAACTCCATGATCTATGGGCTTTAGCTCTGCTGCTATGCCCTACTGCCTGATATATTTCACCATAACTGGAGCTTCTGGTGAGGTTAAAATACAAAAGCTGAGTATTAACAGGTCTGCCTAGCATCAGGCTTGCATCTGTATTTTAGGTAGCTAGTGAAGCCATCGCCCTGGCGGAGGTATTGACATTTCTATGTAGCTATCTGAGAGGGTGTTGTTTTTCAAGATCCTGTCTGCCAGCTTCAGTAACAGAAGTCTCTGAAGCCTTGAAAAACACCTGTCCCTCCCTATTGACTAGACAGGAAATTTAGGCATTTCCTTCATTCACTGTCCCAAATTTAGGTACAGGTGAGTCCTAACAAAACCCTTCCTCTGCTTCCTTCCTCTGCACCAGTGAGGTCTATAAATTCAGTCTGAATTTCAGTAGGGGATTTAAAACTGTTGACAGGATCTACTTTGACCCAGAGCAATTCTGTTAAGCCCTCGATGCCAGGGGCGAGGACCTCCTTGCCTCTGAATGCCTTAGTTGTTCTGCCTCCCCTCTGCTTTACTGCCAACTCTGCGAACAGCCTTGTCCTCCCTGGGGAGTACATAGAAGGAAGTGCTTGGATGCAGACTTACACTGCATGGGCCAGCTTGGTGACGAAACCTCCGAGCCAGGGTCAGTTCAGATGGAGAGTTCAACATTGTATCTCAGCCTGTAGCCAAGAGCACAAGGGAGCAGCCTCATGGCTGCAGCATTAAAGAATGACGTGAAGGTTTTTGTGCATGCCATTGGATGAGGCAGCTAGGTCCATTGACTAGAGATCTGCTTAACCAAATTCTGGCATACACATCAGGCTCAGATCTATGTACTGAAATCTAGATGAGCCCATTCCCACCATAGCTGTCCTTGGAGGGATGCATGCAATGGAGGAAACCAGAATATGTACAGAGACAGAGAGAATTGCACTGAGAATTTTGCTCCATGACTGCACTGGAGATGAGGAAAAAGCTAAAGAGATGGAAGGAAAGTGACTCCTATGCTGCTAGCATGGGGAATCTGTTTGGTATAACCTTTATTTTGAGTTACAGGGCTTAATGTTTTGCTTAATGCCATTTCCTGCATTTCAGGTCCACCCATCAGAGCCTTCACTCTCATGAAGATGGTAGTGTTTCCCTGCATAGTACGTGCATGTTTTGTGAATGTGTCAGGGATCCTCACACTAAGGCAAAGTGCTTTTCTAGCGCTATTTTCCTCCATTGTAATGGCAGGAGGGGCTGGACATGAGCTCTCCAGGCTGCCCTGTATCAGTAACCTTAATAACTCCTTTCAAATCCTTTTCCTAAGAAGTACTTCTGGCAGTCAGTGTCCACATATGTCTAGACTGGACAAAGTTTTAAGAAGTATGTTAGCTGGAATAAGGTAGCTCTGAGTTTTGCTGACAGAGTTATCCCTAGGAATTATGTGAAAAGTTTCTGCAGCCACCAGAGCTATTCTGAATATTTAATGAATTTTAAAATCATGCCTCAAACTCGGTCTGCTCTAGAGACAATGTGTAACGAAGAGTCAACTCCAGCTAACACCAGGCCCAGCAAATGAATATAGGGCATTTTGTCTAAGTACAAGATCTCTTTTTAAACATTGTCACTAAGAAAATTCTGCCACTCTCCAGTTTTGACCATCTGTGAATAGGCTCAAGACAACTAAGGACACATATTTTAAGCTGAGTGTTTTATTTTCAGAGACTGACTGAATGCTGGATTTGTGTATAAATTTATAGGTGCAGGAATATAAGAAATGCATGAAGATAACGTCCAGACCTAGGAAGGCAAGTCCTGTGGAACTTTGCTTACCCGTCTCCACCTCATATTTCTGTTCCTCTGATTCATCCTTCCTCTAATAAACTAACTGTCCTCTGTAGAAATGTGGTAGCAAAGAAGCGGGCAGCGTATTGTATCTGTTGTCAAAGGCTTTTCTTCCATTCACGTGAACAGTTTGCATATATTGTTGTTTGGGTTTGGGGGGGTGTTGTTGTTTCTTGGTTAAATTTTGTGGGTCAGGCACAAAAACCACAAAAATTTTGTGGGTCAGACACAGGTCTGTGTTCCTGCAATGAAGGGTTTTAGGCACCCATACAGTGTGACAAGTCAGATTATGGCCACTGGAGAAAGCCAAATCTTTCCTGCTGAAATATTTTCCACAAAGAAAAGTCAATTTTGACTCCTCCTCCATCCTTCCCCTCCTTGGTAATTACTAATAAGAAAACAATTTCATTTTGGGTCTGCTGGACTTAAAGGACTTTCTTATTGGTTGCATGTGTCAGAATTTATGTGAATTGCTGCAGTACCCGACAGGAGCCTCAGTTAGTGTAAGCCGTGCTTCCATCCTCTGCCACTGGTCCTTCTCCTTCGTGGAGCACTGTTTCCTATGAAATACTGAAATATCTTGCTAGTTGGCGACTTTTCCAGAAGGTTTTGCTGCTTGTGAATCAACAGTTTTCTCCATTAAAAGTTTCTATATTTTGAACATTTTGGCCCCATCTGGGCTGAAAAATGTACATTTTGCAGGCTGGAATTAATTAATTTTTTTCAGTGAGATTTGGCTCCCTTCTTCTTTCCCCACAAAGTTCCAATAGGTCAAATACTACCATTGACGATCTAACTTTAGGTTTACTCCTTCAAATCCCCACCAGTCTCCTTGACTTGACTTTTCATGTCACTTCGTACTGTAGTGGGAAGAAGTAAAAATTATGGGCCACAGGCAGGGTTCCAAAAAGTGCTCTCTCTTTCTCAGAAATGGGCTGCATCTTTCCATCGGCCTTCAATGTATTTTATAGCCACACTACACTATTTAACAGCATAATTTAGTAAGTGTTGGTTCTCTGTCGCGGAGTGTGGAGAAACCATTTTATTCAACCTCTGGCGATGTCCGCTGATTCAAATAACACTCTGTGAGGTAACGTTAATGTTTTCTGGAAATGAAATTGGAATCAGAAATGCCCTTATTGGCCATCAGCATAAATACTAGTTTCATCCTGATCAGCAAGCAGAATTCAAGACCTTTTGCCCTTAAAAGGTGACTGTCTTTCATGTTTTAATTCATTACCCACCTAATTAGTTACCCCAAAGTGCAGACACACATTCCACTGGTTTATATCTGAAAGACGGTTGGGTTTGTGTTGCTCTGCATGTCACACCTTTCCCAGCTTTTGAGCACTACTAGATCATTTATTCACTATTATTGCATATGGTTGTACCTGAATTAGTTCTTTCTGTTTACACAAGTCCTTTCCATGGACTAAAAATATATCCTAAAGGTCTGTGCAGAAGAGCTGCTGTGACACAAAATCTAAGCGAAACTGTTTCCCACCCTTCCAACTATAGTGCCTCTTCGTTCTTTGTGTGCTTTAAATGCTTGGGAGAGATAGGTCTGGCTGGGATCCTAGATTGCTATCTGATTTAGGGTGTTCTAAGCATTAGAGAGATGAGAAAACAGTGACTCTTCTGGGCTGTCACAGAAACCTTTTCATGTTTAACTCAGCTGTGCAGCCACCATCTGTGTCTTACCAGAGTATCAGGGAGGTCAGCTGTCAAATGGAGTAGGAGGAGGCAACAGTTGCATCAGAAACTGGTCAAATATCATTTACTGAAGAGATTTTAATGTGTTCTCCAGCTCAGAAGGGTGCAATAGTCTATCATAATTTCTAACAGCTGTACCAGAATTTGTGCTCAGCATTAAAAAAACATTGAATCCATGTAATATTCTTCACGCTTGCAGTCACAATGTCAGGCCCTTCCTGCAGGGCTGGAGCAGTTTGGTTTATGCGGTATTGATTTTTGACCAGTAGCCAGGTCTAAGTTGAAGCTTCCTCTGCATATAAGCCAAGGGGTGACGACAGTTCCTCAAGTCACCCTTCTCTCAGCTTAGAGATGAGTTCTAGTATTAGGGCTGCATGCATCATGTCCTCGCTTCAATTCACAGGTAGTAAGGCTGTACTTGGCCTGATGAGGGCAGCCAGTGATAAGCTATTCAGTGCGCATGTGGGAAACCACCTCTCCTGCACTGGGTGGAAGTGGAACTACTGTGTGGCGCAGAGTAGTTCCCCACAGTGTGCACTGAAGTCTTTGTCCCTCTGTACACACCAACATTTCTTTGGGTAAATGCTTTTGTGTTCACCACTCTCCCTACCCTCATTGGTTTTCCTTGGAAAGAAACCCAGTCCAGAAGGGAGATGCAGTAAAACCTTGTAGATCTACCAGGCTGGACAACAGTGAGAGGGCTGCATTGGGTACCTGTCCCACAACATAGGTATAATTGCAGTTGTTCAAATCTACCTGTATATAGACTTTGATACTTTTATTTCATGAGAATAACAAGGGACTTGGCCAGAAGGCAGACCTACTTTGAGTAGGAGGTTGGACAAGAAAACCACAGAGGTCCCTTCCCATCAGCATTGTTGTGATTTGGGTTCTATACCTGCTCTGTTGGGGAAGTTCAGAGGGGTAGTGTCCATAGTAGTAACATGCCCATAGAGCTATGCACATCTACAGCAATCATAGAATCATAGAACAGTCCAGGTTGGCAGGGACCTTGAAAGATCATCTTGTCCAACCTTTTGTGGGAAAGGGAGCCTAGATGAGATTATCTAGCACCCTGTCCAATCGTATCTTGAAAACCTTCAGTGATGGGGAGTCTACCACATCCCTGGAGAGGTTGCTTCAGTGAATTAATGTTCTCACTGTAAAAAAATTCTTTCTTTTATAGAGATGAAATCTCCCCCGGTGCAACCTGTACGTGTTGTCCCTTTTCTTTTTCATGTGGTTTCTTGTGAAGAGAGACCGTCTGTCCTCTTTGTAGCCACACTTTAAATCAATAACATATTTCCTCTGTAGCTTCACCTGAAGTTATTAAAGCAGGCAAGGTTGTATTTCAACAAGAATGAGCTAGTTGGGCAATGGACTCTCTTTTGTATTTTTAAAAATCTCCTTTGTAAACCTCAAAACCAATACGAGACAAAGGCATATGTCATTTCACAAATGGGTAAAGTGAAGTGATAGAAGCCAGAAACGGTGATGAGTAACAGCACCATAGGCTAAGCACTGGTCCATACACTCCTCTCAAGATGGCATGTGGCTTGGTAACTGTCCAGCTCCACCATCTGCAGAGACTGAAACTCAATTGCTGTTAACAAGAATGAAATTATGGTCATATTAGCATAATTAAAATTAGAAGAATCCTAGTTCAATGATGATTGATGGCCATGAAAATCTTTGGATGGAGGCAGAAAAGGCAGGTCCAAGACTATTGGCTCAGACTTTATTTACCTGCACAGTTTCTCCAGGTACAGGAGGAAATGTCCTCAAAAAAAAGGTTTAATGTGGGTACCGACTGGTATTAAATAAATGATGCATATTGGCAAAGCAATAGATGAGAATAGCAGAAAACACATTGTGAAAGTGATGTCAGATGCAGAAAATCCTGTGGTAGATTAGAAAGTCCTGTTTTAAATTAAGTTAGTTAGCCAAGATCATTCTGAGCTTTTCTATTCTTCCTGTTTAATGGTGCCTCACCGGGAGCACCAATTCTGATCCTTTCTGTTCTTCCTGATTGATGGTGCAACCCTCTTGGCAGGAAAATGAACCAATGACCCGATACAGAGCCACTTAGCAGTCAAAGCGAGGAGGGGATACCTCCTCAAACGACCACCCAAGACCACCCAAGACCCCCGCACATATGGAGAAGGCATCTGATGGTCATGGTTATGTAATCCTATGCATATGCATTAGATAGTTTCAATATGTATTAGGTAGGAATAGTTAAATAAATTAGTTGCAATTGTTACTGCATAAAAGGGACACACCTGATGAATCTGGTGTGCCTGATTTGTGGAAAGTCCACTGAGCACCCTGCGCAGAATAAAGCAATATCTCTCCTGAGTGTGTGAGATTGGTCTACTGCACACCAGGCAATGAATCCACTTTTAGGACAACAAAAGGAACAAGAAGAATTGATGTCATAATTCTGCCCAAACTATTCTATTCAGAGAGAGGCTAGAAACTAAGCCAGTTACTGGGAGCATAAGGAAGAGATCTTTAGAAGAAATCCATGGCTCTGTAGGTTCATTGACACAAGTTTTGCCCATGTGTCCACCCTCTTAGCAATTGTTGGCCAGGGAAAGGAAAGGGTTGTGATGGTGTGATATTGCTACTTCGGTTGTTTGGCTTTTGGGTTTTATTTTTTATTTGAGGAAAGTTAAAAGAGCTCCAGGTGTTCTCTCTAGAAAATAAGAGATTAGAAGTCAACATTAATCCAGTCAACAACATATTCAAACAACTAGATAAAGAGGAAAGGAAAAAATTATCCCAAAATGTTTTTCTAATGAATGCATATTTTAGCTGAAAAATTCACAGGGGTCGATATGGAAGAAGACATGTATATATGCAAAACTAGGGTTAGAAGACAAAGTGGAATTATTTTCAAAGCTCATAAATAATTTAACAGTTGGAAGAAAAGTGCTTCTGTTGATCTTATTGCCAAAGGAATAACTTTAGGCCTGATAAAGTAGGAGGCTAAAGGGTTTTTCGCACAGAAGAATGGCAGAGCATAGCTGTTTTTCTATTAAAATTTGTCACACCAATCATGGTTTTTCTTGGGTAAAAGATGAGCAAGTTGGGACAGGATATTCTGCCTTCTTTTACACACTAAAATGCCTGCATCCAATGCTAAATGACCTTTACATTGGAAAGAAATTACAGTTTCTTGTTGACTTTTGTAAGGTGTTTGCTGAAAGCAGTTGTAAATATTCTTATTAACTTTTTTGCTGCAGAAAGAGGCCATTGCTGAATGCTTTTGACAACCCAACTTGCAAAAGCCTGGGAGGACTTTTACAAAGGACCAGCCACTGGAAAAATTTGAGGAGCAGAGTGCCTTCTTCATTTGCATTTCTAGTTACATAAAAATTGTGCAACTTCACAGTGACTGGGGGCAGGTCATATAAGACCTTTGTTATCTATTTTGCATGCGCAGTTATCCATGCCAGCGTCACACCTGCTCAGTCTCCACATCAGTCACTTTGTACAGTTTAGTCATACAATCAAATGGCTGAAGATAGCAAAGTCCCTGTTCCATATCATTTTTGTTCCTGCCAGGTGAGAATGACTAATAACTGCCCCTCTGGCTTGTATTCCAGTTTTGTTTTATTGAACTGGTCTCTGTCTTTCTCTTTGAAATAACTTTTTTGGACAGTGAGGTAAGCCAGACTGACAGCCCTGAAACCTGCTTTCTGTGAACCTACGGTCTCTGCCTTAACACACCTCAAGTCTGTTGGCTGTAAGACACTACTGCTCAGCTCACGGAATCAGTGCACGGAAACTCCAGCACTTCTCTTCAGTATGCAGAACCTAACCATGTATGCGCTGTCTTAGGCTATTTCAAATGGTAAGTACAAACCATGGCTACTTCTGTTTTACTTCCCATTGCGCTTGGCTTCTCTCAGTTACTACCTCCCAGCTGAGATTTAGTGGTTTACATCTGCACCGGTGTTGCCTAATTCAGCCAGATGTAATGCTTGACCATGACCATCTGTCCATCAACTGTGGGACAGACAAGGGGAATCTGCATGCTTAAGCCCTGGAGGACTAATCCCTGAGAAGTGAGCTCGCACTCTTTTCTTGGCTTCTCTGCTAAAACTGTAACAAAAATACAAGCTGGGCTAATGAACAATGTCATAGACACCTCTGATCTAGGATCGTCAAAAGATTTCACATATGAAGGCTTAGTGACGAGCTGGATGGCAAGTAGCTATCACTAGTGATCTGGTATAGAGGCAAAGCAAGGTCCAGTCTGCCAAGTTTGTCCTGTCACCCCAGCTGTCCCCAGCTGCACAGACTTCTGCCCACGTTTCTTCACCATTTGCAGTTAGTGGAGAGGGAGCGCTCCTTTAAATCTGATGGATGAAAAACCCTTCCTAAAATTCAGCATTTGGTTGTGTCAGCCATGGAAGGAAAAATTCACCAGTCTCTGATTAAACGGGATCTGGACTGTAAGTCTTTCAGGCAACTATGTTGCTTTACGTCAATTCCCTACCTCTAGGAAAATAAAACACCTTAAATGTCCAGTATTTCACCCAAACTCAGCTCTCTTCCAGCACTGCAAAAGCTTGGTAGTCAAGGAGAGAAAATATTTACTCAGTAAAGCTTTAAGATCAGGTTTTTAGGCTGGAAACTGAAAGGTATAAATAAGCCAGATATAGGACAACTCCTGCTTAAACTTCAGAGCTTAATCTGCAGAGCCAGATAGCCGTCTAGCTCTTTATCCTGTTTTGACTTGGACTGCTCTGTGCAACCCAGTCATCAGAACAGGTATTTTGACATTCACCCACAAAAAACATCTCCTGAATGGAATGCTCATACTGGGCAGCAGAGGCTAATAACTGGTCCCACACATTGGGCCAGCCTACTCTTCTCAAGTTACTACATGTCTCAGCCTGATCGCATGTCTCAGTCTAATCTCATAGCCTAAATTTAGCTGCTTGCTGCTTATCAGCTAGCAGAGGTATGCACAGGGACTCAGACCTCCCCTGTCTTTGGCATTTGGGCTGTGGAACGCTAATGCTGATGTTCTGGTCCCTTCAGGTTGGGAGAGTTGGGTCCAGAGGGACAAATATCTTTGTCATCAGTCTCCTCTATGCCTGCCCTCAAAGCAAACCAGGCTGCTCCCCAGAGCCCACTCTAGTGCACTTGTGTGAAATGTGCTGCAAAGTGTTAGTTCGCTGATTATTGTGTGATAATCGTGTGCTCTAGCATGTTCTGGGGTTGCTCCAGAAAGCAGCAATAACAGAACAGACCAAACAGAAGAAGTTAAAATGAGATAAAACTAGGCTGACATTTTTCATCTTTGCTTATATGCCATTGTAACAGTGCCTGGAGGCTTCTATTGGCTTGGCTTAAAAAAGATATTGCTAATGTCTAACACTTCATGACAGATGGTTCACCAATACTGCTAGGCACATTGTCTCACTTAATAGCTCTTTGTTCTAGCTGAAAGAAGACAATCTTTTCTTGTAGGAGCTGGTAGGAGGATCTCTGTACAATGTACCTTCTGACAACCATTCCAGTTTTGGAGTCTGTTCTGTAGTTCACTGAAGTGGAATTGTGTCCCTTACCCTCTGGAGGAAGGACTCACAAAAGAGACATCACAGTCATGATGCCTAATTTGTGGGTGCTTTGCTGTCTGATAGGACTCACAAGGCTGAATTAGGCAATTTCATTTTCTGTGCAGTGTATGGAAAAAAGTGATCCAATCTGCCTCAAAGGATGAGACATTTGGGGCCTCTGTCTCTTTGAGGACGACAGGCACCCATTTTTGGGATGTCATGCTGTGGCTCCCCGTTGTGGAGAGTTAACCCACCTACTCACCAGCTGCCTGCAAACTTGCATGTTCATATCTCTTCTTTTTTTTTAAAAGCTGAAAGCAATAGCTGCAACCCAGCAATGCATACTTCCCATTGTAGTCATATGTTACGGCCTAGCCGTGGTGCAATTCAGGGTTAAACATGATGCATTGTCCTTTAAGAAGGACCAGTACTAGATAGCTTCACTATGCAAGCCTGATTACTTTGTATAAACTATGCATGCCTTGCTAACAATGACTATGTCCTTAAAGAGGGAACTAAAGACTGATAAAAGGAAACATCCTGCCCCAGAAGGTGCTGAAGGACAGATGATTGCCAAAGAAGCATGAACTAAGGGAAAGGTAAAGGTGGCAGGGGGAGATCATGACCACCGACTCAATTCAAGGCTGGAAGAACTTGCCCCCCCACACCTGCAAGGAGCATGTGTGCTAATTTGCATAACAAGCAAGGCTAATTTAAATATAACTGACCAATAATAGATGAGAGGGTGACTACTAACCAATGAATGTAAATTTAGGTGGGTTTTTACTAATCATGTAACAGAATAAATACATTGTAGTTCTTTGGTGTGGTGTGCTAGCTTTGTGGAGTTACCACCTGGCACCCATCTCTGCGCAGACATGAAATAAATAAATATCTCAGCTCTGTGTGTACGATTGGCTCATTGCACACTGGGTACTGAACCCCACTTGTGGGACAACACCAGGAGAGTGCCCTAAGCAGAAGACTAAGGTGTACTTGGGGAGGGAGTCTGTGTCACTTTCTCCCAGCGAGGTGCCCTGTGTGTGTTGTAATATACATCACATTCATTGGAGCACTGTTAGGAGTCTGGGTCTCCTAGGCCAGGTTATGGAGTCATTTGCTCCCTGTTTCCATTTCTATTTCCACCTTTTAAACAAAATGAGGCAGATCAATGAGAGGAGTTGTGAATACCTCCCTGGACTGCACTACGATAATATAAACAGGGCCATTTTCTGCTTCATGGGAGTCTGAGGGGACAAATCCCAGCTTCCAGCCAGACAGGGGAAGAATCTGAACCTGTGCTTATCGTATCTCATGTGAATACGCTGTACCCCACGAGGCTATGGCTTACAGGAAAAGGGCATGCTTACCTGTATGTGTGCAAGGAACCTCCTTCCCTAGTCTGTGCTCACTGGAGGAAGTCCATGCCAAGTTCAGAACTTACCAGATAGAGACCCAGACTTCAGGATGGTTTATGAATGCTGTGGCAAGAGGATGTTTGCTACCAAGTTGTTTCTTGCCACAAGAACCTGTTGTGTGTTAACCAGTAATAGTGCTCTACATTGTTCCTCAGCAGCAATGTGGGAATGTTTAAGGTTGGGTGGGCACTAACAAAAGTTTGTACACTACCAGTGGTGAGTGTAAGTGTGCAAAGAGCCACCAGAGAGACTTCATTCCCTTAATAAATGGAGAATAAGGGCCCTGATTTGGTAACTTCAGAATGTTTTTTGCAGATGTGTTTGCTCTATTGTGAGTGCTTACTGTAGAGAGAGGGAAGCTCTGGGATTTAAACCTGTTTTAAAGGCTGATTTCCTCAACAAGTAGGACAGCAGAGCCATTCCAAAAGGCATTTTCAGACTTCACAGCTGGCTGACTTGAGACTGTGGCCTATTCCTGTTTCATTGGCTCTGTGGTGATAGCACAAGCCAGGTATTTTCAAAATGACTTTGCTTAGAGACCTTCATAGGTAACAGCATCAGCAGCTTCCTTCTCCAAGTGATGCTGTGCACATGCTTAGGCAGCGTTTGCACATTGCACTGAAGCACCCAGTGATGTGTTTCCCATCTGCCAAATCCCTGTGATGTATGAGTTCTTACTGGGACCACAAACATGAGTACCTTGCATGCTTCTAGACCCATGGTGCAGTCGTTGCCTTGGTGTATTCAGGACTGGGGGGAAAGTGCCACTGGAAACGGGAATATTCAAGATGGAAAAGTCCTCATCTTGCTTCAGAAGGACATCTCCAAATGGTATCACAATGTTAGTTACATGAAGAGGCAACAGGCAGAGCTCTGTAGCCTCATTCAAAGGCCAGATCATCTCTTAATAAAAGGAAGTGGTCTAATGGACACCTGCCTGGAGTGGGGATGGGGTGGAAGTAGGGAGAGGCATTGTTTCCTCTTCTGTGTGCAAAGGAAGATTGGCTCTGTGGCTACATCAGGAAATGCTGATATGGAAAAGTGACTCCAGGAAGGGATTTACAGCTTTCTTAGAGACACCACAGAAATGTGATTAGTGGTTGAGGTGTCTCCATGGGACTCCAGAAAGAGTGACCACAAGCCATGCCTTGTACTTGTACCAAAGGTTACCCCTGACTATTTATGGGGATGGGATTGCAATTTACTATAATCACACTGGTACCAAAGAGCGTCTTGGCGAAGGATGGCTGTTTGATCTTTAATAAACCTTTAGTTTCATGTAATGTCATTTAGCAGCTACAAAGAAGAGAGAGGGGTCAGCATCAAACAGCCAGTGGCTTTTGAGTCTCTGTAATAGACTGTTGCTGGTGTGCTGTATCCTGGTGCACATGGGCAGACAGCTACAAGCTTTCAGGTTGGCTTAGCCTATCTCTTAATTTTTGTTGCTTCAGACTGGGGCTTTTCTTTGGCTACTTGCCAGCCCCAGCAATACAGTCCCATGCTGACACAGGCCCATGCTGCAAAGCTTTATTTGTTTTGCTTTACAGCACCTACAGCGTAAAGGGGTGAACTTCCTTTGGAAAGAAGCATGGAGTCTCTGTAAGCCGAGCAAGTAAATCTTAAAACAGGGCTGGTATGTTTGGACAGTCCAGAGAAGGGTGTTTAATCAACTGTAAGGCCATATCTACATTTGTGCTTCAGCCCATCCTATTTTAGTCCATGTCTCAACCATAACCTGAGTTGAGAGTGGCAAGTAAACATCACTTAGTTCAGGCAGCAGTGTGGTCACAGCAGGGCTTTATTCCCCAGCACACCAGTGTAAGTGAACCTCTAGTGGACTGACAGCGTTGTGGCTCCTCCCTCCTTTCTGGGGACTGGGCTTGGAGATTTGCTGATTTTTTGAGCTTGCAGTGAAATGCATGAAGAAGTGCTGGGATAAAGGCAAGGACCATGCATGGTCCCTCCTGTTTCACTGGTTGTCCCTGCTGGTCCTCATAGCCAGATTCCCCAATTCAGTAATCGTAATGGTGTCTCTGTGCAGTCAAATATTTTTAGGGGTATTGATCTGGGCATAGAAGCAGCTTTAATAGTGTTTTCTGGCCTCTCCTCAGGAGCTGGTTGCTCCCCTGCACTGGATAGTTTCTTCTATGTTTTGCAGGGTACCTGAAACAAGACTCTGAAATCTTCTCTCACAATCATCAGCCAACAGCCCCCAACTGTGGCTGGGGTCCTTGCAGGTATACCAGGACATACCTCACAGTCCCAAATCCATTGTAGAGACATAGCATCTACCTCAAGGGGGGGAGGAAGGTCTCTGGGGAGCTTGGCCGTCAAAAGGGAGAGTGGGGAGGGCAACCCAAGAAATGGGGAGGGAATCAGGCAACACATTTTAGCGCTACCTTTTCTGTGTGACTGGGAAATTGAGCCTTCCCTATTTCTTCTGGGATTTTTCCTTTCTTCAAAGGGTGATCTTCACCAGCCCCCCCCAATTCTCAAACTGGCCCAGGTCAGAGGATGTGATTCTGTTTGTTCTGTGTATCCCCATAGCTCAGGGCAGGATGCTGAGTGGCCTTTGGAGCAGAGATCTAGTCCGCATTTTCTAGCTCAGTGACATTTGAGGCCAAGTCCCACATATTTAGCCTACTCAGCCCTCTACAGAGCATCTTCTCTGCCAAAGGCAGAGATGGGATTGATGTATTTGTTCTTCTGTATTTGCCTTTACCTTCAGATAAAAAGAAAATACTGACCATATTCCCTCATTGTATTCATCAGCTGATTTACATTTTATTTATTTCTATAGCCCTGAACAGACATTAGTAAGTCATAATAACAGGAGTTTCTACTAATAGAACTCCTTTCATCTGTGGAGTTCAAATTATGGATGAGCACCATTAGCCCCATTTAGAGATGGATTTAGCTGGTGCAACTTATCCAAATGCAGATGCGGCTGCAAGAACCGGAAAGAAAAAGCAAAGGCTCCTAATTTCAACCCCCGTTTCTGCTCAGCTGATCTGGTACAGCCATTTTTGGGGAAAAATATAATCATTCAAAAGACAAGATGTGAGGGATGCTCAGGAAGAAATTGAACCTCATCTCTAGAGACTGTTGAATTTCACAAGGTTGTCCCAAAGCAGCAAAAGGAGCAATGTCCCAAGCTTTGGCTTCTATACTTATCAGCATGAAAAAACCATGAGCGTGAAATCAAACAACAGGCTTCAAATGGGAGCTACAATGACTCTAATTTGTATGTACCATTATTTGATCTTCTAACCTACTAGGTTTAAGATAAACTACAATGGAATATCAAGCAGGCATTAAATGAAACAGTGTCATTAATTCAATCCAATGAGATATGTTTCATATAACAAAGGGGTTTGTTCTGATAGTGAAACAATGTATATTAATGAAAGAGTTGAAATAGATTCATTTTGTTCTTAAAGCAAACACATTAAGGGAAGCCATCAAGAAGTAAAGAACATGAGTTTTGTTTTGTTTTTTTTAAACTGTGCTTTATTTAGGGCTAAGCTGGAAAGCGTCATTCAATAATTACAGAAGATTACAAGGAGTTTTAGGGAAGTGAGAGTGAAAGAGCAGTTGTATGGAAGTACAGTTGCATTACACATCTGTACTTCCTAGCTGTGGGCTCACTCTGCCTGTCCTTACTCAGGCAAAATACCCGCTACATCCCAGTGGGAGTTCTGACAGAGTAAGGACTGTACGATCAGGCCCAATAGAGAATTAAAATTAAAATAAAAACTAAAAGAGAAAGAAAGAGAAAGGAAGAAAGTTTGAGATCAAGATAAAAAAAAACTAAGAAAAACAAACAAGAACATTATAACAAAGTAAAACCAAATAAGGAATCAGAAACAATTATCACACTGCTCAGTTGATGCAAACAAGTGTGAGCATGATGTAAATCAAGTTTTAAGATTGTGAAAATAAATTATAATAAATATGATATACTTTAAAATATGTGTTCTTAAATAGTTAATTGTTTTTTCTGATTCAGATTTTTTAAAGCAATGTCTTATGTTTTTTAACTGCTCTAAAGTCATTTACCAAAGATAAATATCGTGCTTTCATTAAATAGTTTTCCTTGTTTTTTCTCTATCATTACAATTAAAAGTCCTACAAAATATGGAAATTTATTTACAGAAAAACAGAGCCAGCATCTTTTTTTTTAAACATCCCCCTGTTTTTCAAAATTCCTTGTAAACAGTTTCAGAAATTCTTCAAAGAGATTGTTTTTTTATTTTATTTTTTGCTTTTATTTTTTATGTTATTTTTTTCTTTTTTAAGATTAAGGTTCTAGGCTAACCCCTTGCCCTGAAGGTTTCTAGAGCAAATATGGAAGCTACTGAAGCATAGGATGATGGGAATTTTGCAGACAGCAGATCATGAAGACATGAAGCATTTAGCTGTGTTTTGTTGTTCAAGTTAGAACTAAAGTCTGATAAAAAGACAGCTGTTTTGTTTCCCATTTACATTGTCTACAGAATCGAGTTTTGTTTTGTTTATTTTTTTAGTAGCTGGAATGCTTGCAGTTAGAAAAGCTGCCAAAATAGCCATTTCTCTCCTTTTTCTCCTTGATAAATAACAACATCCAACAACAATTGGCAGAGAGTAGGAATTTATGCTCAGTCTAAACTCTACAAAAATTACAGTTCTACAACATCTTTGTTTTTAGCATTAATGTTAAGTTCTATGTAGTATTTTTTTTATTTTTTTTATTTTTTAATGTTGTCTAATTTTTTCTATTATATAGGTATTTTAAACTTTCTTTTTTTAAAATTCTGTACAACTATTAGGATTTTAAATGGGGAGAGTTAGAAGCATTTACAAACCTTTTTTGTTTTCCTTTTAATATCAACTATCTTTTCTCTTGTCTATGCCTTTTTATGTCTTTGTTTATGTATTTATTTACTTTTTTGCTTTTCATAGATATCCATCTTACCTGCCTTTAACAGCACAATCCTTACCTATTATACAGAAAACCATATGAAAGCTTCATAGACTCTAATTAATGTATAACCAAAGAACCTCCCAAATTATCAAAGAACTATTATCTTGCTGTTTTAAAAGCATTTAAGCATATTTTTAAATTTTTTTACATATTTCATATAATCGCTCTCAAAAACTGTTTTAGGAACAGCTCAGAGAAAAGGAAAGAACTTCCATATTTTACATACAGCTACAAGTCTGCGGTAAAAAGTTTTGTCCTTTGGTCCCTATATAGCTAAGGAATGACAGATAAAGATGCTCAGTGACTGTTACCATGGTTCATGCATGGTAACTCCATCCTTGGTGGCAAACAGGCACTCCTTTGTCAGTATCCAGGTTTGCATCTCCTGTTTGAAGAAAAGCCGCTGTGGTGATATCAGTGTCTCTTCAGAAATCCTGGTTGATCTTGTTCCTGTTCTGATTTTACTTATGTATTTGTTTTCAAGCGCATGTCCTTCGAAGTCAGCAGATGTGATACTTTTCTTGAAGAAATCTTACAGTCTAAACAATCAAAGAGAGAATAAGTCTGAAGTCTTCAGCTTGATTGATATTTGCTGATATGTCAAAGGTGTAATCCAACAGTTTCCTTTTTTTAATATATATACTTTTTTCCTAAATGTGGCTCATTCAGCTGCTGCCCTAAAAAAATGAAGATCATTGCAAATTAAATCAAAAAGGGGAGGGGGAAGTAGGGAAGGTGGGGGATATTTGGGACAGGGAGGAAAAAAGACCTAAAAAATGAAAATGAAATTAAAAACAAGCCTGTTGTTTTGGGCCCAATCCTGCTCCTGTTGAAAGTAATGGGTGTTTTCTTCTCCCTTCAATTGGGACAGGATGGGGCTTCTGGTTTGGTGTTTTGCTTTTGGAGGCATTGGCTCTGATTCTGCTCCCACTCAATGTCAACAGAAAGATTCCCCTTGACTTCAGTGAGAACCGGATCAAACCCAAAGTGAGCAAGGTAGTCACGATCATGATAGAGAAAAGTACAATTGTTCCTAATAGTAATAAATCAAAATAATAGTAGGGCATGTCTACATAAATCTGTATCACTATGTATTTGCAAATAGCTGCATTTTAATTATTTTTAAGTGCCACTTTGCAATGCCAGATCACAATCTTGCTTGGTGGGCTTTTGTAGTGTGAAAGGCATCAAGAAAGAATTGGTCTACATTTTAATGGGGTGCCATCTATGACAGTGCATGAACTTTCTGTGGAGACATAGCTGCCAATAACATCTACTCCTTTGTGAATGTCAAAAAGTAGGACTTTGAACAGGTAATTTATAGGAAGTTAAATTAAAAAAGACTGTTGGAATAAACTTTTTTTTGCAAAAAAAAAAGTAAACAACATTTCTTAAATAAAAAAATTATTTAAAAAAAATATAATCATGATCCGACTAGGCTTGACATTTAAGTAGGATGCTTAATCATTAAGGATTAGCTCTTATCTCTTTCTAGCAAGCAGGTTCTTCTTATACACTTGGTGATTTATTACATCAAGAAACTTAGAAACTGCAAAAGGTCCACTCACTCTGGTGGAAAAGTGTCATGCGGAATATCAATCCATGCTGGCAGGTTTTCACACTGTTGGTTCAACAAACAGCAAACCGTACACAGCAGTCTAAACAATTACAACACCAAAAATAATAATAGAATAAAAAAAATAAAAAACACTTGTCAAGGACCCTTTTTCAGTTGTAAACAAAAAGATGCATTTTGCTTTTTGATCTGGATAGGTTTTTTTCCCACTCAAAACAATCCCTCCCTCCCCCTTAGCAATTAATTTTGGCTGGAGGTGCTGTAATATGGAACCTTAGAATTAGGAATTCTTGAAAAGATATACAATGATGCTTTTCTTGGGGTTGCTTTTTTTGGATTACTATAGTTTTCAAACTACTGTTACTATCATTACTCTTTTTGGTTTTTTGGTTTTGATTTGTTTTTTTAATTTTTAGAATGTGATTTGAAATATCCTAAGGGAAAAAAAAGGTGTCAATTGAAAAAGGCCCCCAATTCTCCAGAAAAAAAAAAAATCACAAGATTTTCAGTGCAAAAAAATTAACCACACATTTTTCTCTCTCTTTTTTCCAAATTATCTGTAGTTATAACAATCCCATTTTTTCTAAAGAATTAGGAATCCATCTTTTTTTTTCTTCTATGTGACATCTAAAGAAGCATAAAACGTTGACAAGAAATCAAACGACAAATAAAGAAACCACTGCAAGCACCAAAACCAAAACGAAAATGAGCACAGCAAAAAATTGTGGCAGCACAAAGTCAAAAAAGGCACATGTGATCATGACTGGCCAATCATCAACTGATACAACATCCAAGAAAAATGCTTCAATCACGGCACCTGCACGAAACTTGACGGCATGTCATGCAACCAATTCTTAGCTTGTTACATGACGCCATCATGTCACACTTTCAACTTTGAGTTGATTTGAACTTACGGCCTGGGGGACTGTATTCTCCACTTTCATGTCATTACGTGAACTTTTTTCCTAGCTCAGCGCGAGACTGTGGTGGATTTGACTGGCTCTTGGTTGGTTTTGTTGGAATTTGATTGAATGACAAAAGAAGAAAAGATTTTTTTATATATATATATATATATTTATATATAGTGTGGAAAAAGGGAAAGGTAGGGAAAGAAGATATATATAAAATAATAACTAAAAAAAGTTACAAACACAGCATCAGTCAAAAAGATCTAATGGATATACTTGCCATTAAAGTATAGAAAATGAAAAAAAAAGGAGATCAAAACAAACTGAACAGAAAGAAAGGATGAAGAAAAGAAAGGAAGGAAGAAAAAAAAGGATGGAGGAGGCCTAGCCAGAGACACACACATAAAACACACACTTAAATGTACACACGCAGTCAACAGTGAACAGTAACAGACCGTTATGCAGCGGCTGTTGAAGAGAGCATGCACTGAATGAATGAGCACAGACACGGATCGATTTGCAAAGTCTGGAAAATAAATACATTCACTGCCAACCAGAATGCTTTCGTTAGCACTGGTCTTTCCCGCACCACCCTCTGCATCCTGGGCTTTGCTGGACAGCTAGCCAAAGTCCTCCGGGAGCCTTTCCATTTCCTCGGATGGACTTCGGAGCTAGTACCGCTCTAATTCGATTACATCCCAAGTTTAAAATCATGGGGGGGTAATAAACCAAGAGCTGCTTTGGCTACTGAGAAAAAAAAAGAAAAGCAACTACTGCTGGTTGCTGCATGCCCATTTAGAGGTTCACAGGACGGTGGGCTCCGAAACACAGCAATGCTGGTATGGTGTAGGAAGCAGAATTGTAGGAGGACTTGGATGATACAATCGTCCCTAAATCAGCATCATTAAAAGAAGGACATTTACTCCTTTGGCATTTGGCCCTGGCTTGAATTTTAAAAAAAATGGGAAAAAAAGGAGAGAAGAGAAAGTGAGAAGAGAAGAGAAGAGAAGAGAAGAGAAGAAGAAAAAAGGAAAGAAAAAGAAAAAGAAAAAGAAGAAGATAAAAGAAACTGCCAGGGGCTGGTTGCTACAATCTCCAGAAACACCTTCCTCCTTTCCTACAAAGGAAAATGTCCCTCTATTTGCCCAGGGAATTTTGCCTCAGTAAACACCAAAAATCACTACACAGAGCAATACACTTGTCTCAGTCAGCAGCTCTGCACCCTGTTCTTCAGGTATTGCCTTTCTATCCCCTTGGCAGGGCTCATATGTCTCCTCCCAGTCTATTTCTGAAAAGTCACTGCACACGACTCAAATTTCACTTTGTGTTTGAGTGTCACAAGAATATTGTTGGCAGTTCTCATCCTGAAGTTGTGCATGCTGACTAGAGAAAATTCTTTGGGGTTTTTTTACTGTTTCTATATTTTTTCTGAGCTGAAACATGCTTTCTGGCTACAGCAGTTATGCTCAGCTGACAAGAGACAATGCTGAACTAAGCCCCGCATCTGATCACTGGCTTCAGCTCCACACTTTTCCCACAGTTGGCTGCTGTCTTGGTTGGATCCAACTCCTTCTTGATGGCCTGGCCCTAATGCCCTGCCCTTTGATGAGCTGGAAGCGTCAACCTGAGCTTCCTGGAGTTTGAGTGAAGGCAATAGAATGGTACCACGAAGGCAGATGCAGGATCTGGATCTACAGTTATTTCACAAGCCAAGAGGGAGAAAAATGTCTTTTTGAAGATGGCCCAGGGTAGAGCTGTTGTCACTTGTGTCCCTGGGTAGCCAAGGACAAGTAGTGTCAGTTGTATAGGTCCAGGCTGTGCATGAGGAAGAGGAAAAGGCTTCTAACATCCCTCTTACCCCTCAGGGCTTTCTAGTTATGTCATACCACAAGAAAAAGAGCAGGTGGGGAGGAAGGACAGCTGGCAGCACCATCATAGCAAGACTGGGCTCTTTCCTTACCTCAGCCGTGCCAGCAGCATGGGTTATGCTTTACAAGGAAAAGGGCTAACAGGCTTTGCTCCCCTGAAAGGAGCAACGAGGCAGTGAGAATGGGAGAGATCTGGTGGAACAAATAATATCCTGCTCTATCCCTGGGAACCGGCAGCAACACACATCTACTGTCTGTGGTTGGAGTATGGGATGGCACTGGCTGCACAGACAGGGGTGGCAGCACCATGGGCAATACGCATACATGTCGATGCTAGACCCAGGCAACTCTCAAGCTGAAGAGAGGTTGTTTGACATAACCCGGACTGGGGAAAACATTTTCTCTTATGGGTGTGTCCTGGTTTCAGCTGGGATAGAGTTAATTGTCTTTCTAGTAGCTGGTACAGTGCTATGTTTTTGAGTTAGGTATGAGAAGAATGTTGATAACATTGATGTTTTCAGTTGTTGCTAAGTAATGTTTAGTGTAAAGCCAAGAATTTTTCAGCTTCTCATGCCTAGCCAACATTGTTCCAGCAATTCAAAGAGGATACGTCCTATTCCCCACCTGTAAGGACCAATGTCTCAGCTATTAGGAGTGAGCGCTCCTCTGCCCAAGAGAGACAATATAGAAGGTACACACCGCGAGGTGCCCTGTGGTTTTACCTATGTGATCATGGAGAGGACATGAGGAAATGGGATGGAAAACCTACCTCGGTCCTAAATGCACGGGTATGTGAGCTGCGAGGAAAAACCACCACAAAAGGGGATTCTACCAGGAAAAATGCCGCTCCAGTTTCCAAAGAGAGGCTGATATTATTTCTGATCCTCTTGAAGAGACTCCTGAGACAATTTTACGAGAAGTGAGTACTGGATACTCTGACCAGAATTAGAGGGGCCCTGCCTCCAGCCAGGTGGAGGAAAGGGATAACCGGGTCTATTGGACTGTGTGGATTCGATGGCCTGGCACGTCAGACCCACAGGAGTACAAGGGTCTTGTAGACACCGGTGCACAGTGCACTCTAATGCCATCAAGTTATAAAGGGGCAGAACCCATCTGTATTTCTGGTGTGGCAGGGGGATCTCAAGAGTTAACTCTATTGGAGGCTGAAGTAAGCCTAACTGGAAATGAATGGCAGAAACACCCCATTGTGACTGGTCCAGAGACTCCGTGTATCCTTGGCATAGACTACCTCAGGAGAGGGTATTTTAAGGACCCAAAGGGGTATCGATGGGCTTTCGGTATAGCTGCCTTGGAGACGGAGGGCACTGAACAGCTGTCTACCCTGCCTGGTCTCTCTCAAGACCCTTCAGCTGTGGGGTTGCTGAGGGTTGAAGAACAACAAGTGCCAATTGCTACCACGACGGTGCATCAGTGGCAATATCGCACCAACCGAGACTCTCTGATTCCCATCCACAAGTTGATTCGCCAACTGGAGAGCCAAGGAGTGATCAGCAAAACTCGCTCACCCTTTAATAGTCCCATATGGCCAGTGCGGAAGTCTAATGGGGAGTGGAGACTAACAGTTGACTATCACGGCCTGAATGAAGTTACGCCACTGCTGAGTGCTGCCGTTCCAGATATGCTAGAACTTCAATACGAGCTAGAGCCAAAGGCAGCCATGTGGTATGCCAGAATTGACATTGCTAATGTGTTTTTCTGAATCCCTCTGGCAGCAGAGTGTCGTCCACAATTTGCCTTCACTTGGAGGGGTGTCCAGTACACTTGGAATCGATTGCCCCAGGGGTGGAAACACAGCCCCACCATTTGCCATGGACTAATCCAGACTGCACTGGAAAAGGATGAAGCTCCGGAACACCTGCAATACATTGATGACATCATCGTATGGGGCAACACGGCAGAATAAGTCTTTGAGAAAGGGAAGAAAATAATCCAAATCCTTCTGAAAGCTGGTTTTGCCATAAAAGAAAGTAAGGTCAAGGGACCTGCACAGGAGATCCAGTTTTTGGGAATAAAATGGCAAGATGGACGTCGTCAGATCCCACTCCAATTGGCAGATCCTCTGGTGTTGACTAACCAGGTGGCTTTTGCTAAATGTCTATCCCAATGTTTGAAGGTTCCACCCCCCATTGCTGTCAATGTAGTCTTTAACAGTCCATTGTATCGCTCAATTTTCCCAGCGGCTGGTGCATGATAGGGGACGTGATACACCCACTCAATGCCATGCTCTTTGGCCCAGGTGTCTATGAGGTTGTTTTGGAAATGAGTCCCGTTGTCTGACTCAATTCTTTCTGGGGTGCCATGTCGCCACAAGACCTGCTTCTCAAGGCCCAGGATAGTTTTCTGGGAGGTGGTATGGGGTACAGAATATGTTTCCAGCCATCCAGTGGTTGCTTCCACCACTGTAAGCACATGGCGCTTGCCTTGGCGAGTTTGTGGGAGTGTGATGTAGTCAATCTGCCAGGCTTCCCCATATTTATATTTCAGCCATCGCCCTCCAAACCACAAGGGCTTCAACCGCTTGGCTCGCTTAATTGCAGCACATGTTTCACATTCATGGATAACTTGTGCGATAGTGTCCATGGTCAAATCCACCCCTGGGTCACGAGCCCATCTATATGTTGCATCTCTTCCCTGATGGCCTGAGGTATCATGGGCCCACAGAGCCATAAATAGCTCACCCTTATGTTGCCAGTCCAGGTCCTCCTGGGACACTTCAATCTTGGCAGCCTGATCCACCTGTTGGTTATTTTGATGTTCTTCAGTGGCCCGACCCTTGGGTATGTGAGCATCTACATGATGTACTTTTACAACCAGATGCTCTGGCTGGGACGCAATATCTTGCCACAGTGCGGCAGCCCAAATGGGTTTACCTCTGCGCTGCCAGTTGCTCTGCTTCCATTGCTGTAACCACCCCCACAGGGCATTTGCCACCATCCATGAGTCAGTATAGAGATAGAGCACTGGCCACTTCTCTCTTTCAGCAATGTCTAACGCTAGCTGGATGGCTTTCACCTCTGCAAATTGACTTTATTCGCCTTCTTCTCCAGCAGTTTCTGTGACTAGTCGTGTAGGACTCCATAGAGCAGCTTTCCACCTCCGATGCTTTCCCACAATGCGACAGGACCCATCAGTGAACAGGGCATATTGCCTCTCATTTTCATTATACAGCGGGGCCTCTTCAGCACACGTCACCTCCTCCTCTGGCAACATTCTGAAATCTTTGCCTTCTGGCCAGTCCGTGATCACTTCCAAAATTCCTGGGCGACTGGGGTTTCCCATGCGAGCCCATTGTGTGATCAGTGCAATCCACTTACTCCACGTGGCATCCGTTGCATGATGTGTAGAGGAGACCCTCCCTTTGAACATCCAGCCAAGCACTGGCAGTCGGGGTGCTAAGAGGAGCTGTGTCTCAGTACCAACCACTTCTGAGGCAGCTTGAACTCCTTCATATGCTGCCAGTATCTCTTTTTCAGTTGGAGTATAGCGGGCCGCGAATCCTCTGTATCCCTGACTCCAAAACCCCAGGGGTCAGCCTCGGGTCTCCCCAGGTGCTTTCTGCCAGAGACTGCAGGTAGGGCCATTCTCCCCAGCTGCAATATAGAGCACATTTTTAACATCTTGTCCTGTCCAGACTGGTCCAAGGGCTACTGCATGAACAATCTCCTGTTTAATTTGTTCAAAGGCTTGTGGTTGCTCAGGGCCCCATCTAAAATCATTCTTCTTCCGGGTCACTTGATAGAGAGGGCTTACAATCAGACTGTAATTTGGAATATGCATTCTCCAAAAGCCACAACACCTAAGAAGGCCTGTGTGTCCTTTATTAGTCGGTGGGGACATAGCTGCTATTTTGTTGATCACATCCATTGGGATCTGACGATGTCCATCTTGCCATTTTATTCCTAAAAACTGGATCTCCTGTGCAGGTCCCTTGACCTTACTTTCTTTTATGGCAAAACCAGCTTTCAGAAGGATTTGGATTATTTTCTTCCCTTTCTCAAAGACTTATTCTGCCGTGTTGCCCCATACGATGATGTCATCAATGTATTGCAGGTGTTCCGGAGCTTCATCCTTTTCCAGTGCAGTCTGGATTAGTCCATGGCAAATGGTGGGGCTGTGTTTCCACCCCTGGGGCAATCGATTCCAAGTGTACTGGACACCCCTCCAAGTGAAGGCAAATTGTGGACGACACTCTGCTGCCAGAGGGATTCAGAAAAACACATTAGCAATGTCAATTCTGGCATACCACATGGCTGCCTTTGGCTCTAGCTCGTATTGAAGTTCTAGCATATCTGGAACGGCAGCACTCAGCAGTGGCGTAACTTCATTCAGGCCGTGATAGTCAACTGTTAGTCTCCACTCCCCATTAGACTTCCGCACTGGCCATATGGGACTATTAAAGGGTGAGCGAGTTTTGCTGATCACTCCTTGGCTCTCCAGTTGGCGAATCAACTTGTGGATGGGAATCAGAGAGTCTCGGTTGGTGCGATATTGCCACTGATGCACCGTCGTGGTAGCAATTGGCACTTGTTGTTCTTCAACCCTCAGCAACCCCACAGCTGAAGGGTCTTGAGAGAGACCAGGCAGGGTAGACAGCTGTTCAGTGCCCTCCGTCTCCAAGGCAGCTATACCGAAAGCCCATCGATACCCCTTTGGGTCCTTAAAATACCCTCTCCTGAGGTAGTCTATGCCAAGGATACACGGAGTCTCTGGACCAGTCACAATGGGGTGTTTCTGCCATTCATTTCCAGTTAGGCTTACTTCAGCCTCCAATAGAGTTAACTCTTGAGATCCCCCTGCCACACCAGAAATACAGATGGGTTCTGCCCCTTTATAACTTGATGGCATTAGAGTGCACTGTGCACCGGTGTCTGCTAGAGCCTTATACTCCTGTGGGTCTGACGTGCCAGGCCATCGAATCCACACAGTCCAATAGACCCGGTTATCCCTTTCCTCCACCTGGCTGGAGGCAGGGCCCCTCTAATTCTGGTCAGAGTATCCAGTATTCACTTCTCGTAAAATTGGCTCAGAAATCCCTTCAAGAGGATCGGAAATAAGATCAGCCCTTCTACTCTGTTTGGAAACTGGAGCGGCATTTTTCCTGGTAGAATCCCCTTTTGTGGTGGTTTTTCCTCGCAGCTCACGTACCCGTGCATTTAGGACCGAGGTAGATTTCCATCCCATTTCCTCATGTCCTCTCCGTGATTACATAGGTAAAACCACAGGGCACCTCGCGGTGTGTACCTTCTATATTGTCTCTCTTGGGCAGAGGAGCGCTCACTCCTAATAGCTGAGACATTGGTTCTTACAGGTGGGGAATAGGACATATGCTCTTTGAATTGCTGGACATCCTGGGACAGCTTCTCCACAGCTGAAATGCAGGCTTGTAGGGAGGAGGAGAGATTTTCTTTTTATTGCTGGAGTTGGCGAGCCACTTCATCCACCGTCGGTGCCTCTTTGTCTTTCCAGGTCATTATTGCCAGTGAGTTGGCATAGGATGATGGTGCACTCCGTACAAACTTCCGTCACATGGGTCCTGTGCATGGGACTTCGTCTGGATCTTTGGGTAATTGTGGGTTGTCGGGGTCATGATGAATCGTCTCTAGCATGGCTAATTCTCTCAGATATTGGATACCTCCTTCCATGGTGGTCCACTTGCTTGATTGACATATAACATCTTCCTTAAAGGGGTACCTTTCCTTCACACTTGACAGGAGTCGCCTCCAGAAGCTGAGGGCTTGTGTCCCTTTTCCAATTGCCTTGTCAATGCCACCTTCCCTGGCAAGCGATCCCAGCTGCTTGGCTTCCCTACCTTCTAATTCCAAGCTATTAGCCCCATTGTCTCAGCATCGGAGGAGCCAGGTGATAATATGCTCACCTATACAGCAGCCAAAATCTTTTCGCAAATCCCGCAGCTCACTCAAGGATAGGGATTGGGTGATTACCTCTGGTTCTGCCTCTTCCTCCTGTTCCCGTGATGACCCTGGTTCACCTTCATCCTTCACTAAGCGAACTGATTTTTTTGTATGTTTCTTTTTCTGTACGAGGGCAACTGATTGATACTGGTGCAGGTTGGTCCGCTGGTTCAGTTGCAGTATCGCTCGCTGGGTTTTGGATAACCGCAGTGTCTGTCGCCGAGGTTTGGGTAGCAGCAGTGCTCGTCCCCAGGGCTGGAGGGACCGCAGTGCCCGTTGCCAAGGTTTGGGTAGCTGCTGTGCTCATTGCCGTGGCTGGAGGGGCTGCAGTGCCTGTTGTTGTGGTTTGGGTAGCCCGAGTTCTCGTCGCTGGGGCTGGAGGGGTCGCGGTGCCTGTTGCCAAGGTCTGGGTGCCTGCAATGCTCCTTGCCGGGGCTGGAGGGGCCGTAGCGCCCATTGCCGAGCTTTGAGTGGCCGCGGTGCTCATCATTTTGTTGTTAGGTCCAGAGACCTTCTCTTCCCCTTGAGGGTACTGAGTGGTGTCAAACAGGGCTCGATAGGCATGGGCCAGGCCCCAGCACATTGCAGTGATTTGTATCTCTCTGGAGCTGCCGGGGTGACAGCATACCTTTTCCAAATATTTTACTAGTTCTTCTGGATCCTGCACTTGTTCAGGGGTGAATTTCCAAAACATTGGAGGTGCCCACTTTTCTAGATACTTGCCCATACTACCCCACACACCCTGCCACTCATAATTATCCAGCCTTGGGGCAGATCTCTGGGTGATCTTCCTAAATAGTTGTTTAACCTTAAACAAGACCGGAACCACATTCAGGATCATGCTAATTCCTAGCAGTAGGGCTAGGACTGTGCTGGTCCCAACATCCCAAGAGTATTCAAATTTTTCAAAATTCTCAAACACCATTGTAACTGGACTGAAGGAGAAAGGAGAGGGGAAGAAAGGGACCCCACCCATAGATTGGCTGCCCAAGGAGAAAAGGTAAATGGTGTAACTATTAATAGTTTCCCACAGATGGCTCCCGCAGTATAAAGGTGACAATGCTAAGTGCAAATACCGGATTAATCCCACAGCCGATGACTTTATCATACCATAAACCAGTGTTATACAATACATCAAAGCGAAAACCTTAATCCACCTCCCACGGATGATAAGCAGCAGAAGAGGAACTACATACAGCAAGCGAGGTGATACATAATAGAACCTTAAAAACCAGAGCAACAACTCTAAGAACACATAAATCAACATCGTGACCAGTGACTATTAGACCAATATAATGAATGCTTATAACAAATTTGTTTTAACAAGCTCTGGTCATGTATGTCGTTATCTCAACCCTTTGTGCCCCATGTTGGGCGCCAAAATGGACTGTCGTGGTTTAACCCCAGCCAGCAACTAAGCACCACGCAGACGCTCACTCACTCCGCCCCAACCCAGTGGGATGGGGGAGAAAATCAGGAAAAGAAGTAAAACTCGTGGGTTGAGATAAGAACTGTTTAATAGAACAGAAAAGAAGAAACTAATAATGATAATGATAACACTAATGAAATGACAACAGTAGTAATAAAAGGATCAGAATGTACAAATGATGCGCAGGGCAATTGCTCACCACCCGCCGACCGACACCCAGCCAGTCCCTGAGCGGCGATTCCCTGCCCCCACTTCCCAGTTCCTAAACTAGATGGGACGTCACATGGTATGGAATAACCCGTTGGCCACTTTGGGTCAGGTGCCCTGGCTGTGTCCTGTGCCAACTTCTTGTGCCCCTCCAGCCTTCTTGCTGGCTGGGCATGAGAAGCTGAAAAATCCTTGACTATAGTCTAAACATTACTTAGCAGCAAGTGAAAACATCAGTGTTATCAACATTCTTCACATACTGAACTCAAAACATAGCACTGTACCAGCTACTAGGAAGACAGTTAACTCCATCCCAGCTGAAACCAGGACACCCTGCCTGTAATGAACGGGTTAACTTTGTTCATGAAATCGAGAAGGGGGAAGAGACATATTGAGAGTTAACATATGCCTTGTGTAATTAACAAAAACTTGCTTAAGTGACGCGTGAAGGTCACGGGAGGAAAGCAATGGCTATAACTTACTAGATAAGGGGGAAGAAAGCAATGGCTATAACTTACTAGATAAAGAGAGGAAGGGCAACAGCTGCAATTAACAAAGACTGTATTTCTTCATATCAAAAGACATTCTACATCAAAGGATACTCATCCTTGAGAAAATTTACCGAATCTACATAGTAACAGACCTGCACAAGTGAGGAAAGAAGAAGCAGGACAAGGCGGAGACTTACAAGAAAGGGGTACATGAAATGTATATAAGGAATGTAACGGTAACATAAAGTTGCGGGCCTGTGGCGGAGCATTGCCTCCCTGGCCGCCCAGCGCTGTTTTGCTCTCTTATCGCTTGCTAATAAATTTGATTTGCGTTTATAACACTGCCCAGTCAGAACTTTTCCATACTGTAGAAGGGGATAAGGTCCCTGCAGTGCACATAAAAAATATGTTAGGGAAGACAGTCTGGGTTACTCCTGCCTCAGGCAAAGGTAAACCCATTCGTGGGATTGCTTTTGCTCAAGGGCCTGGGTGCACTTGGAGGGTGATGCGAAAAGATGGAGAAGTCCGATGTGTTCCTCAAGGGGATTTGATTTTAGGTGAGAATAGCCAGAATTAAACTGTATGATATTAGTTGCTATATAACCCTGCTACTGTATGTTGTCATTACAATAATTGTATGCTATATCCATAGTACTATAGTAAGAATCACTTAGATCAAGCAAGAAAGAACTGTGATAAAACTGAGCAAAGCGCAGTAGTGATGGAACCAGAACTGACTCCAGCATGCAACAGTCCAACAGCGCACACCATCCTCCTGCTGCGTCCAATGTCACCTGCTTGCCACACTACACTGAAGCACAATACTGCTCTACCAGCTGAGAGGCCTTTACACAATCCCTGCTGTCCGGAAAGACTGGTATGACAGATGGAGCCCAGAGTCAGGAACTAAATGAACTCAACGAATATTTTATGAACATAACCCATAAACTAAAGGAATGATAGCTCTGTGTGTGTGTATACATATATACATATACATATATATATATATATGTATCATTGTCTATATATCTCAAAAGGACAGAAAAGGTGATGATGATTGACCAGGATGTAACTGAAGGTATGGGAACTGAGCATGATATCAATGCTATAGAATAAGAGGTGGATACTGTCCTGGTTTCAGCTGGGATAGAGTTAACTGTCTTCCTAGTAGCTGGTACAGTGCTATGTTTTGAGTTCAGTATGTGAAGAATGTTGATAACACTGATGTTTTCAGTTGTTGCTAAGTAGTGTTTAGTCTCAAGTCAAGGATTTTTCAGCTTCTCATGCCCAGCCAGCAAGAAGGCTGGAGGGGCACAAGAAGTTGGCACAGGACACAGCTAGGGCAGCTGACCCAAAGTGGCCAACGGGGTATTCCATACCATTTGATGTCATGTCTAGTATATAAACTGGGGGCAGGGGGATTGCTGCTTGGGGACTAACTGGGCATCAATTGCCAGGCGGTGAGCAATTGCATTGTGCATCATTTGTACATTCCAATCCTTTTATTATTGCTGTTGTGATTTTATTAGTGTTATCATTATCATTATTAGTTTCCTCTTTTCTGTTCTATTAAACCGTTCTTATCTCAACCCATGAGTTTTACTTCTTTTCCCGATTTTCTCTCCCATCCCACTGGGTGGGGGGGAAGTGAGTGAGTGGCTGCGTGATGTTGACCTCAGTACCGGGGAAGATTATGGAACAGTTCATCTTGAATGCGCTCACATGGCATGTGCAGGACAACCAGGGGATCAGGCCCAGTCAGCATGGGTTCATGTAAGGCAGGTCCTGCTTGACCAACCTGATCTCCTTCTATGACCAGGTGACCTGCCTAGTGGATGAGGGGAAGGCTGTGGATGTTGTCTACCTGGACTTCAGTAAGCCCTTGACACTGTCTCTCATGGCATACTCCTTGAGAAGCTGGCGGCTCATGGCTTAGACAAGTGTACTCTTCGCTGGGTGAAAAGCTGGCTGGATGGATGAGCCCAGAGGGTTACGGTGAATGGAGTTAAATCCAGTTGGCAGTGGGTCACAAGTGGTGTTCCCCAGGGCTCAGTATAGGGGCCAGTTCTCTTTAATATCTTTATCAATGATCTGGACGAGGGGATCGAGTGCGCCCTCAGCAAGTTTGCAGATGACACCAAGTTGGGAGGCAGGGTTGATCTGCTCGAGGGTAGGAAGGCTCTACAGAGGGATCTGGACAGGCTGGATCGATGGGCCGAGGCCAACTGTACGAGGTTCAACAAGGCCAAGTGCCGGGTCCTGCACTTGGGTCACAGCAACCCCATGCAGCGCTACAGGCTTGGGGAAGAGTGGCTGGAAAGCTGCCCGGCAGAGAAAGACCTGGGGGTGCTGGTTGACAGCTGGCTGAATATGAGCCAGCAGTGTGCCCAGGTGGCCAAGAAGGCCAACGGCATCCTGGCCTGCATCAGAAATAGTGTGGCCAGCAGGAGCAGGGAAGTGATTGTTCCCCTGTACTCGGCACTGGTGAGGCCGCACCTTGAGTACTGTGTTCGCTTTTGGGCCCCTCACTACAGGAAAGACATTGAGGTGCTGGAGTGTGTCCAGAGAAGGGCAACAAAGCTGGTGAGGGGCCTGGAGCATAAGTCTTATGAGGAGCGGCTGAGGGAACTGGGGTTGTTTAGTCTGGAGAAGAGGAGGCTGAGGGGAGACCTTATCGCTCTCTACAACTACCTGAAGGGGGTTGTAGTGAGGTGGGTGCTGGTCTCTTCTGTCAGGTGGCTGGTGATAGGACGAGAGGAAATGGCCTCAAGTTGCGGCAAGGGAGATTTAGGTTAGATATTAGGAAAAATGTCTTTACTGAAAGGGTTGTCAGACATTGGAATAGGCTGCCCAGGGAAGTGGTTGAGTCACCATCCCTGGAGGTATTCAAAAAGCGCGTAGACAAGGCACTCCAGAACATGGTTTAGTGGGCATGGTTGATGGTTGGACTCGATGATCTTGAAGGTCTTTTCCAACCTAAATGATTCTATGATCCTTTGTTTAGTTGCTGGCTGGGGTTAAACCACAACAGGATGGAGCATGAAGGACCAGGCTGGTCTGCCAGTGACCCCTGGCTTTGCAGCAGGTACTACCATCCCTCTGCCTGTCCTCCACACACCCTCATACACTGTGGGTGCGACACACACACAAACATATATATGTACAAGTGAAGGATTAGGACTTGCTGATGCTAAAATGCACGCAAAAAAAAACCCCAGAAAATGTTCTTTCGCATGAAAGTCACGTTTTCATCCTGTCTGCCTAACTTGGACCTGTATTTCAAGCACCAAATGAAGCTGTCCTTCTAAAGCAGGGGTCTACAGCACCTACCTAGTCATTGGAGAGGAGAAGACCCTTTGGCATTCTCTAGGGACATATCCTGCCCACACACCTGATATACCTCAGTTTAGGCAAGGTTTGTAATAAACAGTAATATATGTAGGTTGATTGAGTAAGATGAAACAGGCTTTCAAGTGCACAATCCCTTTTTCAGGTCTTAAACTTGGGCAGACAGACTTTCCCTCTGGAGGGATACAGAGGCAAATGCCTTTCTCTGTTGTCTAGTCAGAGGAGTTAGATACCTATCTTATGAGGACTGCTTCATCAGCGGCGTGAAATGTTCCCAGCCTGTGTTAGATAGGCTGAACACCAGCCAAACTCATCTGTTTAAGAAAAGCAATTCACTTTGCTAGGAACGGGTATAAACTTTGGGTATTGCCGAAGTAAATTTGTGAGTAAAAGTGTTAAGGTTATGAAGACAAGTATATACACCCTAGTTCAGAAGTGGTGCCTTGGATATAAAGAAGGAGTATACTTCCCGAGCAGTTAGGGTCTGTGCACAAGGACAGAGTATGCAATGTATCTTTGCTGCAGGTAATACTGACCAAGAACTTGCTCCGCTGAGCAAACTGTAGCCAAATACATCTGGTAAATGCCAATATTCCTCCAACCCAGCTTCTTCTTTGAAGCATCTAAGTGGAGTGTGAGACTGTTCTCCTTGAACATTGGCAAGAGATAATGGCTTCAAGTCCTAATAATGAGATTTAGGATGCAGACATCTCCATCTGAGCAAATCACTCTAGGCCCATTTTAGTGGAGACAGACAGGGCTTGTAGGTCCCAATTCACTTGTCCTAAGGGACTGTTCCAGACAAGATAGTGAACCACAGCCAAAAGGACCCTATATCTCTCTTGTGGTTATAATGAGGACCTTGAATGACTAACTGTGAAGGAGATAGTTACAGTGTATGTCTATAACATCAGGGGAAATGAATTTCAGTCAAAGCCTTGGTTAGAGCAAACATAACTTTAGTCATGTCCTTGTAAACTGTGCTGTCAGCACAGTAGTCCTAATGCTACAAACACTTCTGTCACTGGAAAGCTTTTAACAGCAGCTTCTGACCAGACTGTAAGGATCAGCTCTGCATTGTGGGAGACATTCATTGCCCATGTTTAAGCCAGAGCAAGATTTACTCCTTCCAGAAGTTTTTGGTTTGGACTCATCCCATCCAGATATAAGCACTCAACTTAGGAGTCCATTTACCTTAAACTCTGCAAAGTCCATGGAGGTGAAGAGGAACAATGATTCTGCTTAGCTAAGATATGAATGGGACTTGAAGTTGTCTCTTTTACTCTCCAAAGACTAGAAAGGAAATATAAGGCCACTCAGTAAGTCATTTAGGCCAAGTGAGCAACCCATGGGAAGCTTCTCTGTGGCTGCTTTCTTTCACTGTTTCCACATGAGTAACTGCATGCATGGTTACCCTAGAAGAGACATTTAATGGCAGTCTGTTCATAAGTTCCATCCCTACTTTCTACGCACATGGCCCTGCTAAAGAGCAATGATGTCCCTTGCAACTGATTATCATTTTTCAGCTCTTCATCTATATTTCTTTTGCTCCACATAGAGCTGAGTCATTGCTGAGACCTGGCAGCCATAACGTGGGGCTCTGGAAATAGACTAGGCTGTACTGCCAAGACTGCTGGATCATTTTCCAAGGACGGATTTACCAGAGGACCAAGAAGCAGATGCTGAGGCAGCTTTGGTCCCATTTACACCACCAGCCTGGTGGGTAGTTATGGCCTGAATCCAGGTCTCTGCACAGCAGGAAGGATTCTGCCCTGTCTCTTGCTGGTGCTAATAGCAAACTGTCCCAGCTTTAATGGGAGAAGGACTGATACTCTTGCTAGTGTGTCAAAATCAAGCTGTTACATGGAGGAAGATTTGTGTCCATCTGTACAACAAACTTTTGAAAGCAAGAGAAGGACAGACCTTTCCCAAAGACTTTATGAACTAAGAAAGTGCAGATGATCTTTAAAAGTACACAGCTCCTGTGCTCTGTGACATTCACCGTATAGTCTAAGTACTGCTAGGTTTGTGCAGTATCTTGCATACACCTCTCAGGTTATCTACCTGCTGTCAGGGTAAGAATGTATCTGCTAAACCTGCCAATGCAACCAGCTACAGGTGCAAGATTGCTCTGTGTCTTTGCAGGACCACAGAATTGGCCCAACACTACCTCCATCATGGTGAGCTACCAGGTTGAAGTTCTTCTTCCACTGGATAAATTTACTGCCTCTTATTCTTCATTATTTCTACTGTGTCTTTCCCCCTAGACCTTCCTAGCCGAGTCCCCATGGATCATCTTTTCTATCCCTTTTTCTGTGCTGTCTTGGAAGGAAGGAACCTCTCCCAGAAGAAACTCAAAGGCCATCACTTCTTCCAGCACCAAAGTGCCAACCTCCTGTGCTCACAGCTAAGCCTCTGATCACGGCTGAACATTGTTCATGTGCCCACCACATATGTAGACTTCTTTACCTTTATGAAATATACATTAGTCTCTGTTTACACATACACTTCTGTGTTTGTGAGTCCATCCAAAACTGCAGTCAGGATCCTGTCCTTCCATCTGCTGGAGCCTGTGTCCAAGCACACCTATAGCAAGGCAGTGGAGATATTTTTCCTATGGGTGACAGATCTTTACAGCTATTTCCTCTGAGGCTGATCAATATTATTAATATTCCAACCCGTGTTTATCGCCCTTGCCTTTCTTCTGGTTTCTATAGCAGTTTTTCTCTCTGTTTTATGCCTCTGCACCAACTTTCTTCCAATACTGGGTGGCTCTGCTTTCCCTCTGCTTCAGCCCTCCTCTTCACCATACCCTGATACCAAACCTCACAGATCTCCCCTTCCCCTGCTCCTGCCTGGACTGCCCGGCAGAGGTGGAGGAAGGAGGCAGGGCTCTCCAAAACGGGCTCCATCCCTGTGACAACCGCTGCTAAAGTTGTCTTGGGGAGTCCAAGATTAGGAGCCCAAATGTCTTAGTTTGGGAAGGGCAATGTGGTGAAGGGGACTTTGCATCTATGCTGGGATTAAATGAAGCCTGATCATTTACACTAGAAATCAATGCATTTACCCGGAGTCTTGGGGTGCTATTTTTAGGAAGACAAAAAAAAACAAAGAAAAGAAAAAAAGAATATTTTTGTCAGATGCTTCAGTTCTAAAATTAGAAGGTTAAAAAGAAGAGATAGTGTATATGAATCTTTATGTACATGAATATGCACACATACATATCATACATATGTATACATACAGAGGTACTGTGAGAGACTGAAAGAATTAACGTCTCAAACATTGTGGTGGGGCAAATTCTGCTTAAAGACGAACTCTGCATAACAACCAACTCTGCCCAGCAAGGAACCAAGGTAAAAAGCAGCTGCTGAGCACCCATCAGCACAGACATCAGCAACAGGGCAGGGAGGGCCTGCTGGAGGGTGCGCAGCTCCCTGTTCTGATACAAAGATCAAACAATGGCCACGGCTGCAGGGAAGGAGAAGTTACTCCCCAAACAACCCCCAAGCCCAAAGGCTCACAAACTGCTCATGACACCTAACTGGCCTAATAAATTTGAGTGCCCGCCCGAAGGAGGGGCAAGGATGATAAAAGGACACAAACTGAAGCCCCAGGTGCGCAAGCCCACCAGGACTGGACCCCTCGGCTGACTGGACTCCTCGGCTGACTGAACCAATACTGGACCCAGGACCGGTGAAATCTTTCTCTCTTCCTTTTTCTCTCTCTGTCTTGTTCTCTCTTTTTCCTTTTCCACAATCCCTACCCCTCATCCCTTTAAGACATAAAACCATTGACCAAGTCTGGGACTAAGAGTGGATCCAGCCGCCCCTAGGCCCTTCTCTGAGGAGGAGTCCAGAAAGCAAGGGGGGCTGCTCTGAACCTCGTGACCCAACGGAAGGGCTCTCCTCATTCCCTGAATTGATGTATATGGTTACCCTGGGTTACACGGTTTACCGAGATAGTTCATGCCAATTCCTGTTGTGAGAGACCCTGCCACCTACTGTTATGCCTCCCAAGTTCAGTTTGCTTCTGTCATGAATAAAATCTTTAACTGATCATTTGGTGTCGTTTCACCTTAATTTAGCCTGAGGGAATCCCGAATTCAACACAACTCCCTGGTCTGTCCAGTCTGGGTCGTGACAGGTACTATATATATACATACATATCAACAGAGACAATTACACATATACAGACAGAGAAGCTAATGTAATCTAACAGGGAGATGGGAGTCCAGCATTTTGAATGCTAATGTTTTCTGTGGGTTGTTTTTTTTTAAGATGCTTGATGACCCTGCATCATTTTTCCCATTTATAAATTAAAGGTGATAAAAATTAGCTCGTAAATTGTAATGCACTTCTTTCAAATCATGAGACTTACTTGCTATGCAGTGTTGTTACTATGATTGTTGTCATTTAAGTATGTTACGTTAAGAGCTGGTTGAAAAATGAAAACTATTTTCCAGGGAAAAATTGTCATTATTTTGGCTTTCTTTCCTGTGAATATTTTAGTTAAAAACCAAAACAAATCTGGGGTGGGGGATGTGGCCAGAGGAATAGACTAATTTTTGTCTTTTTATATCAGTCTGAAAACCAGTCCATTTTTAACAAGAATTTAGTGTTTTGAAGGCCAAAATTGTTAATCAACACAGTTTTGTTTTCTGTGCTGTTGGCATTTCTTTTTTAATCTGCTAGAATGAAAATTTGCTGTGCAAACAGCCAATTTTTTCAAAATGTCACTTTTTGGTCACCCCCTCCTCCCTCAGCTGGTTTGATGAAAAAATGTCAAGCAGCAATAGCTGTGTCACTTCTGATTTATCTATTTTTCTAGAGTCATTAGTCTCAAGCAGCAGATGAAAAAGCAGCATAACAGAGTGGCTGCTCCTGGAGAAGCCAGCCCGGATGGTCAGAAAATGTTGTTACCAAAAAAGCTGGTCAAAGAAACTCTCTAAGTGTTACCAAAAAAAGCCAGTCAAAGAAACTCCCTAAGACTCAATTTGGAGTTTTAGAAAGCAGGCATTCTTTATTGCAGCGCTGGGTGCACGGAGGATCGCTCCACCTATCGTGCACACCGTTACCTACAGCAAGCAAAATTTATATTATTCCAGTCATACATATTCATATTATCATTTACATAGTGTCCACCCTTTGGTCATGCGCAGTGTGGGTCATCTCTTTCTCCTAGTTAACTGGCCTTGGCAATTTTAATTACAAAAACTCAGCAGAACTCAAAGCTTATCATCAAGGCTCAAGGCACATCAGGCCCGAGGCCTCCTGTCTGTTGGCGCCTTTAGCGCATACCATTGACAAAGCTCAAGGTTTTTCTTATCTAATTAGTATATACCAAAATTTTGAAGTTTTCAAGCAAGCAGAAGTGCATTAGTACAGCAAAACAGTAAAATTTTCCTTCTGCCTTTTTTCAAGGCATCAATGTCACCGGTTCCCCATGCGGTGTTGCCTTTTCTCACTCTGTCCGTGAGCGGTGGCAGGAGAGGTGGTCACAGCGTGATGGGGATCACAGGGTGGTGGAGACACCCCGGAAGAGATGTGGAGGTTGTGGCAGGAGGAAGAGCTGGGCTGGGGAGGGACAGAGCGGGGATGCAGGGTGGGCTGCTGCAGGGGAGTGCTCCAGTCTGCCCAATACTGGGGTTGCAGTAGGGAGCAATGGGTAAGGGCTGAGCAGTCACAACTCTGGTCGCCCTACTCAGCAACATCCAGAATTTACTTGCTCATGCAAACATAGCCATGACTCCCTGTTCCTCTATCTTGGCTGTGTTTTACTAAGAGTTTTGCAGGCCAAGGTCAGTGCAATGAAGTCACATCATTTTGGGAAGAAGGGTGGTAGTGATGATAAAGGCCAAACATATGTTATGTGGCTACTTTTCCACAAAGCCTGTAGCCTCTTCCACTCCCGATGGCCAGCTCAGTGGGTCCTGTACCCCAAGGAGCATTTGTTCTGCCTCATGCAAAGTGCTCACTCCTGCTTTTGCTGCTGGTGAACATTAGGTGGGAGAGGAAATTAAGTTCTGTGGTAGCTACCTTTCTGCACATAATGAAAGGGTCTTTATTAGAAGGGGCCTCAAGGAGTTTGCTATCTCCTGAGCATTGTATCAACAGTTTAATTAAATGTACATGGTTGAGAACCAAGTCTAATTGGGAAGCTGTAAGCAAGCCTCTGTGCCCAGTCTCCACTGGATCTGCTTTTTCCTATTTAGATTGACTAGAGCTTATCAAAACGCTGATGAACCCAGTGCTTCACACTCCTGTGCTTGTTGCTGAGGGTTAGATAGAGATGCTATGCCCAATCCCCTTTCCTTTTCCCCACCAGAGAATGGCACCTCCTAGGATGATCTCAAGACCCCTAATCAAGCCCAGGTCATGGATCTCAGCAGGTAGGGTTATACTGCCTGTGACCTCCAAGTAGGTTGCCTGATACACCCTACCTGGGGCTCAAGTGGCTGCCATGAGACACGATAGCCCACTGCTGCCTGCCAGGCTGGGGATTAGGGATTTGGTCTGTAATTGGTCAGCAGGAGCAGGAAGGAGTTGTTGGGGTGGTGCTTGTGTGGGGTTGCATCCAGGAAAGGAGGAGACAGCAGCTCTCCTCTTAGCTGACATCCCTGGCAGGGCTCCCCCGAGCCTGCTCCTGTGCCAGTGGCAGGAGGCAGGGCTGGACTCAAGAGCTACCTGGCCTGCCCATAGTTGGGGTGATGGGGGCACCCTGTGCCCCACAATCATGCAAGACTTTCCAAGCACAGCAAACACTCATCCATGTGCTTTACTGCGCTGCATGTCAGGTTTTGTACCTTGCAGCATCTCCCATGTTGTTATGGGTTTGTGTGGCATGTTTTTTTTGGTAGCGGGGGAGGGGCCGCAGGGGTGGCTCCTGTGAGAAGCTGCTAGAAGCTCCCCTGGCTCCAAGTTGAACCCACCTCTGGCCCAGGCCAACCCAATCAGTGACAGTGGAAGGAGGGGCCCCACGGCAGAGCAGAGGCCGAGTGAGGAGTCCTCCCCCTGAGGAGGAAGGAGCAGCAGAGACCAGGTGTGAGGAACCGACCCCAAACCCCATTCCCCATCCCCCTGTGCTGCCGGGGGGAGGAGGGAGAGAGAACCAGGAGTGGGGCTGAGGCGGGAAGGAGGGAGGGGTGGGGGGAAGGTGTTCTAAGGTTTGGGTTTACTTCTCAGTATCCTTGTTTTGATTTGATTTGTAGTAAATTAAATTGATTTTGTTTCTTCCCCAAGTTGAGCCTGTCTGTTGCCCGTGACCTTAAGTGGTGAGTGATCCCTCCCTGTCCTTATCTCGACCCACGAGCCTGCCTTTATATTTTCTCCTCATCCCACCGTGGCTGGGGTGGGGGGGAGTGAACGAGCGGCTGCAAGGTGCTTTGTTACCGGCTGGGCTTAAACCACGACACACATGAAGCCTCCCTACTTGTGGGTCTGCTTCCTTGTGATACATAATGGGACCATTCTGCAGGGTTGAGACTTCACCCTTCTCCCAAGCCTGTTCAGCATCTTGCTTAGCCTCTGTACCCCTCTAAATCAGAATGCAGCCAGGAACACATATTCCCAGCTTGCAACACTCAATTATTCCTTCTGATATTATTTTTTTTTTGCCTCCAGCCACAAATTAACTTCAAGGTGCACAGGGCAATTAGCTAAAAATATTGCCTGCTTCATTTTAATTGCAGTAAAACTCTAATGTACCTCCAGCAAGGAGCAGTAAGGTGTAAATCGGTGTCCCAAATATCTGAAATTGATTAAAGCCAAGAATGACTCAATAAGTTTACATAGTTCTATTAATTATTAAATATTATTAATTTTTTGCTAAAAAAAAACCCCTTCCTGAAGTCATATTCTGTATGATATTTCTGAAACAAGATACTTTCATTAAGGAGATGATAATTCTTTCTGAGTTTGAGAAAGATAAGACTAATTCCTCCATATAGTTGGAGCAGTTTCCATCTGAAGAATTCAGAACTCTTGGCAAATTTTAGTCTGTCAGAATTTGATTCTGAAAACACTTATGTATGTGACATTTCATTGCTATAGCTGAGGTACTTATATGGTTCTAATTTAGAGCTTGATCACATTTTTGTTCAAAGTCTTTCTTGGTGGAAAATGCAGGTGATCAGTCAAACATTATGATTGCTTAAAAAATAATCAAAACTTCTTGTCTGAGAATTTAAAAAAATCAAAAACAAAACAATTTTTTTGAAAACACTGAAAACCAATGTGCTGGGTATTTTTATTCCCATGATGACTGTTTCATAAGATTACTTCAATGTACTTTGAAAAAAGTATCGAAAATAAACTGCAAATTCCATTTGCATCCAGTGAAGAGTCTGATCAGTCTCAGTCCTTTGGGTTTCTGGTTCATTGTCACCTCAGCCAGCCTGTGCTTATGAAGCCTGTCCCCTTGTGCCTGCAGCTGTGCTGGCTGGGACTGCTATCATCACCAACACCACAGAGCTGAACCCCAAGGCTGGACCCCTTCACCTCTGCTGCTGAGCTTTGCTTTGTAACCCATTTTATGCTAAATCAACCTGTTCACCTTAAATGACTGAGACAGCAGGTCACTGCTGGTGACTTTAAACATGTCAGGAATCTATCATATGAGCTGTTCAGCTGGCAGAAGTGAGGTGGTGGGGGAGACGCTGACCATCTGGAAATGGAAACCGTGCCAGCTGATCTTGCTGTAACTAAAAGTTGAAGTGTTGCTATGACCATAAGCTGTAGAGGGGTGTCTGATGTTCCAGCCTCATATCCTGGCCCCGTAATTTCATTCCCTAATGCCAATATTAATGGTCTCATTGGTTTGAAATTTAGAAACATACTGCTGTCATCTGATGTCCTCAAATTTTGTCAAAGGGCCTCAAAAGAACTGCAAAAATGATTAATAGCTATGCTCATTATTTCTAAGACAATAATCTATATATCTAAATTTGATTTTTTTATTTTGTTTTGTTTTACATTTTTAGTACCAACATGACAAAGACATAGTGAAAGGTGCCCATGAATAGACTTCGGCAATGAGAGCTTTTACTGGCCAATGTGCCTAGAAAGGCTGTCCCCAGGGGTGCAACAGGTTCTTACCTCTCTTCCCTCTTCTAGTCCTCAGCTCTCAAATGCACTTGCCAACTTGAGTAGCAATCAGGGCTTGCACATTATAGAGATGTGTTAAGGAGGAACCAAGGTGAGACCCAAGAGCTCGTTCCACACAGGCCCTCAGTGAGATGTCAGATGAGGCTTTCTGTGCTGCAGTGCATTCAGCAAGTTTCTCACCAGTCTCGTACAAATGATAGGCTCATGTTAGCCTAAGCCTTTATGCTCCTCCCTGTGCCTAAAGGCTAGGAATTTAACTGAGTGAGGAATGGTGGTGGGGTATAGGTGATTGAGTGCATGTCTCACTCACTTCCACAGCTGTGTACGAAGCCTGTTAGTGATGGTGGCGTCCATGGCAAATATCAGAAAGATGCTGCACATCTCTGCAACTCTCTCTCCCTCTGTGGTACTCTCCAGGGCAAGAACAACCTCTGACCATCTCCAGAGCAGATCACGTCTGCAACTGATTCTTACACAATTTTGAGGGAAATTGAAGGTGCTCAGCCTCTTGCCAAAGGGCACATTGAGAAGATGAGTCTCTGGAAAAAAGCCCCAGCCTCTCGCTGCTGGTGTGCAAGTCCACTCACTTGCTTCCTCTGAAGCAAAACTCCAGGAAGGCAGGTACTAGCTCCACCTTCCCCATTCGAATACAGGAGACAGATTAAAGACAAGGGGAAAAAAATCATTTCCACAGCTAGTCTGCCCCGAACAAGAAAAGGTTCCTGACACCAACAAACTAATCAAAGCTAAAAGCTTATGAGGTCAAGGTTTCCCTTCTTCTCCATTATTCTTTTGATTTTTTTCTGACTGGCTGGGACTTGAGTGCTGGCCCAGCAATTCTATAAATATAAAAGCCTTTCTTGCCTTCCTCTGGAGCACATGAAAGACTTTGAATATTTGTGGGGAGAAGTTAAAACTAAACCAAAGCAACTCACAAAAAACATCTTGTCCAGACAATCTTCAAGTGCTGACCATAAATTGCTGCAAGTCAGGGCCAAGAAGCTTGTCTCTGCTCAGCGGGAAATGGGAAAAGCAGCTCTCCATCCTAAGAGCAAGCCCTCTGGATTCAGTGTTTTGTGTGAAGACTTATGGCCAGGAATGCTAATGCCAAGCAACTGGCCAAGCTGGCAACAGGGTGTGAGCTGTGCCTGAAGGAGGCAGCCTGGGACCATCAGGGTTGAGGTCTGAACGTCTGAGCTGCCTGGAGCATCTCAGTGCCTTTGTCTCCTCCCTGTGCTCCACATAACACCACTGAGCCATCTTGGGCAGCCATCAGTGCACAGTTGCTAGGAGTTTCCCTGACCTGGCCACCGAGAAGATCCCAGCCTTTGTAGAGTCTTTTCCACTGGCACCTATTGAGTGTAAAATGCTCCTGGAGCCAAATAAGGACTGTTTATAAACCCCCTTGGTATGGAGGGAAAATGGCAGAGGATCTGGGAATATCTATGACTGGTTCTGCATTTGAAATGTGGACGATCCCTGTCCTAAGGTGCTGCCCATCCATCCTCTCTGCACTGCAGCACAGGGTCCTTTGCTCAGCAGTCTTTTCATGGCAAAGGCAAGGCTGCTCCCTCCATCTTTCCTGTCCTTGGGCTCTGTGCTCTTTCAGTGATGTGTTTGGTAGAAAAGGGGAAAACAAAAATGCCCCATTGCCTACCAAGGCCAGACAAACAGGAATCATAGCTGCAGCATAAGCTTCTCTGATGGATTCTGCCTCAGCAAAATGAAATTAAGATTTCAGCAAACAAGCCCCAATTCCATGGTACCAGTAGAACAAATGACATCTGATAATTGCTATCTCCTTTTGCTTATTCTTTGCTCTGTTCACCACATCAGTTGCTCCAGACTATATTTTCAGCTGAGTTTAATGAACGCCATTTATTAAACTAACACCAGGGTTCTGCTCTGGCCTCAGACAGATGTGCCTGCTAATATGAATCATTTTGTTCAATTGGATTATTCTGATGGAGAGTGGATCCCCGCCACTCTGAGGAACACAAGCAAAAGGGGAACAGCTCGCCTCCGGTTGTGACCAGCCGCTCGCGTTCCTGAGGAGGCAGCTCCAGGCTCCACAGGCAGCTTGGTAGGGTGGTGTCCCTACTGCTCCCGTCAGCCGGTGCTTCTGCTCCTTTCTGTTTCCCCCTTACGTACAGAGAGAGCCCAGATCTCAGTGTGACCCTGAGCCTGCCTTGTTGGTGGGACATGAGCATCACTGCTATCTTTCCTGTGTTTACCAGCTGTATGGGCAACAGGATTCACCTTCTCCTTTGTCACGAATGGTCCTTATCTGAACGCAACCCCCCCCCCCCCAACTGTGTATTCTTCCCTTCCCAGTGTGCCATGTCTGACCTCCTTTACATTGACACCTGAGAAAAATGTAGACTATTTACTTATTTGCTATTGATCCTTCTTTACTCTGATCATCTCCAGTTATTTGGGCAAAGAGACATGGATGATATGCTTTTAAAGGTTTGTATTAGTCAGAGAAAACAGATAAAATCCATCTGAAATCTCCCAGACAGAGTGTAGGGTTCGGCGTTCGGAAGATCTCGCGATGTCACAGAAAGTTAGAGGGTTAGTCGCAGCCTTATGATGTGTCTGTAATCCCACCTACCCTTGTTAGTATAAAAGGAATTGACTGCGCAATAAAAGGTGGAAGTTGGCGCTCACACTGTGTGTGTTATCTGTCTCTTTCCCTGGTCTGGGGTTGATCAGTGATCTAATCGTGGCACCTTGATATGCGGCAAACGCTACAACAGAGATCCCCTCAGTCTATCATTTGGGATTTTAGTGTTGAAAATTTTGGGTCAATCATTGTAATACATTGTGTTCGGGCACCAGACAGCCATCTATCTATCTCAATACAAATCCTACCTTCTGTGAACCATAAAAATCCTAGCAGAGTGACATTACCACTTCTCACATCAACAGAACACACTGAGCACGCATAACTTGAGGAAAAATTACAGAGGCAATATGAAAGATCAGAAGAGAAAAAGCAGAAGTTTTCTGGTCCCTGAGCGTAAGTGGCCAAATCCCACAAAAGTCTTTAGCTCTCACAAATCATCATCACTCCATTAAAGCCTATTTTTTTCCCAGGTTAAGGGCATGCCCAGCACTTCTCCAGCTACCTGTGAGCCTCAGGACAACTCATTCTATAGCATTTCTGAAGGAAGAAATTATTTTCATTTTAACCTTAAGCAGCACCCCAGAGTTACTTCCAGGAATCACTGCTCAGTACCAGAAGCCAGACTGTCAGGAAGTAGGGCTGTGCTGAAAGAGAAAAGTCCCTAAAGCCAACCATGGTGCCAGTCTGCATGCCTTTACTAACAGCCCTTTAGCATATTTGTCAACAAAGCCGTCTACTGAGAAGTTAATTCCTACATTCAGGTTTATGTTTAGGAACGCTTCTCCAGGAGCGAGGTATTCCTTTACTCCTGATCAGCATCTGTACGCCTTTCTCTAAATTTCATTACACTGATCTTTATGGGGAACAGGAAAAAGACCTATGGGAATTCCTGATGGGACTTTTTGTCTAACAAGCTCTGTACCAAATAATGCCCTTGTAAGCTAAGAGCAGAAGACAGAAAACTATCAAATATAACCCCTTTGGAAAGCACCAAATCTCTTAAGAACATGTAAGAGCCCAGTTTCCTAAAGCAGTTGTTGGGCTGCCTGCCTGGCTCCCTTTCTCAGCACCCAGTCTGCCATGGTGGAGCAATGTAAACCATGCAAGCAGAATGCATAGAGGAAAATAAAAAGCATGGAAAGCATTCACTTCTATGTCACAGGAGACGGGATGCAACATCTACTGATGAGTAGCGATGCTTCAATAGAGGAGGAAAAAAAAAAAAGAGAATCTTATCCAGCAAAGACAAATTTGTAGCTGACTGTACAGCCTGTGGGTTTCATGGCCCAATCATTTCCAAATCCTTAGAAAACAAGGTAATGAAAACCTGTTTTCTTTTGGAACAATCTACTTTTTAAGAGAGATATTGTATTATAGCTCTCTACTGTGACAACCAGGGCCCTAGTTCACAGCACACCCAAATTAACCAAGCCTACTGTTGGCTTCAAGGAGTGGGCCTCATATAACCAGAAATCTCAAAGACAGACATCTTGTTGTTGTGAGGATTTTAAAGAGTTACCCTGCTCTGCATAGAATGGCTGCTTCAGACAGACCAGCTGCTGGATCTATCCTACTGTACTGGCTTTGTGTGGCAAGGTTTTGGTAGCAGGGGGGATTACAGGGGTGGCTTCTGTAAGAAGCTGCTGGAAGCTTCCCCTGTGTTTGACAGAGCCAATACCAGCCGGCTCTAAGACGGACCCGCTGCCAGCAAAGGCCGAGCCAATCAGCGATAGTGGTAACACCTCTGTGATAACATTTTTAAGAAGGAAAAAAAGTTGCTGGGATGGAAAACAGCAGCCGGAGAGAGGAGTGAGAACATGTAAGAGAAACAACCCTGCAGACACCAAGGTCAGTGCAGAAGGAGGGGGAGGAGATGCTCCAGGCGCCGGAGCGGAGATTCCCCTGCAGCCCGTGGGGAAGACCATGATGAGGCAGGCTGTCCCCCTGCAGTCCAGGGAGGTCCACAGTGGAGCAGATATCCACCTGCAGCCCGTGGAGGACCCCACGCCGGAGCAGGTGGGTTCCCGAAGGAGGCTGTGACCCCATGGGAAGCCCACGCTAGAGCAGGCTCCTGGAAGGACCTGCGGATCTGTGGAGAGGAGCCCACAGAGCAGGTTTTCTGGCAGGACTTGTGACCCCATGGGGGACCCACGCTGGAGCAGTGTGCTCCTGAAGGACTGCACACCGTGGAAAGGACCCATGCTGGAGAAGTTCATGGAGGACTGTCTCCCGTGGGAGGGACCCCATGCTGGAGCAGGGGAAGAGTGTGATGAGTCCTCCCCCTGAGGAGGATGAAGCGGCAGAAAATAACATGTGATGAACTGACCATAAACCCCATTCCCCGTCCCCCTGTGCCGCTGGGGGGGTTGGTAGAGAATCCGGGAGTGAAGTTGTGCCCGGGAAGAAGGGAAGGGTGGAGGGAAGGTGTTCTGAGATTTGGTTTTATTTCTCATTACCCTCCTCTGGTTGATTTGTAATAAATTGAGTTAATTTTCCCCAAGCTGAGTCTGTTTTGCCTGTGATGGTAATTGGTGAGTGATCTCTCCTGTCCTTATCTCAACCCACAAGCCCTTTGTTATATTTTCCCTCCCCTGTCCAGCTGAGGAGGGGGAGTGATAGAACAGCTTTGGTGGGCACCTGGCGTCCAGCCAGGGTCAACCCACCACACCTACACAGGAAAAAGGGGACATCTGAAGAGGCGGGGACGGAGAATATCTCTGCCAATAATGGGAGAAATCTGCTTTCTAAAGAAGATCACTTGAATGTACAACTGCAGCTTTCCAGGGATGCAAGAGAATTTCTTTCTTTTGTAAGTCATTGTCGTATCAAGGGATTTTTAAAATAAGCCATACGAATGTGTTAGGAGATTGGGATGTGTTCGTTGTCTAGTCTCTCTACTCTAAAAAGAGCTAATGGTGACATTGCATCTCCCTCTAGAATTGCAAATAATTGAAATGTGCTCTGCTAGGTGAACATTTAGAGTTAACTAAGTAATAGTGGGCTTGAACCCTTGGCTGCCATAAATCAGTGTCACTTCACTGACTTCAGAGGAGCTGGTGATTGACACTGCCTGAGAACTTCGCCTGATCATGGTTGTGGTTAGTACCTTTCCAGAGAGAGCACTTTTTCATTTACTGTGCTTCTTGGTTGGGAGGTGACTTGACTGTTGTTCTCCTTTCCCCTCCAGCTCAGCCTTCTGCCTAATATTTCAAAAAGGTTTGATGAGGCTCAGCTCAGTGGAAAAATGAACCATTTGAAATAAAAGCTGTCTTTTGTCTAACTACAGTCACAGGGCAGGACAAAAGACACCTGAGAAACAGGTTTTGCACTATAAACCTTCAATTCTCTGCTACAGCTGAATCAAACATATGAGAGACCAGAGTTTTGATCTTGTATCTGGCCAAACTTAGAGTAGCCATGAAATATGCAATTATTGCTTTTGATATAGCACTGGGTATAACTGTGGGAATGAGAAACAGTGTTCTAGTGCAGCTGATTGTATATGCCTTCCAAACCATAAGGACATCAATTTAAGGTGCTCACATTGATGGAGCACTCTACAACCCCTTATTAAGATTCTTGCCAACTCCTGTAGCAGTTTTCCCCTGCAGAGTAAATTTCATGGAATTTTTTAGCCTGCCTTTTCTTTATACCTACAGTGTAGGTGCCAAACACAACACCATAAACCATCACTTCATGGTTCTGCAGTAGTTCTCAAAGGTCAGTGGCAAAAAAAGGATGAGCTCATTTTCAGCCTACTGATCAATGCTACACAAGTGATCCGAGTCCTGTGAACCATGTGTTGGAGCTGTCTTGTAACTTTGAATTTATTGGGAGTTTCCAGTTGCCCTCATAAACCTTCTCTACTAATTCACTTTTCCTTAGGACCAGAGGGCTGTGCCCTGCATTTGGCTTATACTGTCTATATCGTGTTTATCTGGACAAAAAAAGCATGTTCATGGTGCTGATGTTTTCTTTTCACTGAACACACCAGAGACAGATCTATCAGCCTTCAAGCATATGAAACATAGAGCCATCTAATAAGAACATGTCTTGCCTGAAGTCCTAGACCTTTATGGTCTCATACACTGAGCTTCAAACAACTTGCCCTTTGCTCTCTCCCCAAGTACTTGCATTTGCAAATTGATAATGTCTCTTTCCTGTCCTCTCATTAGTGGGTACTGCTCTCCCCAGTGCCCCAGTATCAGAAGATTTTGCCGACTTGTCACTTATTTGAAGGTTCTGTAGGAAAATGACTACACTTGTTTTTAAACCTCATCGTGGATTTTCACAAGCCTCTTTCATTGTGTCTTTCCCCTCTCTCATTCTCTTTGTACCTATTTTACTTAGCAGAGCATTGCATTCTCTCAGTGTTTGCTGCTGCTGGAACAAACATTTTGGCTATCGTTGTCTGCTGTGTTTTTCCATCTCTCTGGTTCTCATTTCAGATCATGGCTGCTTAAAACATTACCCTTTCCTTTTCTTACACTTCCCAGTTTTTCTTCAAGTTGCAGTCCCTCGTGCAGTGGCCCAGCAAATCTCTGTGCTGGATGAACCTAATAGAAAGGTTCCTTCAAAGGGTAATGTTTTCAGGTTACTGCAGCTGCCCATTAACTGAAGCAATCAAAGCTCACACCGTTTAGGTCAGAAAAGCTCTAAATCTGACCTACTCAGGTAATTTGCGTGACATGATCCATATGAGATCCCACAGTAAGCTTGTTGGTCAAGTGGCTGAATATAACACTACCACCCTCCAGTCGACCCTGGGGTTTTACTGTTGGAAGCCTTCAAAGGTGACACAACAATACCAAGCTCCTAGTCTTTTCACAATAGGGACAACTCAGCAGGCTCTTTGCTGTCTGACTCATTGGGGAAAAGTTCTCACAAGCCTCCGAAAGTTTACTGTAGAGCATCAGGACCAAGAGCATCACAGTGAAATGGGAGGCTGCTTTCATATCTGTTATTTAATTCTGAAATAACTGCATTATCTAACATTTTTTTAAAAATGGGGACATGTGTTTTAACGAAGAATTCATGCTCTGAACTGAAGGAAAGTGTTGTGGTATTGCATTGTGCTGCTCTATCATTCCCATGACAAATAGCACGGATCCGTTAGTGACCTACATGGACTCATTTAGATGCAAACACATCAATACTCCTGAAAAGCTGCCCTGCTTTGAGGAAGAACAAGTTCCAAATATTGCTGAATGGAATTCAGTCTCAGAGCAGTAATTACTGATTGTAATTTTGGAGTAAATGCAGTAATTAATTATTGTCATTTTCCATCAGTGCATTATATTCTGTGCCAATCTTAGACTAACTACAACAGTTAACAAATGGGATTTTGCATGCTCTGGCATGGAAACTGTGGTTTATAGGACAGGCATGAGAATTTTACCATAATAAAGTTATTTGTAATTTAAATGGGCAGACAGGTTAAAAATGATCAGCCAGAAAATAAAAGGGTTTCCCTGTCAGTTTTTCAGATACCTTCAGTAATTCTGTTTCAGCCTCCCCCAGTAACATTCACTTCCATTCTCTCATGTACAAGCACAACAGTGCAAAGTTTGGATTGCAAACACAGTGAGGGACATTTAATTTAATCACAGTTGTCAGTGGAAATTAAAAGCAAAAGTAATCCAAAGAAAAGAAAAAAAATTGGCTGACCTGATGTTTTTGCAGTACCTAAACATACTTTCCCAAACAAAGCCTATCTGAGAGGCATAAGCAACCAAAAATTCAGTAAAAAATACACTTTCATTAGACTTTGCATTGAAGTGATCTGAAATGACAAGCAACAGCCAGAAATTTTCCATTCACATCTTTTTGTTTATCGGCATTTAGAATTTTGTTTGTTTTATTTTTGGCTAATAATGTCTGCTTACTTTAAAATGAGGTGTTTGGGATTTTTCCTCTTATCAGAGCACAGAAAAAGGAAAACGGAAAGTTTTCCAGTTTGGTAATCTATACGTTCCAATGAATAATAAAAAAAAAGATATTTCCTGTGGGAAAAAAATATCACCTATTCCAAGCAGCTGCAAAAACAAGCATCTCACATCTTCTACAATAAAACACATAAGCACATGTTCAAGAAGCTGTGAAGGAGAACCTGAACATCTTTCTTTTTTTTTGTATTTGAGTTTTGGCCTATGTTACTTCCCTGGCATTTTGCAGAAGAAGGTTGCCTGGACAGTGCATTTTTTTAATATTTTGCCACTACTCTTAGGAGCAGAGCTAAAAAAAAAAAATCTTACTATTGATCTTTTTTTCATTCTTCTGCTTCACTTTTGCCTCAGTCAGGTTGTGTCACTCACACTCACTTTGTCTCACTCAAGTTCATGCCAGTCAGTGCTCCAGATTAGTTCCACCCAAACGCCTCTCAGTCGTTACCTTTAAATAAAACTTCAACAGCAGAGTATCTATCTGAGGTGGTAAATAACACTTTGCTAATGATCAGTCACTACAATGAAGCCACAGAAGGGGAATGGACAGGATTTGCACTGTTTTATAAGTTTAAAAAAGTGCATCCAGAATTAAAATTGAATGAAGATCTTTCTTTCTTGGTTAGGAAAAAACACTCTGGTGGATTACATCAAACTGGGTGCTGCTTGTGTTTCTTGTTGGCAGCTTCTTATTTTGGGAAAGGAGTTCAATAATACAAAGCTCTTCCTTAGAAAAATCCCAATTAAAAAGTTTCTTGAGCATCCTCTTGAAGCATATGAGTAATTGCCCTGATGTCAATATGGTTATGCACATGCTTCATATTGGAATTAAGGGCCCTGAAGAGCTGCAACCACAGTAAAACTAGATAAAAAACATACAGGAGTTATTGTGTTTCTGCCAGTTAAGGGAGCTGCCTGCTCTCAAGCTTTGCAATAGCTATCTGTGCCATACCCATGGGCCTAGCTGGCTTCTGTTCTAGTGTTTTTAGGAAACTTTTTGTTGCAGTAATGACACTGTCTACTGAGTGGGCAAGTCAGAGACTTCCAATGGTATTTTGGAGGCTGACTGGAAGTTGCACATCAAACCAGCCATGGGGGTACAATAACACTGTGCTGAGCCAAGAACAACTGACCTATCTCTAAGTAAGGCTTATTACTGAGGGCTTAGCCCTGTGCTGATTGCTATTGCGCAGCCCTGGCGGGAAGCTGACTTGTGACCATGGTGACTAAAAATCGTGTCTGCTTCTAGGGTGCTGGTATGGGTGTTTCCAAGCACTGGAAAGCAGATGAGCTGAAGAAAGAGCTGGAACTAAGCCCTTCTGAGATTCTGGGTATCTTTGCTATCACCAAGTGTCTTCTCCAGTCTAACCCGGCATGGTACTCCCTGTGCTAAATCGGATCCTTCCCTGGGATAAGCTCTTTCAGTTTCCTCCTGTGGCCACATGCAGTTAGCCAATTCCTTTTGTTAGGTGCAAAAAACCACACACAAAACTTTTTTCCTGGAGAACTCTCTCCTGCTAAAAGATGGGTATATCTTCAGCTCCTGTAATGGACTCACCAAGGTAGGAGTCTACAAGAGAATAAGGACCTCTGAGCTGCATTTATTCCATTTTGATAGGGACATTCTGTACCTGTAATGAAGGCTCCTTTAAGCAGAGGATGGAAGTGATCTGGTGGTAACAACTGAACTGATTTTGTTAGACATCAGAGCATTAAAATTGAAGTAAAAGCCAGGAAGGCTAAAGGACTTCCTATTTAGAGGCAACAGTTCAAGACTGTTCTGCTTTGCAGAAGCAAAGGAAAAAATGCTCTAAGAGATATGGATTTTTTTTGCCATTTTACCAGCTGATTCCTTTTTATATAATTTGTTAGGAAAAAAACCAACCCAAACAGCAAATCTTAGTCCTACTGCTGAGTAATCTTTTTATAGGAAACAAGCTGAGACCTCAGTATCAGCCTGATTGTGAAAAGATAGAGGCAGAGCACTTCATAATAATCCATGATAATGAAAACACCATAGACTCATATCAGTGAATCCTTAACAACACAGGTGTCTACAGCCCTGCACTTTCTTACATGACCATAAGACAAAGAGCATATCCTCAGTGATCACAGCTATGCTAGGATATAAAGCTATTGCTTGGTGCCAAACTAGGGAGACACTTGTGTTCTTCGATTCCTTTGCAGGTGTTATTGAAAAATCTCCCTGACAAAGACAGTCCCTGCTTTAACAAAATTGCATGCATGCATCGCCCACTCTCCCCCAGGAAAACCTGCAGTAAAAAGCCAGTGTGATGAAGCAAAAAGCATTTGGATATGGAAACATATTTTGGTTTCAAGCTTCCAAGGGGCCTTGTCACAAGGAAGGAAAAGAAAAGAGGTATTTGAAGAGGGAAAATGCATTGACAGTTGTCTTCATATAGTTACATACAAAGGAGAGTTTAAACTATGGAGGCTCTATCTTGCAGATGCACCTAATGTTTATTGAAAGGTTTCTTAATCAACTTCATGTTGTCTTCAGTGCATCACCTCTTTCAAAGACATTTTGATCCCATTCCTTAATTCTCAGTGGAAAGGATACTGCTCTGAAGACCGGAACAATACATTTTTCAAAGATATTAGAGATACCAGTGAAAAATTAGAATACTTCATAGTTCTTTGGGAAGGCTGAATATAGGGATTTCCTGCCTGTACCTTAGATGGGTCAAAAAAGGTCTGAATCAAAATCACTGAATCTTAGACATTACGGCTATAATGGCCTAGAAAGGTCACCTAACCTGTCTTTCTGTCACTAATTTGGGAGTGTAAATTCCTTGTTGCAGTTTAGGGCCACTCTGGGTGCTGGCTTGATTGGGAAATCTCTGGTGTGGAACAGTTTTAACAACAGGGAGACTTTCCTGTCTCTGTAAAAAACACATACAGTTTTATATTTCTGTTTCTCAAAGAATTAGCTAATGGAAAACACAGCCAGTGGTGGAAAATATTTCCATTTCTTTGGAAACATCTCTATTTTTGTTATTGGTGATAGGCTGGGATTCCAATGAAACCAGCTGCTGCTTCTGATATTTTTGACACTGTTACATGTATTAGAAGTTCCCTTGGAGCATCAAGCTGTCTCCTTTCCAACAACACAAAGTACATGACTAACAATGAGATCCTCATTGAGATTTGTCTAGGTCCTCACTGAAACAAAGCTTCTTTGGCTTTGGTTGGGTTTTATCTACACACAGAACTTAACAGTAACTGAGCAAGAAGTCAGCATGGATCCTTCTATTAATTTCTTGGGCTTGGGAAAAAGAAATTAGGGGTTATTTAGTTGTCAGGGAGACATATTTACATATAGTTATTATGCTGGGATGAAATTGGATACAGACCATACCACATGAAGAATGCTTTGAAACATTTGTAAGATACAGCTATTGAGACAGACACTGTCCCAGTCCAGTCACCTGGGATTAAACTGCAGCCCAGTCCCATCTCTTAATTGCAGATTTTCTTCAGCCACCAGAAATGCTCTCTGGCTGAGCAAAGGGAATCGGGACAGCTGCTGCCTCTCCTGTACTGACCAGGAAGACTTTCTAGACATCCAGGATGCCCCTGGGGTGGGGAACTTGGCTCATCCCTTGTTAAGCATCCTTCCACCTCTTTTTCTAAAGAGACACACACAAACGGTTCCTGGTTTATGTGTGGGTGTGTATTTGTGCAGGGTTGCTCTAGCCAGAGGCCTAAGTGAAAAAGGCAGAAGCTAGAGAGTTGCAGAGCTGAATCTTTTTGAGGGTCTACAACACAAAGAGAGGCTACAACCACAGCTGACACCCCCTTCCCCATGCAGTTACCTGTGTTAGTGCTTTGTATCCAGCGGTTCCCACAACCCTTCAGTAGGGACGATTAGCATCCTTTGGCCTCTTCAGCTGCACCTTCAGCCTCTTCATGCCAATCTGGAAGCCATTCATAGCCTGGATAGCAGCTTGGGCACTGGCAGGATTGTCAAAACTCACAAAACCTGTCAAAACATGAGGCAAGGCAGGGGGCTTAATGAGCTGAAGGGGGCCAACGTACATACATGCAACGACCACTGAGAATGAACATGGGGAAGGGGTAAGGGTGGTGGGTGGGAGGGAGTGAGCAGGTAGGAGGGTGGGCAGGAGAGTGAGGAGAGGATGGGTGCCAATCGTGGACAAAGGGTAGGAGGGGTTGTTACAGGTCAGTGTCCGAGGGCGCAGTGCCTGCTCTGAGTGCCTGTTTGGACACAAGATTATGTGAAGCACAGAGATCCAAATGTTGGTGCCACAGTACCAGCACACAGAAGATTTGGATCACCTTTGAGTTGGGTGTCAGCAGATGTGATGCATGGTCTCAAGGCACTCTGTCTTGCTCTTTTTCCCTCCATCATGACTGGGGTAAATCGCTAGGCCCTCCACTCACCAGCATAACATTTCCTTTGCCTTCCAATATTCATGGCGAAGGGAACCTGATATACCTACTGCTACTTCCTTATTATGGCAATATAAGTAAAATGTGAATTTAAGAAGTTTTCCATTATGGTATTCATTGGTATGAATAGTTTGATTGTTGGCCACTTAATATGTGGAGCTTTATTAACTGGCAATTTCTGCAGACTTTATGTTGGCTCTGCAGTTGAGAAAGATGAACACTAGTGCTTTCCTAACACAGCTTCCATAAGTAGTTTCATACATTGCCAGCAAACCATCCAATCAGCCATGGAGTGCATCCAGCAATAGAAACACCTATAGTGACAGAATATTGTATCTGCATGTCAGCTAAAAATGACATTCTTTGTCTCAATGAAACACTTGCTCTCTGTGAATCAGAAGAGCCAAGATAGGTCAGAACCACACAGGATGCAATGCATCTAACACATTCAGCTTTGGGGAGGGTTTTTGGTGTGAGTTTATTTTTTTTCTTCTTTTTTTGTTAGCTCCAGGAAAAGGCCTCATTTGCCCAGACTGTATATGACTTTACCTGAAGTGACCATGGGTCTGAGATATTAGTGAGGCAGGGGGCCATCACATTGTATAAGAATTGCCTCTGCTACCTTTGCCAGAAATGTCCCTGTGTGCCAGCAACATTTCTGAGCACAAACCCTGGGTAAGACTAGCCTGGACCAGTCTGCACTCCAGACAAAGCCATTTGTTTTCCCACCCCCTGCAAAGCTCTGGCAGCACAAATCAACCCTAGGAACCCAGTGCCTCTCAACAGACAGGCTGAAATGAAAAGGCAGTTTGAGCACCCCTCAAAAAGTTAATGCTGAGCATTTGCTGCCAGGTATACACCTGCTCCTGACAACAGTACCACGCATGGCTTACAGCCTTGGGCTGTACTGTGAATGCATTCAGCAGCACCTCTTCCCTGGTCTAGTTCCTCCTCGAAAGCAAGTCTCCCAGATGACACAGGGTGGCTTGCATTTGAAAAAGACACACATACACATGCATGCAAGCACACCTTCTCACTCTTGCATTAAAGCTGTACTCCCTGCCTTTGGCTAATAACGTAAGTTTATGAGAGGTCATAAACCTATGGTCTTAGCCTCAAAGTGAGACAACAGGTTTACTGAGTATGGCAGATGTGGTTTTAAGAGGGAGCCCATGGAATAAACAAGTATCCCTCGTCTTGCTCCCCTCTTGAAGCCAAGGCTCCAAGTAACTGGCTTTCCATGCAGTTTTCCTGCCAACCAGCTGGATGAGGAGGTACCAACACTGCAGCTCTGAAGATGTGAGCAAAAGTGTTGCTCAAGCCTCAGAGCAGTCATCAATCTCTAGACAGAAAGCTGGAGAGTTATGGTGAGTAATGAGCTGGGGTATTATTCAATGGCAATGGGTCTGCTTTTGCAGTCACTTATTAGCCAGTAAGCACCTGCTAATGTTCCCAGTTTACATTTGACTACTTGAATAATCTATCAGTCAACAATGATGTCCTATGATTTGATCTCAGCAAAGGAACACACTAAACACCTCCTGATTTCACCTGAGTTGATTCAGTCTTTAAATAGTGCTGGAAGCTTCCTTGGAAATGCTTTACTTGATCTTCAACTTGAAATTTGCTGTCTAGCTACCTCACATCTTTGAATATAGGATGTAGTGAAAGCCAGTTCTTTTTAAAATCACCTCTGGATTGCTAATACTCCTGTTCAAGACCCATCAGCTACATGTATAACAGTAAACTAAAACTGTGCCAGGGAAGTTCAGAGAAACTGGAACCCAATCATCTGTACCACTGAGTTTTTAGAAAGGTCCTTCACATAGTTTTGGCTCGTGCCTAACTCCGAACAATTCCTGGACAAAGTCTGAGTATTAGCACAGAACAGAGGCTGTTTTCAGTATTTGGCTTGGATGTGGCCATGATATTCTAGAAAGTAAGCAAATTTAATAGTTTGGATGTGGGCCATTCTGTGCCAGCTGGCCCCAGTGCTAGGGGAAAGTGCCAGGTATATTTACTTTATTACTATATACACAGCTAGAAAATATCAAAGCTGAGTTGGCTGCAGCTGGATAATTGCTTATATCATGTCTTTAGAGAACCTAGCTTGCCTGGGAACTTTGATTTTTCTACTCTTTTAACTGGTCCTGTTGCAATGTACCTCCTACTGAATAAACGTGCACATCTAGAGTGTATCTACACGTGCATCCGTTTGTGAGCAAATCATCTTGGGAACCTAAAATAATCAGTGGAGGTCTAGCCAATATAGTCAGTGGAGTGTAGGACATGATTTCTCTCTTTTTTCATGACACTCTTAGCTGTGCTCAAATGAATCAAGTCCCACTGGCTGTGTAGTAGGGTCCAGTGCTGACTGCAATGAAGGCATATACCTAACTTAATTCAAGGTACCTCTATTGTGGGATTTACCTGGTTCCGTAGTTGGGACTGATATCTCAAGGTAAGATGTTGTTAACTGGCTAGTGCTTGGGTGAGTCACTCCCCAAAGTGATGTTAATTGCTGAATCAAACTCCTAATGCATGCAAATCCCACCAGAAATGCTGCCAAGTATGATGAACATCTACTATTTGTCTACTTTTGCCAAAACTAGACTTTTAGTTGGGAGATAAGCTCTGATGCTGGGATGCTGAAACAGTTGTACCTCTGCAAGAACCTTGCCTTTAGATAAGTTCACAAAGCTACACTAGTTTTTATCATCACTTTGCTTTCGAGATGGAATTCTAATGCCATTTCCTCATTCTGTGCAAAGCTGTAAATAATATAGCATTTTAACAAATTGGACTAATAAGAGAGATTAGAAGTGCATTTGGTCACTATATTTAATTTAGACCAGATAATGAAATTGGGCGATATACTCTGATGCTATAGGTATTTGTTGCCTACAGATTTGGACCAGATTTGATTTGTTTATTTTTTTCTCCTTATTTGTCCTGATATCCAAGGCTGTAATATAAAAAATCTCCACTGGCTAGCTGCTGGGGTTGGGATGGGGGGTGGAGTGAGAGGGCTGGGGAGAGAGGAGGAGGGAAAATGCCAATAATTGTGCATTTTCCATCTGAGCACTTCCTAGGGACAGAGCAGCTAATTCCTGTAGCTTCATTTCACTGTTTTAGTTTCAGGGGCTTGATACACTCAGAAGTTGTTGGTGTATTCAGCTCTTCCCCTTCCTGTTATTTATGTGGAGTTGTATTTCATATTGTTGAATGTATTTGGATGGACTCCATGTGAGAGACTGAATTGTTCTCTTGAGCTGTTTGTCTCAAAGATTGTTAGGTGTGAGAGACTGGACTGTCATCTCAAGCCATTCATCTCAGGAATTGTGAACTGCTTATCTCGAGCCCTTTGTCTCTGAGATGGCCTGTCTAAGCAGGACATTCCTCTGTCCATAAGGACAATTACTAGGCCACTGAGGCATCCAGGAGAGGAAATGGGCTGAAGCCGACAAGCATGCAAGAATGTGGAGGCTACCATTCTCATGGAAACTGTAGTCTTTGAGATAAGATACTGGTTTCTGGTGTTGATCACATGAAGGTCCTGTGATACACGAAACCTGCAGCGCATGAACAATACATATGTGCATGCATCATCGAAATATGCCCTATAAAAAACCATGGAGACAAGGCGTGGTGTGCACCCACCACCGAAGAACTGAAGACTGAGGACCAACGGGACACCACTGGATCCATGGTGGTGACTATCCTTGCAACTCTATCTTGACTGCTTGCTTGATTTCTGCCTTTTCTTCCATTCTATCCTATTGCTATTATTTTCTATTTTTGATAGTTTTGATAATAAAAGTTCTTTTGGGTATACGGATTTGACCTCGTTTGTGTCTTAATCTCGCTCTTGGGATCATATCGAAACCTTTCCCGACATTGGATCGGGACACTCCAAAAAGAAGAAAAGCTATGGCTTATCCTGAGACTTGAGATGTCACAGTGCTAATGGATATGCAGATAGATAGGCAAACAAGCTGTGCTAACAAGATCATATTCCTTTCTCTTTTCAGCTCAAATACATACTGGTAGATTATAATACTTTTTTGTTGTTACGTGCACTATTGGCAGTTAACCATCTTTGTTTCTCCATGTCAATATCAGCTGTGTTAATGGTGCTATGCCAGAATTAAACATATATGACTAGGAACAGAATGTATGTGCTGGGAAAATAGCTTAAATACTTGCTTTCTGAATGGCTTTAATGTTTGAGTTCATGACTATAGGGCTCAAAGCATGATGATAGTACTACAGTTTCTCAAGAAGCTATCTGTTTTTTGACCACCGCCCCTACATTGCCATGTACACTCTTGAAGGACAAAAGAGAAAGGGAGAGGTTAAAAAGCTTGAAGCTGTTTCTGTGCATCAGTTAATCATTAATCAGAGAAATATATGTTCTGGTCTGAAGACGGTTGGTAGGAGGACAGGATTTTGTGATAAATCTATTGGGGGGGGGGATGTTGGGGTTTTTTTTTTCTTTTTTTCCCAGGGATTGTGTAAAAAGGCTATTCTAATAAATGCTTTATCAAAGCAGCAAAGAATGAAGAAATCTACTAGGACTGCTGCTCAGGGTATCTAATCCTTCTGATTCTGCATAGCATCTTCCAGTAAGTTACTGACGTTGGAGTCCATGACTTCTGGCCTGCTCTTTTCATGCATGACTGTGTAGATGATTAGCAGGCAGAAACTGGGTTAGCATCTTGGAGGGTGCTTTGGTTTCTCCCCATTTCTTCCACAAAAAGACTTGGTAGTGGGGCATGGTGAGGGAGCTTCATACCCTTCTCATGATGCCAGCATGATCACCAATGGCTTTATGTAACTGGTATTACCCAAGGGCTGTTTTTCTGTATTAATCAGCTAAGATGATAAAGAAGGGAATTAGCTATGTATCTCAGAGTGCATTTGAAGACTGTTTTGCAACTGTAAACTTTTCATTCACAGTGAGTAGTGTCTCTGCATGGCCATGAATCAGTTTGTGCACTAAGTGCAGTCCTGAATGAGCACATCGTTAGATTCCCATGGATCTTTAATTGGTCTTTCTGAGTTTTCTGTTTCTCTTTGCATGCTGCAAGAATTAGCGGTATGTGCAAAACAGCCTTTTGACGATCTGCTACCAGGTTGGAATAACATGTTGCCTTTCTTCAGCAGAAGCTGTCATCTGGATGGAGCCCAATGCTTGGTAAGTACACTGAGCATCCCCTAAATCAGAAGTCAAGAACATAGTGAATGACAGGTCCAGATGCAAGCTTTTGATCCAGACTCCTGAACCAGGGGCAGATGGTCCTACAGCAGGTCCACTCATGTAACTAGGCAGGTCTCAGGCAATGGAAAGGAAAAGAGGAACCTCAAAGAAACAAATATTTAACTTGTCTTAAAACTAAGAAGAGTTATTTGATCTATGTTCCAGACACTTGCTGCACAAAACTACCATCTCAGAGACGTACTTCACAAGAGATTGCAATAAAAACAAATAGACATTGGTGCTTATTAGCTTTTTTAGGCCAGAGATACATTTTTCTGGTTCTGCCTGTGAGTGTCTTTGATTGCCATGATGGAATCTTTCTTGACACTTCTTGTTCCTCCAGTTACGGAAGTCACTGGCTAAGGAGAGGATCTCGTTCGTCTGAACTTTTCGCTCTTGTCATTCAAGCCATGTTCATCTCAATAGAGGGGAAATGAGAATAACAGAAGAGCAAGGATCTGCTTCTCAGCCTGTGGAAGGCAAATTCCCATGTGGTGAAAGAGAAGAAATGCTGTGCACGTCGGCTTGGTACTAGCACAGGAGAAGTCCAGGCCCCTTGCTTCCCTTGACTTCGAAGTGCTGCTACCCAGGACATGAGGGGGGCCAGACTACTAAGATGGAGGAAGCTGCAGAAAGCACTGGTGATTGGTTAGACCAGAGGCCCAGCTCCTTTCCTTGCCCCAAGCATTTGAGTTAGTAATTAAGGAATTAGCTATTAATATAATTGGTTATTAATATATTTGTCCCCTTAGCGCATGGCTTCATTGCTTTTGTTACTAAATAGTGAAGGGTGAGATCTAGGAGCATCAGGAAGACATTTTCTGCCAGGAAGTTAATGATAAAATGTTCAAATCACAGGAGTCTTCTCTGCAGGAAGGGTGCTGGAGAGGAGCTACTGCCCTTCTCCCCCCATCAGGGCCTGGCCATCTACCCCTCAGCACTTCCATGCTACTTCAGTCCATTTCATTCCTAAGACTGCTCAGTTTCTCTTTCTCCATGTTTATTAGTCTTATCAGAGAATGGAGGTTTTCCTTTAATTGCTTTGCAAGGTCTTTACCTTGCTATGTTCTTTATACAATGTACTAGCTGCTGTCTTGCAATTTTTTAGTGCTGTAAAGAATTTCAGGATACAATCTGTATGTAAGTAGCTCTATAATGTATGTGTGCATTGGAAGGTATTGTATTGTAAGGTGATTTATGGGTACTTGAATACTCAATAAAGGAGTACATTTGCAGATCAAGGGCATAGCACTTCAGCTGTTTTCCACTGTCTAATAGGGTTGGATGACTTTTTGGAATATTTAACCTTCCACTGATGTTTAATCATGTCCAATTGAGATCCATCTAGCCAGTCATCCATCCCATCCATCTACCCATTTTTTTTGATGTATGAACAGTCAGTAACTGATGGCTATGCTAAACAACTACTACTAAATATTTCACATCCGTGGGATCACATGATTGGAAACTCAGAATATTTGAAGAATTGGCTCAGAAATTTGCTGAACCATTAATGTTCATTTTAGAAAATTATGGAATATTAGAAAACCTTAAAAGTGTTCCAGAAAAAAAAATATCTATAATTAATTTTTAAGGATGTAAACTAGGTGACCTGGTAAACCTAGTTAATCTTTCATAAGCCTAAGTAAAATTATGAAAATTTTTATATGAGATGATACAGCAAAGAATTAAAAGGTGTACAATTAATGCTAATCATCATGTTTTCATGGAAAATAGCATCTATCAAATTAACCTGATTGCATTAAATTGCAAGTTTGGTTAATAAAGTAAGTTTTCATAGAGTGTACTTAAACTTTTCTAGAGTATTTGAGATAGCCCGTCTTCATAGAAAATGAAAGCAGCCCTTATCAAAGTTCTTAAAAATTGGATAATAGATAGACCACCAAAAAAAATTGTAAATTGTGACTTACAATATTGAGGTGTTTCTAGTAGGCTCCTCCAGGAGCATGCTGAAAGCTCTGTGCTATTCAATTTCTCTAACATTACCTGGAAGATGTCTAAAGTAATTACTGGAAAATTTGCCAATCATACAAAAATAGTGAAGTGGTAAATAATGACAGCAGTAAGTCATGTTGACCTGGGTCACTGCGTAGGCTGGACTCAGTTAAAGAAAGTTCATTTTAATCCAACCAAATGCAAAATTAAGTATCCCCAGGAAAAAGCAAGTGGGTCATACATAAAAAGAGGAAATCTTCACTAGCAAACAATGCTTCTAAGAAGACATGGGTGTCATGATAACAGCCAAATACATGAGTTCTCAGGATTATGTTGAAATACTCAAAGTCCCAAGACTCAATACAGTCTTGGGATGAAGCCAGTTGCTGGGGAATATACTCTAGAAGTAGCAAGGTGATGTTACCTCTGAGTATGGCTCAGGAAGGATCCTTACTGGAATTCTGCATTTAGTTCTGGTGATTTCTCTACAAAAAATAAGTTTTAAGAATTATTCAGAACTACAAGAATAATTCTGCATCTGAAAAAGTAGAGTTGCCACAGTTTATCGAAGAGAAGGTTAAACAGTCATCTGACCAGAGTCTATAAATAATTTCTAATAGAACTTTTTTTAATATAGGAAAAGAAAGAGCTTGATGATTTTGTCTGGATGGAAGCAGACATTTGACAAATTTAAAATGGAAATAAGACACTGAGTCTGCTTTTTTTTAAAAATAGTGAAGGTAATTAACTATTTTGGAACATCTTGTTTAGCAATAGGGGTGGAGCACCTATCAAATGAATTCTTGATTAAGAGATTTTTCTAAAAGGGATGCTACGACTCAAGCAGAAGGTCACATGAGCTGAGGTATCTGGCAAATGTTATTTCAGAGTTCAGTCCAAAGCATTAGAAGAGTCCCTTCTGATATCTGTCTGTCTATTGTTCATTTCACATTTCAGATATTTAAAAAATCAGTTCTTGCATACTAATCTGGCATGAACTGCAGTAACAGTCATGGTAGAGGTGACAATTGATGTTAATGCCATATAATAAATGGCCCCAAAGTGTGGGCTGCAGACCACTGAGACAGCTGACTGGTACTCGTTCTTCATCTTGCTTCCAGCTGAGAGAAACTGAACAGATGGGAAGGGGAGATTAAATGAAGAGTGAAAGTAGACAGCATGATTAACTTTCTCTAAAGGTCAGAACACCCAGTGCAGAAGGTAGCTTGAAACACACAAGCATCTTCCTTATGTCACCTTCCTGTCTTCCTGTGCATGAAACTACTTCTATACATTGAGGCGGTGTGAGCTGGAATGTGCAGAGAAGTGGTCCCTGTTACTGTGCATTGTCAGCTGGATGCTCTCCAGATAGTGCCTCAGAGAAACAGTATCTTCTCTGAAGAAGGTTGAGGGCTGTAGATGCTGACCCTGAATATGGTGGTTCAAGCCAAGAAGGACTTTTCTTCCTATGAGTCTTCTTTTTCACAATCTGTTTGGGGTTTTTTATACAGAAATTATTGTCATGATTCACACTGAAAGCACAAGGTTAAGATTCAAGATTAGACTAGAATTTGGACAGTTTAAAATACTGCAAGGTCAGATCTAGGGTTTTGACTCATAGATACAGCTGGAAGCAGGGCATCTGATTATGACCAACTTTTTCTAAAAAGACAAAAAGAAAAATTTGATATAGAAAACCACAACAGATTTCTCATCCTAAGAATGGAGCAAACACTAAAAACTTCTCTTTTTCCTGTTAACAGAGCTTGTCTAAAGGATGAGCAACTATTTGTCTGATGCTGTGGACTGTGGTTCTACCCATTCTGCTAAATAGGAGTTAAAGTCATCCAATGAATGGATGGAAGAAGTGAAGGATTCAGGCTTCAGACATTCTTTGGACACACCATGAATCAAATACTGGACCAGTATACATACATGTCTGCTGTGGACAAGAAGCATTGTGCTTCTTCTAATAGAAGCATAATGTTCCAACCCAGATGATGATGATCTTCCTCACAAGGAACAAACTAGCCAGTGAGGAATCATCCATAGATAAGTGAACGGTATTTGGTCTTTTTTTGAATGATGATTAGAACTGAAGCAATTTCCTAACTGCTTTCAGAAATGGAAGGAATTCTTCTTGACTTGCTTTCTGAGCCTTCCTTGTAAATGTTTGATGTCATGATGTGTCAATATAAGGTTTATGGGGAAAGTACATGGTTGGAAAAAGCAGATGAAGTTTTGAGGAGACAAGGTCCTCTGCCAGTGTAAAACCAGAAGCAAAGAGTGTGCTTAGTGTAGGTTTTACAGAAGTTATGAGTAGGAGCTAAGTAGGTGCTCAGTTAAGGATGCACTGAGAGTGTTGCTGAATCAAGATGAAAGCTATTTTTATATTTGTTTTGTTGGAGTTGTACAATATAAACAAGATGAAAATAATTACTGAAGTGACCACCAGCCATGTTACAATGCATTTCTTATCTTTATCTTAATTTCTTTGCTCCCAGGTTCTCTCTTGGATCTCACTCAATTTGTGGGTTCTTGATAAAGAAGCCATGTATGAACACTGCAGCTATTGAAATCACCAGTCATCCTTCTTGGTCTATAAGAGACAAGCATCATAAAAGGTGACCTTCTTTTTGATAATATTTCATAGTGGGGAAGTAAATTCCTTCCTGGGCTGATCAAGAAAAAAACAACCAGGAAAACCAATTAGGAAGGTGCACTGTGAATTGTACTAGTGACTATTTTTTAATCAGTTCTTTCATGTCCCAGGGAGTCTCTGAAATAGATCCATTCTTGGTGTAGCAATGTATAGAATCTCCCCACCTTGCCCCTGCTGATCATTGCTTAGACAGACAACTAACCATCTCTCTCCCCTTTATGTCACTGCACAGCTGATACCTCATTATGGGTAGGTTGGGGCAACCCAATAGATACAGAAAGACTTGAAGCTTCTCTTGTGGGACAGTCTGGAAGTTTCTGTTCAGAAGCCAGAAGTAGTGATGAATAGTTTTTGGCCATGCTTTTCAAACCAATAGTTTACTTTCTAATGAGGCCAGTGTGTGAAAACGAGCTAACAAAACTAAAATTTAAATCAACAGGGAAAAAAAATCCTCATATGCACTGAGTCATTGGGAAAGAAAAAGAAAAGAGGCAAAATCTCTTAATATCTAGACCAGGAGGTTGTGCACTTGCACTGAACTATGCTAGGTACCAAGAAGAGAAAGGAAAGAGTTATACAAATACATTTTAAGCTGGAAGATAACATACTGTTCCAGATCCAACCAGCTGTTACATCTGTGGTCCTTTCAATGTCAGACTTCTGTGTTTTCAACTACCTACAACGGACAGGGAAATGATCAGCTGGCTTCTTCTGTCATCAACATCAGTGGGAATGAAACGCCTTCATATTATAGTGTAGGTGATGGTAAATTCCTGTGGGTCTGCTAGTAGAACATTCACCATTAATTACCTTCAAAAAAGTATTCTGAATCCTGAAGATCTCTGTGAAGAGCCTTCTGCAGTCCCTCAGAAGAGTTACATTCAGTCTGTGGGATTTCAATCATATCATAGATTGACTAAAGCCTTATCTAATTCTGGCTTCTGGGCCCCCTGCCCAATGACCCGTCTGAACTCTTGATCCACCCTTGGGTGGGAGATGGGAATATAAGCTTGTTTTAATTACTGAAATAAGGGGAGTAGAAATATTGCTGGAAAACACATTTATGAAAATGCCTTTGAGTAGAAAAACTGAAGACCTGAGAAAGGCAGGATGGTTATTTATTAATAATTTGTACCGGGATCTTAATTTGACAGAATGGGGTAAAAATATGAGTCACCCCTAAAAAAACTGGCTCTTGCATTGACTCCTGAAATCAAGTAGCAAAAATTCTTCTCTCATAAGCACTTTTAAAAGCTCAATAACACAATAATCCTTCTGGAGACTGTTCAGCCATGTTAGGAGCTGCACAATGACCAGGGTAAATACTTTACAATATCTGGAAACCCTTCTAGAGAAGGATTTTAAAGGGTCATTAGAGAACTATCTTTAGAACAATAATATAATTTCACCTTTAAATGGTCAAAACACAATCAGATTTGTAAGTCATGTTGCCAAAAAGGGAAAAAACCCGTTGCCTGTGAAGTAGCCAAAGACAGCAGCTGCTCTTAGATGTTAGATGCACCTCCTCCCTTTTATAACAATAAACATTCCTGGCTAAATATCAAGGGCACTGAAGCTCAGCTGGTGAAAGGGGCATAGTCCCACTGTGTCTAGGTTTTCCATGGGTTACATCACTGAGGATCTCATTAGAGATGTGCCCTGGCCTGCAAGGAATACCAACAGCATCCTGAGCTCTATTAACAAAAGCACAGCCAGTCAATTAGGGATGTCATTACCCTTCTCTATTCAGCACTCATTAGATCACACCTGGACATCTAGTTTTGGGCACCCCTTCCCCCCAACATAGGAAAGACAGTGACAAAGACTAGTTTCCCTCACTACAAGAAAGACATTGAGTTGCTGGAATGTGTCCAGAGAAGGGCAACCAAGTTGGCGAGGGGCCTGGAGCACAAGTCTTATGAGGAGCGGCTGAGGGAACTGGGGTTGTTTAGTCTGGAGAAGAGGAGGCTGAGGGGAGACCTTATCGCGCCCTACAACTACCTGAAGGGGGTTGTAGTGAGGTGGGTGCTGGTCTCTTCTGTCAGGTGGCTGGTGATAGGACGAGAGGAAATGGCCTCAAGTTGCAGCAAGGGAGATTTAGGTTAGATATTAGGAAAAAAATTCTTTACTGAAAGGGTTGTCAGACATTGGAATAGGCTGCCCAGGGAAGTGGTTGAGTCACCATCCCTGGAGGTATTCAAAAAGTGTGTAGATGGGGTACTCCAGAACATGGTTTAGTGGGCATGGTTGATGGTTGGACTCGATGATCTTGAAGGTCTTTTCCAACCTAAATGATTCTATGATTCTATGATTCTAAAGTGGAGTGAGTTCATCATAGGGCCATCAGGATGGACAAGGGCTGGAGCACTTGCCCAGTGAGAGCAAGAAGACAGAGATAGTGTCTTCACATCAGGGGAATTTCAGATTGGACATTAGGAAAAGGTTCTTCACTGAGACAGTCGTCAGTCCATGGAACAAACTCCCCAGGAAAGTGGTCATGGCACCAAGTCTGTCAGAGTTCAAGGAGCATCTGGATGATGCTTAGTTACATGGATAAGTTTTAGGTAATCCTGCGAGGAGCAGGGAGTTAGACTCGATGATCCTTATGGATCCCTTCCAACTTGAGATATTCTATGATTCTGATTCACAGTGGCGCATGGTGGGAGAATGAGAGACAAGGGACATAAATTGAAACAAGAGAGGTCCAGACTGGATATAAGGAAAAGCTTTTTCACCTTGAAGGCCAGGAAACATTGGAGCAGGTTGTTCAAAGTCAAACCACTTGTTCAGTGGTTTTCATTGTTTTTAATAACTTGCAGACATATTTGCTATTGCAGAAATATATATATAGCACATATATAATGTACATACCTATACATATGTGATATATTACAGATCAAGACTGGGGAGAGTGGAAACAATGTTGAATTTGGTTGGGGATTTGAGATAGATGAAACCAGAAATGGTTAAGAAAGGTATAGCTATTTTTATGAGTATCTGTAAGTTGTTACCCTGATGACAACCTTTGAATATGTCAATATATACTATCTGAAGATGTTAATCTCATCTGGGGATTTTTTTTATTTTGGTTTGCTTACTTGAAAAGGGAAGATATCACATGCACCAATACATTAAAACAATGATAAGGTTGCAAAATGAAGTCCTTGAGTTAGAAATGCAAGCAATGATGTTACCTATAAAATTTTAATTCTGTATTAGTTTGTATATGCATTAAGGCATTGCTTCTAACCACACATTTCTGTATTTTTCTTTTTCATGGCATCCTTGTTTTAATTACTGTAGAGAATGAATAACATAACAGGGTGAGGAAAATAGCAATGTATCAGACTCCTTATTGCAAGTGTTGGAATGTAGACAGTAAATAAGGCAGCAAAAGGATGGTTTTGTAGTTGTACAACCAAATGCTGCCTTGGAGAACTGGAATTGATCCCTATTTCTGCCATGACATCCCAGTTATGCTGGTTATATCATATATCACAAAATTCCTTTAATAAGATCTCCTAGGATACTTTTTTACTAGTAAATAAAATAGGGGAGGCTCTGAGTGCAAATAGTATATCATGGCTTGTACTACATGACTAAACTCTCTTACCCCTCAAAAGAGGGTGGCCTTGTCTATACTGCTGTCTAGGGACAGTCCCTGGCCCTTGTCACTGCTGAGCCATGCCAAAGCAACATCCAGCTGTGAGTTAATTGTCATGGGCCAAATAGAGCCAATGGCACACAAATGTTAAAAAGATATGGATAGTTATGGCACAGTGTTTGAGCAGATATGTGAGGCCTCTTTAGTTTGCCAGTGAAGATGAAGCTTTACTGTATGTTCTTTTCTTGGTGCTCAGTGCGTGACCTGAGATTTCACTGGCAGAAAGGCTGCTGCCTTTACTTGCATCTGAAGCGAACATAAACATAGCATGTCCTGCATTGTGCTAAATACTTTGAGAAAACAAGCAAACAGACTAATCAGGCTCATGGCATCTCAGATTAGGCATCCAAGATTAATAAATAGTTTTGAATATCTTCCTATGCCTCATCATCCCCTTGGTGAAATGAAGACAACATGAGCACTGTGAAAATGCTGTTACTTAGCTCTGTAAACCTCTCAAATGCTCTGCTGGGAAAAGCCTTAGGAAAACAGATGAGAAAATAATAATAAATACATATTCATAGCAGGGTTTGAATATTGTGTGGGAAGGAAGGCTTGAGGCCAAGCACAATATTCACCTTGCATCAGAGACATCTTGGGAAAACAAAAATAAAAACAGATGTAATGGGTAGCCAAAATGCTGTGGTGGGTCTGCAATCTCACAAGGGTGGTATGTGGTAAGTCTGTGCTCTGCAGATCAATCTCCTTGAGTTCAGAAATGGGCCTGCCCATTGGAGGGATCTTTATTTCTGACTTCTGCACAGAAACTTCTTGCCTGAATGAAATTAGCACTAGAGACCCTCCTCTGGCATTTCTACACATGGGGATGTTTGCATTTGAAACTATAATATCCTTGGAGCACATGTAGGACCAGCCATATATGATTCAGGTTCATCTACTCTATCTAATGTCAAAGGGTTTTTAGAGGAGGTGGCAACAGATAGCACGTTGTGCAGGCACACAAAAGCCCAGACAGGTTCTTTTTGTAGGTCCCAGTGCTGATTGACTAATTTGAAGCCCAGAACATTAAGTTTTTAATCTCTTTAAAAAGTCTTTTTTTCCCCCCCCTTTTCTTTCTTCTGGCGTTAACATCAGTCATTTCTAATAGTCACATAAATGGCTATTCCCCCTTTGAAGGTCATTAAATGAGTAGCCACAAAGACCCTGCAGTAAAGAGTTCCTCCATCTAATTACCCCATGAGTAAAAACATTTTAAATGATTGTGTAAGTGTGTATGTGAGTAGGTATGTATAAACATATCCATTAACAAAAATATTCTGGATGGACTGTCTATCACTTGTGTGGAGAGATGGATAGAACAGTGATAGACACATAGACAGACAGATAAATAGAAGATAGATTCTGCTAACATATTCTTGTCTAATAAATTGTTAAGCTACAAAAGAAAGCAGAAGTCCCTGTGTACATTGTATAGATTTTCTTTAAAGTGAGTTATTGGGAAAAGACAGAGCTGTCCCTTTAACTGGAGATCTGCAAACAGCTGTTCCTTATGCATACATGCTTGCTTGGTCTGAAAGTTTTGGTAAGTCAGTGCATAACTGACAGTTAGATTCATCTCCCCAATAAGCAATCAACATTATAATAAAGGAAACATGCTTTCACTGCACCTTTGAGAGTGCATCAGAAATTAATCTAAACATCAAATTAATTATAGTTTGTAAATGAATAGTGGCTCACAGCCCTAATACTTCTCCCACTCCTCCTCCTCCCCCTAAAGCCTCCCCCAACCAACTGCAATGGCTGGAGGTGCTGTGCAGTGAGTTTGGTGAACAGCTCCTTCTCTTTCTTACTCACACAACTCTTTCCTTATCAGCTGGAGAACAGTCCCATCCTTACTCTGTGGACCTGAGGTCTCAGAGCCTGGCTGCTTTGGAGTATAACAGAGAGTAGCTAGCAAATAACAAACTTTTGTACCTCCTTCCCCTTTCCTCTGGGAGTCCTAAGCACCTCTCCAACGGTGTCCTCCTCCCCTTGGTTTAATTTCCAACTAGGCTGGACACCTCATGAATCTCTCCTTGGCTGGCTGGCTGTGCCAGGTCCTTCAGAGTGGAGAGGATCACAACAAACTAGTGCTGATCTGAACCGAAACATCCCAGGGGTCAGGCATGCTTAATGTGCCTGGAAAATCATTCCCATATTGTCTCAACACAGGCACTCAAATTAGTGGCTTCTTCCATTACACTCTGAGCTTTGGTCAGTAGCCAATAGCTATATCATAGAATCATAGAATCGTTTAGGTTGGAAAAGACCTTTAAGATCATCGAGTCCAACTGTAACCCAACGCCAACATGCCCACTAAACCATGTCCTGAAGTGCCACGTCTACATGTATTTTGAACACCTCCAGGGATGGTGACTCCACCACTTCCCTGGGCAGCCTGTTCCAATGTCTGACAACCCTTTCAGTAAAGAAATTTTTCCTAATATCCAATCTAAACATCCCCTGCCGCAACTTGAGGCCATTTCCTCTCATCCTATCACTAGTTACTTGATAGGAGAGACCAGTACCCACCTCACTACAACCCCCTTCAGGTAGTTGTAGAGGTCTCCCCTCAGCCTCCTCTTCTCCAGACTAAACAACCCCAGTTCCCTCAGCCGCTCCTCATAAGACTTATGCTCCAGGCCCCTCACCAGCTTTGTTGCCCTTCTCTGGACACACTCCAGCACCTCAATGTCTTTCCTGTAGTGAGGGGCCCAAAAGCGAACACAGTACTCAAGGTGCGGCCTCACCAGTGCCGAGTACAGGGGAACAATCACTTCCCTGCTCCTGCTGGCCACACTATTTCTGATGCAGGCCAGGATGCCGTTGGCCTTCTTGGCCACCTGGGCACACTGCTGGCTCATATTCAGCCAGCTGTCAACCAGCACCCCCAGGTCTTTCTCTGCCGGGCAGCTTTCCAGCCACTCTTCCCCAAGCCTGTAGCGCTGCATGGGGTTGCTGTGACCCAAGTGCAGCACCCGGCACTTGGCCTTGTTGAACTTCATACGATTGGCCTTGGCCCATCGATCCAGCCTGTCCAGATCCCTCTGTAGAGCCTTCCTACCCTCGAGCAGATCAACCCTGCCTCCCAACTTGGTGTTGTCTGCAAACTTGCTGAGGGCGCACTCGATCCCCTCGTCCAGATCACTGATAAAGATATTAAAGAGAACTGGCCCCTATACTGAGCCCTGGGGAACACCACTTGTGATCAGCCACCAACTGGATTAAACTCCTGTCCTGGTTTCAGCTGGGATAGAGTTAATTGTCTTCCTAGTAGCTGGTACAGTGCTATGTTTTGAGTTTGCTATGAGAAGAATGTTGATAACACTGATGTTTTCAGTTGTTGCTAAGGAGTGTTTAGACTAAGTCAAGGATTTTTCAGCTTCTCATGCCTAGCCAGCGAGAAAGCTGGAGGGGCACAAGAAGTTGGCACAGGACAGAGCCAGGGCAGCTGACCCAAACTGGCCAACAGGGTATTCCATACCATGGGACGTCCCATCTAGTATAGGAACTGGGGGGAGTGGGGGTGGGGGATCGCCGCTCGGGGACTAGCTGGGTGTCGGTCAGCGGGTGGTGAGCAATTGCACTGCGCATCATTTGTACATTCCAATCCTTTTATTATTGCTGTTGTGATTTTATTAGTGTTATCATTATCATTATTAGTTTCTTCTTTTCTGTTCTATTAAACCGTTCTTATCTCAACCCATGAGTTTTACTTCTTTTTCCCGATTTTCTCCCCCATCCCACTGGATGGGGGGGGAGTGAGTGAGCGGCTGCGTGGTGCTTAGTTGCTGGCTGGGGTTAAACCACGATAACTGTTCACCACAACTCTCTGGGCTCGGCCATCCAGCCAGTTTTTTACCCAGCGAAGAGTATGGGAATGACAATCTGATATTGTCCAGGGACCTGAAACAAAATGTATTTCCACTAGATCATGCAAAGTAAAGGACATAGCCTAATTCCATGGGCTATAGGGAGAAAGGCTCAGGTAGAGACTTTTCTCAGGAAATTTGAAATCAGGTTAAAAGTAAAAAGAAAAAATCAAATTTAATCATAGCACTGGTAACAACAGGAAGCAGAGCTCCTCCTCTCCCCCAAGTGCTTTCCAATAATTCCTCTAGCTGGTGAGAATCTTCCTATTTACCAAAAGAAGAATCAGAAAAGAAACCACAAAAATCTTTGTGATGATAACTAACTTTCCTCATCCATGGATCTTAAGGCCCTGTGCAAGGGAGTCAGTGTCCTGCTACAAAAAGGGGAACCCAAGGCACACAGCTAGATCTCCTATATGGGGCAGGAACAGGTGACTAGAATTTCTTACCCTTGTACCAACTTACTCTTGGACCTACTCATTTCCCTGGATGAACTTAAGGAGAGTTGTTGTTTTTATTAAAGGAGAAACTGCCAGATTTGGCAGGGCATGTTGGAGGCACATTGTGAGCAGGTGCTGAACAATATTTTTCTGATGTCTCTCAGGGTCCATTGTTCCATTCCTATGTCTTATGGAGTGCTGCCAATGCACTTTAGACCTGATCTGCAATGCCCCTGGTCCCAGGGCCCTGCGTAGCTTTGCTGGTGTCCTAATCTCTTGATGCTTCTTTCTTTTTCAGCTTCCATGTTGAAACTCTGTAGAATGTCACGACCTATCTGCTGCCTTGCATCTCCCACTCCACCTTTTTGCCACCACACTGCAGTCTTGAACTGCCACGGTGTGTTTTTAATAACATGATATAAGCTCTACCCATCCTTCAGCCCTTCTCCTGAGCTTCACCCCCTCCTGTGTCCAGTCCTCATTCCTCACTGCTTTTCTCACCTTTAATCTCTCTCCTTGGCAAAGGTAATTAACTACTATGACCCACATCAAGTGATGTTATTTTCTCTCTTTTGGCATCTTCAGAGAAGACAGAATATTTTTCCAAATTGGGCGACCCACTAGCAACTTTCAAGTGGACTCCTTGCAGGAATCTGGAATGAACCTCGATGTCCATGATGTATCAAGAGTAAAACAAAATGTTTCCTTTAGGCCATGTAAATCTATGGTCCTAAGAAGCCCTCGCAGTTTGTAGTTGAAGCTAGAATGCTCCTTGCTATGTTTAATGTGGGACATTTCAAAAAGTGGTGGGACATCCCTTTTGCCAGTGTGAAAGTCCATCTAGAATGCATAGAAAAGGAGAAAAATATCCAGCAGTTGTGGTTGCTCACACCTGGGGTGCCAGACCATGTTGAGCTGAGTGGAGGGAAACCATGGTGTCTCTGTGACCATAAGAGCAGTTCTTCACAGCCTCCTGGAGTCATTGTCCCATGGGGAGAAACTGAAGCTGCCACACCAGCGGGTATGGGGAACAAGCATGTGCCAAGGAGACACATGTGGGGGACAAAGGAGGGCATGCAGCAGAACTGGCCTAGACAGTGTCCACTGCTTGATGGCATGCAAAGAGCTGGCAGATCCAGGTGCTCACTGCTCTCAGAAAGAGGTGACTGGAGGAATGAATTTTCCAGTGTACCAGTAAAGCAATTCCTCCAGCTTGAATTTATCTACATCTTTTTTGACACCTTGGGGTAGTCATTTGGCCTCTGCTGCTGCATCCACATCCTTGTTTTTCTAATTTCTGTCATCTCTTCCTAGTTAGTATTGCCCAAACCTATCCTTTTCTCTCTCTTCTCTGTTAAAACATTTTCCTAGAAGACGTCTGTCTCTGTATTTCACTAGTTTAACGTCTTCAAATGTCTTTTTGACATGTTTTTTTGTGTGACAACAGTGAGTGCTCCTGAAATTAGGACTGTATTGTAGCATCACCCTACGACAGATGTAGAGTTAGCCATGTGTGGGCAGTGTGAAGAACGGCTCTTCTCATATTGACTACTTGCCTTAGCAACCTTAATAGTGTCATTTTACTGGAGTTTTATTTTTGTCTTGTACACAAACTGGTCACATTTAAATTATCTGCATAACTGACAGAGGAATTATCACCAGAACCATTGAGACCAGCACATGGATGTATTTCATGTCCTCTGGCATTTAGCATACCTACACACAGAAGAACTTACACACATGCAGTGGGAAGGTGAGACCCAGTACAGTTTCTGCCTTGCACGGAGACAAGCTCCAGGGTCCTGCAGAAGTTGACGTTCAGGCTGTGGCACACTGTACCTCTGTGCAAGACTTCCTAGATCAGCCTGCTGTGAGAATGGGAGTCACTGTCTTCAAAGAGTGTCCAACTAAGTGTAATTTTTCCCTGAGACAATGATTCCTGCTGTGGCCCTGCCATTTCACTGGGAATGGACAGCATGGCCCAGTAGGAAAAACACGCTGGCTGTAAAAGAAGTGCATGGGAAGAGGCTACAGGTATCAGCTGGGCATTGAGTAAAGAACTAGTGAAAGAGGAGAGAGGGGGCAGAACGGTGAATAGCTGTGAAGGTGAAATCAGTAAGTCTGAATACGAGAGGGTGGACAAGGCAGTGCCTGAGGAGAAACCCAAGGAGATGCTGATATGGTTGGTGTGATGGAGGCTCATGCCATGGGGATAGACAGGATGTTGGTGAGTGGGAGGGAGAAGTGTGGTCTGCACTTGGCCATATTACAGCTGTACCAGGATAGAGGGGAAAATAAAAGCCAAAGGTTTGAAAAATTTTAAGAGAAAAATGAAGGATTTGGGTCTGGCCTGGATGTGTGCAACAGAAAAAAGTGGAAGGCAAAGAAGCTTCCCAATTTAAGTTACTTTTTTCAGTGAGAAATCAGGGTTGTTTCTCAGGCAGTCTTATACACTACAGCAAGCAGTCCTGCTATGGAAAGCAATAGACATATTTTGAGCACTTTCACATTTTATACATGAGATGATTGGTGTTTGCTGTAGCTTGCATTCCTCGCTGCTCCTTGTGAGCCAGGAGGCAGTGGACTCTGAATTGGGAAAGTCAAAGGTTTCACGACCACAGCATGGTTTCTTCAGCGCGTGCAGGTGCTAGTGGTTCTCTGCAGGGTCAAGGACTCCAGAAACCAGGAGAAAGGCTTGTGGCTGATATCGCTTTCTTCCTAACAGTCCAGCTGCCCCTACACTATCCTGCCAGTAGTGGCCAGAGGAGATAACTGTGCTGGAAATGCAGGGGAGAATTCAGAGCCAAACGGGAAGGAATAAAAGTCTTATTTTGAGATGCTGCTCTACTAACCCACTCAGTTTGGGCCTGCTGCTTACAGGTAGTTCAACAGTGAGATAGGAGCAGCAAATGAAGTATTTTCTGTTCCTGGGGGGAAAAAACCATGGTGATTTTTTTCTCCATAGAATTTTCTAAGTTTGTCTAAAGCAGGACTTCTTGAGAATTTCTCAACAACCTGTGGCTAGACTCTGTTATAGCAATTTACTTGGAATCTGCATAGCAGATATATTTTAAAAGGTCATATAATGGTGTAATATCTTTCTGGGGCCAGAATTGTCCCCACACACTACCAGTTGGAGAGCTCTAGCTGGGTTAAAAAAAAAGTGAAACAGAATGCAAATGATATGTTTTTACATGTTGAGTTTTGGAAAATGTTTAAGCAGAAAAAGAAAGAGTTTTCTTACTTTCAAAGTTAACAAAATCATTTCTTTTCCTTTAGGAAAAAGTAATTTATTTTTTTTAATTGATTTTCTGAACAAAAAAAATTATAATCAGCACCAGCTTCAGTGAACTTAGCAAAACAAATGAAAGGCCTGATTCTGTAATATTGTCTACATTTTTACAGTTCTTTAAAGTTGAAGGTCAGCAGGGTGGGAAGTTTTGAAGAGCAGCATGACATACTTGTGCTAATTAGGTACATGTACTTCTGCTATTTCTAACCTTCTGGAGGTGGTGTACATGGCAGCATACTCAACATGCCTGTCTGAGACCAACAGTCATAGCAAGCACTCAGCTCTATGGGAAAGTAAGTTAAAGCCAGAGAAAATTGGGGCTTGACCCCTGGGACACAAAACTGACTGGACTTGGATATTTGTGTCTCAAAAGCTAATATAAGGTGCCTACAATCCACTAGCAATCTCTATTCCCTGCTTTTGCTTGCTTGTGCGCTTGAGTTGACACATCCAAAGGGTACCTTCCTGCTTTCAGGCAAACAAGCTGATGTTTAGTTTTGCCCACTAAGACTCAATGTTAAGAAAAAAAATCTGCTAAGATCCCTCAATTCCTGCTCAGCTCTCAACCACAATCTCGCAGTACCTTGGAAGCAGCAAAAAAGCCAGCCCCACAACCCTTGCCCCACAAGCTAGGTATGTGTTGCTACCTTTGTGAAGCCTTGTAGCCAGAAAGCCTTTGAGCTAAGAGGAGATAAGGTGAATACCTGTCCAGAAGATACTCTCGCTTACTGGACTTGGCTCTCACCTCATTTCTCCATTTACCTTTGGTCTTCCCACTTGTCAATATGTGGAGAACTAGTCTCCTAAATATTTATGATAGGAATGGCAATTTCATTGCCAAAGGTCCATTGCTAAACTGTGGATATCCTTGAGGCATTAATTTTCAATGTCACCTAGAGTTCATCTTGTTATGTGCTTTTATATGGTTAAAGCTCTAAAAAAGCAGGTGGGCTCTGGAGAAAATGGGGCTAATTCATAATTTCTCATTTGAATTTCCCAACTGCCTCTTCACACCAAACTCTTTGTCCTCCATTCCGTGAGTTCTTGAGAGTGCAGCAACTCAATGACTACTGCTGAAAGGGAATGCTGTGTCCTCTGACATCAGGGGACAGAGTTCCTTCAATCAAAGGGGAAAGTAGCCTGTTCCAACCCTCTGTGGATGGGCAGGAGGAACTATGTATAGAGAAGGGGCATGAAACTCTTGGAAGTATTGTCTGACATGCACCATAGCTAGCAAGGGATGAGGTAAGCATTTTGGGAGGTGGGCTGTCCGGGAGGGGGAAGGCAGCATGGAAGGGAAGCATAGTGTGCAGACTGAAAGTGGCTTTAAAAATCTAATGAAACTCCAGTAATGCTTAACTCTGGAAGTACACCTGAGAGACAGAGTCCAGATCAGCTGCAAGTAACAGGAAAAGGAAAGCAATAGTTTGTCCCATTGCACTTCTCAGGGAAGGTCTGCAAAGAGCGTGGGTGATGGAGAACCAGAAATTACACATCCCAGTGGTGGGCACATAGATGGGAAGATCCCCTATCCACCAGGTGGGATGGGATCAAATGTGTTGGGGTCCCCATGCCACTGAGCTGCCAGAAGGGACCCTTGACAGCAACATCTTTGCAAACAGTGGGATCCCACTGAGACACCATGCACACATCACCACCTGGCTGTTGGCTGGCTGAGCCTTCCCATTGTGGGTGCAGCTCAGTATGTCCCTAGCTGGTGGCTCACAGGCAGCTGAGGCTGTGCTCTTTCTATGCTCCAGCTGGTGGGGGTTGAGCCAGCAGTGATGCCAGAGCTCTGTGAGCATGGTGCAGCTTTCAAACCCAGCCTCTTAGCATGGCCTGTCAGCTGAGGCACAGGGTTCGCTCAGTCTATCTGTATCTGCTGTGGTGCTGGCTCAGGTCCAGCAGGCTCAGAGCATGGCTGCTTGCAGTCCAATGAGCAGCCACCCCCCAGAAGACCAGGCTTTCAGCTGATATTCAGCCCTTGCCCCTTTGCAGTCTAATGCATCACAGCTGCTGGAAAGCTGCCCCCACAGCTCTGTCTTCCCTTCAACCCCATGACCTGTTTTTCCTTTTCATTAGGTACAGAAATTCCCCTTCTGACACATGCTCCCGCTGCTGACCCTGTCAGCATTTCACCTACCCCCCCAGCCCCCTCCATTTTGCTCCAGGTGTTTTAGTCTTCTCTGTACCCTCCCCACCTCCCCTTCCAAGGGAGGATATTTTCCATGCCACCACCAGCAGCCACAGCACCCTGCTGCTGGTGAGATGCCAAACCTTCACCTCTAAGCAGCGCAGACACCTCTGAGCAGGAGACAATTAGGAGAGAAAGAGGGAAGGGGGAGTAAATTGAGAGAAATCATAAAGCTTAAGCAGAAAGAAAGCAGTTTGAAAGGTAAAGTATTCAGAGAAAGCCCTTTCCTGGATGAATCTAATTGTTTTGTTATCTTTACCCACCAAAGCATTTACTTTGGTTTGTCGCCCGATCCACAAACACTTTCGAGGAGATGACATTACCGAAAGGCAGGAACATCTGCATCAGCTCAGCATCCCCAAACTCCTGGGGCAGATGGTAGATAAACAGGTTACAGCCCTCTGGTCCTATCAAGAGAAAAAGAAGACCCATGAATGGAGAGAAATAGGATATGAGGAAGCACATGGTGGAGATTTACTTTGGCATCTCCTCTCTCTGACTAGTGAGGGGTCACCTCTAGGAAGCAGTCTGTAGACTCTCAGAGGAATGGACAAAGCAGAAGACCAAGAACTCATAAAGTCACCTAGAGGCTGTACTAACTTCATTAACCTTCCCAGGACAGACACCAGGGTAAAATCTAGAGACAGAGGAGTGCACCAGCACATGTGGCCATGGAAAGACAGAATGGAGGAATAAGAACAAAAAGAATGAAAGAATGTGGTTCATAGTTTTTCTTTGCTCCTCATAATCTCATTTAATCTGTAGAGTTTTGGGCGACCCACATTAACCCTTGCCTCTTCTCAGTGTCTGCATGCAGAATTTTCATTATCTTTCTTGTACCTGTGTGAGGACTGTGATGACAAGTAGAAAGATATGCACAAACCCACAGGCTTATTTTGTTTTGTGGAATTTTACATTCAACCCCCCAGCTTGACTTAGCCTGAAGACTCCCCCAAATCTGGACAGTTTGGCCAAGTCCTCCATTCTAGAGGGTTCTGCAAGAGAGATTACAGATGGATTTAAATCCAAATTACTGGACAAGAGGAACTGCCTTTTTTGCCTCAGTGCTGTAACATATACTCTTACAGACTTCAGAGGGTGCTTGGAAAAATATCAGAGAGGAATCTTTAGTTGGAATATGCAGTTTTATTAAAGTAGAGACCCTTCAAAAATGTTCTGTTGAAATTGTATTTTGGGGCAGAAAAGGGAGAATCTGCCTCTGGTCAAATAGCCTAGAATGAAACTTTTCAATGTGACTTTTATTTTTAAGGATGCTGTACATGAGCAAAAGTCAAAAGGGAACAGGTGTCTAAGTGGTTTTTGGAAAAAAAAAACAACAAAAAACCCAAGAACAGCAAACAAACAACCCCCCAAGCATTTAAACCCCTTGCAGTGTTCACTAGCAGAAAACTCCGTAGTTTGAGGAGGCACGGATTGTTTTTTTCACGGTCTTATTTCCAAAGGTACTTCGAGCTGCTGCTCAGCTCTGTACTGACCTCAACAGGTATATCCATATCTGCTTTGCTCAGGGGGCTTGAGATGAAGGGGGTACAGTGCATGCTCCTTGCCACAAGGGTAAGAGGACAGAGGGAAGGAGGGTATCCTCCTTCCACCCAGCCCATGTACCTACAAGCCTGTGACCTGACTCAGCCAACTTTCCCCCATTTACATCTGGGACACAATGTGGGGAAGGAAGGCGTTTTTTAATACTCTCGTTTTCTTCATCAGGGCATAATTATGGTCTCATAACACAGCAAATTACAACTTTGCCTTTCCTGTTAGGGAGAGGAGTTCTCCTAAATGCTCCCACCTTTTATTAGCCATTACTCATCTCCTCGGCTGGCGGGAGAAGTACGGCAAAGTCAGGATTCTGACAGATGCCCATTTAAAGCTCATTAAAATTCCTGGGCCTCAGCGTGCTTGAAGTCACAGACTCTCCACATTTCCTTTTGGATTAATGGAAAATGAAGCCCTAATGAATATTTGCTAAGCACAATTTTCCCCACTAATTTGCTAAAAGGACTGTCACGAAGGAACAGCTGATCCTTTGCATCATCTTGTGCATTTCCTAGAGGTCATGAGAATGGTAACAGGGTTTCTTCCAAATAGAGGGATAGTGGTACAGTGGGATAATTAACTAATTAGGCACCCGGTCATCTGCTTAGCTAAATTACTTTTGAACCTCAGTGGCCCACAATCAGGCTCCCCTATTTCATGCCAAGCTTTTCCATCTTCCCCCCACCTCCCGTCTGCCTCTTCCTTAGTATCCTCTCTCAGCAACTATCCCTTCTTCTGCGCTTGCTGCAGTTCATTTCCACACAATGTGGAGTTATTGGCATGGTAAACTGGATATGAAACAGTCTGAAAGTGTTAAACAAACACCGACCCCCTTAGGTGTCTGTTAGAATTGAGAAAATTCTGCCCAGGAGAAGACCACGGTCCAGAATAGCAGGGAAAAATTCATTCCTTCATCTGAATGTGCCCCAGAGCACTTCTGCTGTGAGATTTGAGATCCACATTATAATGGAATGGGTAAAATCTTGGCTTTGCTGCAATTAGTGGCAAAATTCCCACTGACATCACCAAAGCCAGCAGTTTGCTCTGTTAAAACTGGCAAATTCTTTCAAAAATACCAGCTGCATTTCCTGGGGTCTTGGATGTGTTGTTGATGAGTAGGGATTCTGCTTGCATGTGCTGAGAAACACCTACTAAGGCATAAGGCAGACCAGGAGGCACACAACTTCATCTACACCAGGTTTAGAGGTTGGGCTCAAGGAGAGAGCAACCCTTAGTTCACCTTGAAATCAGCTTTGCCTCACACTGCTCAGAGACTGAGAGGAAGAGACCAAGGAGGATGTGAAAAAGCAAAGACTGTCCTCAAAGCCCAGTTCAGCTCTGTAATGTGGCTGGGAAACCCATGCTGTGGCTTCCCATACCAACTCAGACATTCAAGGCCAAATTCATTCTGTTCCCAGCTACAGAGGGTTTTTGCTAATTTCCAATGCTGAAAACTGCACCTGCTACTGAGAAATAACCTGGGGTAGTTTGATTTGTTTTACCATCCTCACACATGAAAATTCTGCCATTAGAATTTAACAAGCAATTTCTTGTTAAATCCATCCATCTGTAAGTTACCCATCACAGTTAGACTCCTTGGTAAAGAATTCACAACACAAGATCTGTCTGCCTCAGCCCTCCTACCTTGTTGGTTTTTTTTTTTTGCCTGAGTCAGGTTAATTTGGGCACTCCATGGAAGATTTTGTGTTTATGTGTATGGCCACCTCTTCGTGTATATGTATATATTTTTAAGAAATCAAAGGCATGAGCTGTTCAGCTCAGAATGCTATGAAAAGGTAAGTTAGTTTTCAGTGCACACATGCAATGAGTTTCAAAGGACTCAGGATCACTGGAGCAAGAGGAAGATCACAGCTGGAATGGCAAAACCTTAGTGAAGACTCCAACTGTCTTGTTGGAGAGAAAGGTCTTACTTTGGACTGAGTTAATGGATCATTGGAGATCAGTATACTTGGCATTTCAGGGCTGAATACAGTACTATAATTATTTACCACACAGTTTATTTTGGTTTTCAAAAGACCCGTAAGTCAGCTTGAAATCTAACCCTCATGACACATTATGAGAAGAGAATCAAGGTTCATTTCTATCCTGACATCTAACATGGCTCTTGGTTTTATGGCTTTAAGTTACAGATATTTCTGTTCATTAATACACAAGAAGCACAGATAGCCTTGATTTGAACAAAAAGGAAAGAAAAGTTTTAAATAACGCATAGTTTATGAATAGTCTGTAAATTACAGGCAAACCATACTGGATAATGGAAAAACCCTTGACTGAGGGCACAGAAACAAATGGTAGAGAACTCTGTGGTGTGTCCACGTTGATTTGGCTTGGTTAGACCTGAGCTGCTATGCCATTGCTCTGCCCGTGCTCACCCTCCAGCTCATTGTTAGTTTTTTCGCATGGGGCAGCCGCAGACCAACCTATCCCTGGGTGTCCACTGTCAACGTGAGTAAACTCCATATACCTGTGCTGATATCAGCTGTCACTGCATCCCCAACACCAGGAATCAGTGTCATAAGGAAAGGCTGTGACTACACTGGTCTTACAACAGTAATTAAAAATGGGTTGTCCCATAAGGTTCTGTGAAGTTAGCCTGCAGCCCTTTGATCAGCTGCACACCTCACCCCTACAGCAAATACTCAGAGGCTGGAATTTCATTGCCGCTTCTGCATCTGCTTGCTATTCAGTCCCCAGCATGTTTGAGCACGGGGCAGATAAGAGTCACAAGCCTGCACCACTTTATTTTAATATCCAAATGTACTTATGAGTTTCAGAAACTACGTCAAGATGAGTAATACCATAAAAATTTAGAATTACCCCCAAGTTTTGCCTGGTTGACATGGCCTGAATCAAGACTTCATCTCTAGCTTTGATGATTTTGGATGTGTTCCACCCTATCCACCCCATCATCTGCCGGCAGCCTCAGCCCTCACATGGAAGTAATGACTAATCTCCACAGGAACATTGCAGCAGCCAAGCGGCTCTGGGCTTGTTATCCAACCGGGATGCAGGAGCAGAGAGTTAGCATTGTTATTAACAATGTGATCATCAATGTTATTGTTGTGGTAGGGCTGCTTCATTAATGAATCAATGTTTGTGCACATCCTTGCAAACATACTCTTCTCAGCACTGAGCATTATTATTATCAGAGTTCCTTCTTGCTGTGTTTTCCTGTTAAAGGTTAGAGACGCTTAAAGATCTTGACCCTTTACTAAAAGGAAGTGTCATGCCTTAAAGATTCTCTCTCTAGCAAGCAGCAGAGAAAGGCACAGCATCTAAACACTGCAGGAAAACAGAGGACACTGGGAACAGCAACCTGCATTGGACTGGTGATTCATCTTACATATGTGGCCCCCAACCATCCTCAATACCAGCTGCTTACAGGAAGGAGCGAGGAGTTATGAGATAACTTGTCCACTGGGTGACACTCACCCTCAACCCACAGAGACATGTCATGCCTTGTGAACACAAGGGTCTTTGGGCAGCGGGTCTTCAAAGTGTGCACAACAGCTACCCCTTGTTTCTGATGGTTCCTGGCAAAATGCTATGCTGAGCAATGATCTGCTCGCCATTTTGTCCTATGCTTAATCTAGCCCCAGTAAGTAATAAAAAGCAAAGTCCTTCAGCATGGGGGAAACATCTCTGTAATGATACGTTAGGTCTGTGCATCTGTTCTCACAGCAGGGACATGTACTAGAGCTAATCAGGAGCTGGAAGTTGTGTTCCCCAGGAAATTCTGACATCGGAAAAAAATTAATTCCAAATTAGATCGAAATGCTGACATTTCTAATTTTCTTACAAAATGAGATTTCTTCCCCAAAGTAGTTCTAGGCCATCAGAATGTTTTAGTTTGATAGTGTAATCTTGATTCATTTCATTCTGACTGTTAGACTATATTAAAATATTAAATGTCATTATATATATATAATAACACGTATAACATAGAATATATCTGAATTAGTGATCTAATAGAGGATAAAAGGTGAAATGTAATTATTTAAAATGAGATTGTCTACATTAAGCTGAAGCACCTGGCTTAAATGCCTCACTTAGGCAAGCAGTTCCCTCTTCTTGTCAAAAGGGAGCAGTGGACTCCCTGGAGGACAGTTGGGACTACCCGAGTGCCTCTGAGGATCCCACTGCTCCACACTGACTGTAAAGGGAATATTACATGGCACGGTTACCTCCCAAAATATTTACATGCAATGGTGGGAGATTCACCTCTCCTTACTTTTCCTGTCTCCGGTGAAACCATCCAGTCCTGTGGACTATATAACCCAGGCTCCTCTCATAGTCAATGTAAAGACATAGGTACTCTTACTACATGATTCATCTCATCCTGATATAGAGATTGTACTCTAAAAGGGCTGATTTCTGTTTCCAGATTATCAAAGGAAGCTGAAAGCACTAGATCAGCTCCTCTAAATAGCAGGTCCTCTCTCTCTAAATAGTAGGTGCCTGAAATCATGTTACTGTTTTCTAATGAAGGGCCACTAGTGCTGTGTTTCCTATTAAATTCTTTATTCCAATGCAATTGCATTTTTATCAGCATTCTTGTTCCTTGTCTCGAACACAGACCCCCCCCACTGGCCATTGCCTATGTTGCTAGCAGGTCTTTCCATGGGCCATGCACATCAGCAAGCTCCCCTCCTTGGGAACTGAGGAGATCTCAGCAGCGATTCCCCATGAGGATGTTCCTGCATACTACTGTTAGTGCCAATGATGCCGTGCTGCACATGGAAATGGGGGGACCAAGGGTTCAAAGCAATTGGACATTTAATGGATACTCACTAGGTGTATGAGGAGGGGAACCAATCTGGTGGGGATGGCATGCTGGGGCCAGAAAGGAGGACAGCCCATTTACTCACCTTCTCTCTGTTGCTGTGGGATCATAGGAGGCGGCTGTGGGAACGCTTGGCTAATCTGGCCATAAGCAGCAGGATAAGCAGCTATAGGGGAGAGAAAGGGAGAGAAGAAAGAGGGACAGATTTCAGTGCTGGGAAGCAAGGAGCTTTCACTCCAAACCATCACACCAAGCTAGAGGTGGGCTTTCCCCCTGCATTTTGGCTCTGTGAAGGGCCATCTCATGCAGCCTGAGATGTGGCGGAAGCACCATGGTCATACTCCAGGAGGTGCTACGTGGTCCTGAGCACGCACCCTCCCTTCAGCTTCATCATCAGTAACATCGGGGACAGCCACACAGTGTAAATGGGGGGTCTCTGCTGAGAGCTGTCCCAGCAGAGGTGCATAACCATCCCAGATGGTACCACGAACACAGTCATTCATGATCTCAATGCGTTGATGCCCATGCTGACAGCCACGCGCAGAGCACATGCACACGTTTCCCTGTGTAATCTCTCTGGCACCCTGATTAATTCACATGCTCATAAAAACAGTTCACACATGTGTTTCCTCCCTTACTCTAACCTTCGTATGCTCACACACTGTACAGGCACAGTTGCACATACACTCTCAGATATACATTTTCTTTCATGTCCATAGAGACTTCCTCTCTTTCACACAAACACAGTGGAAGCAGTGTGCAGCAATTAAACAATTTTCCCCACCTCAGCTCCCCCACCAAGCAGACAAGGGGAGCCATTCAGTACCACAGATGGTAGATGATGTGCCTTGCTGCTAAAAATACAGAGTACGGGTCGTCTGTGAGCCCAGAGAGAGGGGGATAGGGGCCATGTGTGTGCAGAGGGGTTAATTAACAGCTCAAAGGGTTGAGCTGCTTCCCATCTATCAAACCTCACAAGCAATAAATGACAATAACTAAAACACCGGCAAATGAAGCCCTACATGGAGAATTAAATTAAGTTTCCAGATACAGCGCTGACATGAGATAATAGCCATTCCTCAGCGGGAGCCTATGATTGCTCCAGTTACCACAGGAAATAATGACTTTGGGGTGGCAGCTTCCTCGCAACGTTGGCCATGGACACCTCGCGAGGGGAGGCTGAACACAGCGGGGTCGTGGTCTGCACCAGGTCACTTTGGCTGGTGTCAGTCCATCAACTGCAAAGGAGCTGCTCAGCATACAGGGTGACGTGAGTGGAGGCTGACCCATTGGGAGCCGTGGAGAAAGCTGTTGGGAAGCCAGAAGTATGTCTGTGTAGCTCCTAAGCAAGCCTCAAACTAACTAGCTGGGCTATGGCCAGTGTAGACATACCCTAAAATCAGGGTATGTGCAGATATACCATACCCTGCCAGACACAGCAGCAATGGCTCTGCAGGGTCTGGTTGCCCATCTCACCTCCTCGCTGCAGCACTCAGGATGCCTGTTATAGAAAGTGGCCTCCAAATCAGTGGCCTGATTTTGTACTTGTGCACTCTGTTAGGCAGACTGGACCTGGTCCTGCTGATGAAGCTGCACCAAGGTACAGGTCAGTGAGAGCCTTTCCTTGGGGAAAGGAAGGAGGTTGCCTCCTTAGGGAGAGAAGACCCTGGGCTTTATGTTTGTTTTCACAAGAAGTGCAAATTTTATCTGAGAGTTTGTGGCCCTCTGCTCGCTCCTGTATCAGCAAATGCCTCCCTTCCCCCAGCACCCTCTGGTGTATTCAGAAATTAAAGGCTTTAGAGAAAAGAAAGGTTTATTGGGAGAAAGTGTTAATACTAACGACCTGCGTACTGCTGCACTCCAGCGTAGGCTTGCTGCAAGGGGTCTGCTGCAGTGGGGCTCTGTGCTGTGGAGACACAAGAGAGAGAAGGAATTAAGGGGTTAAAACATGACAGGCACTCTTCTTTTCTCTTTTCTCATCAATATGTGGTGTGAGACAGACAGACCCAGGGTCTGAAGGTCCCAGAAGAGGAGCAGCTCGCTCACTCTACAGACAGGACTGAACAGAGTCCTCCATGATGGCCAGGACGGCTCTGTCCCCCAGCCCCTGTGAGACTTCGGAGCAGAGGGCAAACAAACCTCTTCCCTTCTTTCCCAAGCTTCAATTATGGAGCCCACCTCTGATCATGCAAATTTTTGGCACTGCAGTAATCAACCCCAAAGAGCCCTCATCTTAAGCCAGGACCGACACTGTGCTAAGTGCTGTGCAAAGTCAGATCTCAATGACAGCTACAGTTGTATGGAACTTTCAGTCAGAGCAGAAAACAACAGGAGCATAGCAGGAGGAAGGAGAAGAGAACAAAGCAGTGCCTCCTGCCATACCGACATCCCTTCGAAGGACTGTGTTGCTGCCAGGCAGCCCTCTGTGAGAGGAGATGCTGCTTGGAGGAGAGGGGGACACTACTTGTCTGCTCAACGGAGGATGCTGTGAATCTCTGCGTAAGGCATGCAGTCCCTTGCTGGCTTCAAAGTGCATTTTCTCTCTTTACAAGTGTGCATTCCTCACCCATCAAACTGTTTATTTTTGTGAAAATTTGAAGTCTAGTTCAAATACAACCAAAGCTAGTTAAGATTTTTTTTTTTCTTTTTCCCCTTTGGTCAATAGGGAGAGAAAAAAAGAGAGAGAGAAACATGTTGGATAAGCTCTTTCTTTATCTGCAGCAATAAAAAATTTAAAGCAAAGCTTGGCTGAACCTGCAGTCCAAATGTCACCTTGGCCCTAATATTTCACTTCTTGTTATGAGTTTAATTTGTATGTATTGGTGCTGCACAGTTCTACATTTACACAGTCCCTCTGGCTTCTTATGTGTAGGATGATCCCTTAGGGAGCTGCCACTTTCCTCCCTCCATCCCACCTTCTTCATCCCTACAAGCACAGAGTAGGAGGCTGGAGGCAAGGGCTTGGAGGACGCAAAGGTGTGGGACTCTTGGAAGGAAGTCTAGTGCCTCTGGCCTGTCCCAGGAGAGACATTGACTGTATGCCAAACTGTGGGGGAGGCTGGCAAATGTGAGTCTTACAGACCCAAGAACATGGGCGAAGTGCTTTCTTACAGATGCAAATACCAGCTTGAACCTTAACTTCAAAGATCACCATTGATCATGAGGGAAGCTTGCAAGGTCTTGCACTTTTCTCCCAAAATACAAGGAGGAATGGTGAGAAGACCAAATTTGGAGAGGAAAAACCCGATTAGCTGGCTAAGTCTTAGATGCTCCTGTTCATTATGGGCTTTATTGGATCACAAGGACTATGAGGATGGGGTATTCACAGGGAGAAATAAGTGGGATTACAATGTTAGGTTGGAATTTCTTTGGTTGAGTTCCTAGCTGACTTTTGACACATCCCTCAATATGTATGTATGTGAAATAGGAAAGCATTGCCTGACTGTAAGGATTTTCACCCCTTGAAAAGGGGTGTGGGGACAATATATTAAAACCTGTGGGACATCAGTGGAAGGCATAGTAGAGATTCAAAGCTATATTTTTAGAAAGTAGATGCTCCAGGAAACTGGAGGAAATGCTTGGAAAGTATAAGAACCATTTCCACTTATTCCTGCCTTCTTGAAGAAGGAAGCAACTAAAGTCTATTGTTTTTAACCTCTGCTCAAAACTGTTTTCCTCTAAAAACAGAATGTTGAGCATATTGCTCCAGAAGAAAACTGAATGGCTGTGAAAAGTTGAGTGATACACCAGTTCCTTCAATCCTTTAGGAGAATGGATCATAATAACTCGGACCTCCCCAAAATGACCAAGTCCTGTCAGGTAGAAGCTATCTCCTGAGGAAGGTCAGGGGACAGGTGGTAAAGGGAGCAAATCTGTATAAGGCAGCTATGGTTTTGCAGTCTGCAGTAAAGGAAATGATCCACTGTGTCTGCCCCAAAGCCAACTGCCCTTCCTTGGTTGCACTCATCTGTTTATAAAGCTAGAAGAAAAAGTTGTCTCCGCTGCTCAGGAGATACATTCACAGCATTTCCTTCCTTCCAGCTGAGGCTGGACTCAAGCATGCTCGTTCTTTCTCTGACATGCTGACAATTAGCAATGACTGCCTCTTCATTTATAACAGAAGGAGTCACTGAGCACTACCTGTCTGACTGTGGTCCTTTCCTTTATTCCTTGCTTTAGCTGGGCACACGCGGGAACTGCCCACTCTCCCAGCTATAGCTGAGTCTCTGTCCTGAACAGGACCGCCTGGCTCAGTGCAGAGCTGCTCTCCTTACCCCATCTGTGGACATCTCACCCGCCTTCGGAGCCATACTCTGCCCATTGCAACTAAGCCATTCTGCTTAGGAAACATACAATGACAATAATTTAAGACCTTTAAGATTAAACATCAAAACTGGACAAATGCTTTATTTAAAGGGTTTGGGACAACAAGCCTTTAAATGCAGGCTTTTTCCCTCCCACACAAAGCTTTTAGAGTTAATTATTATCCTGAGTCTTAATGACTTTTCCACAAGCATAGTATCTAACCAGGTGTTTGTTTCTTAGGAGGCTGCCTTGTGTCCCAAATCACTCAGGGAATTTCCTCCTAGCTCACAGGACATGCAAGCCAGCGGGAAGACTGTCCCCTGTCTTCAGTCAGATTTGCTCCAAGCTGGCAATCACTTACTCATAGGTAGAGATGATACAGGGTGTCTGGTGTAACACACAGGACCCTAACACTGACCCAACCATCCCTGGATGCTCTTGAAAAGGAGCGAGTTGAAAGCATCCCTGGGCTGTAGGACTAGACAGCACAAGGAGGCAGCAGCCCCTGGCTTGGGTCTCTGTGTTTTACTTGTGTCATACCCTACCTTGGCTGTTAGGGAAGAGCAGTTGTGGTGAGTCACCACCTGCAGGAATTTAACTTTGCAGCTCTTAAAAACAAAGCCCTTGCTTGCTGAAGAGCTTGTCTTCCTTAGCTCAAAGAGTGTTTACTCAGCAAATGAAGATGTGACTTCAGTGCAGTGGATGGGTCCATGCTGGCCAACATGGCCTGTGAAGATGCAGGGACACAGAGTCCAGGGCTGGCTGAGTACCCCAGCACAAAGCCAAGGTAGCTTGGGCAGCTGTGAGCATATCTTCATGCTGCTGCTCACTCTGCCAGAGGAATTAAACCTAGTGAAGGACATAACTGCCTACATTCCCAGCTGTAGTGTGGATGAAGCCAATGGCTGGTATTGATCCAGAAATCTCAAGACACAGATTAGACATTTGAGGAAGTTGTAGCCATGCCGTGTTCAGTAAAGTGACTGCCCTCATACATGCTGATGACCCAGAAGTTCAGCAAGGGCTCAGATGTACGAGGGGCTCACGATCCAGAGCCAACTCGCGCCAGGGGTTACATGTGACTGTAGGCTGGAGCACACCATGTGCTAAAATTCAAAGTGTTGGGGAGACATGAATCGCTTATGCGTCTCAGCACAAGGACGCCATAAGGGAAGGTTGCTTTATTCCTCCATAAGATACACATAGCTTATTAAGGTGTGCACCCCTGTGGCCTTCACATACATCATGCTCTGCTAAGGTAGGAGGGTTACCCTGTCTCAGCCACCTTTTGTCCCCATCCAGATGGCTAGTCTTTTCTGTTACTGCAAATATTAGTTGATCATGAGCATGTGTGCTGTCTGTGCCAGGGTGTAAGCCTACTGTGGCCCAGAAGATCAATAGCTGAGTAAGGCCTGGTAAGAGCTATAGGAATATAGGAGGCACTAGATGAGGGACATGGATATCATAAAGCACCTTAAAGGGGCTTTTGGACTGGAACTAGCACAAATCTAAGTCATAACATTACCCAAAAGACCTTGGATGTGCTGGTGACTATCTGTGCAAATGTGACAATAGATAACATTTGAAATACCTTTTCTTGTGGTCAGATTCATGGAGATCTTAGTCCAACATACAGACATTTAACAGATTATACGTGATGTAATGTACAAACTGAGGATCAGCTGGTGAAGTCGAAGAAGCAGAGAGGCTCCTGAGAAGCCAGAGAACAACTGTCAATCACGTCAGGCCCGCTGAAGTCCAGGTAGCCTTGCTTCTTTGCAGAAGCTGAGGATCTGGCCTTGCCGTGGCAAACTAAAGGTGTACTGTGAAAACAGATGCTAATAGTAACTTCGTTTGGCAGCTCAGGGCAAGAGCCTTATCCCTGGACGTTGCCTCTATATTAATTTGATCATTTCCATATCTCCATGGGAAAAATCCTGCTTAGATACAACTGTCTCTTTGTAAGATGATCCTGGCCAAGATGCCACAAGGTGACTATGGCAGATAACCTTCCATAAACCTGGAGACATAAAACAAGCCAATGACCTACTATATGGCCATAAATATAAATTTAACGAAGGCAGCACTTATTCATTAGGCAGAAGTCAAGAAATGACTCCCAAGTCCTTCAAAGAAAGTAGATCCGTTAATGTCACATTCCAAATCCTCTGCCTGATGCCAAAAACCAAGGATGATTTCCCAAGTCAGCATGAAATACCAGTGCTTTAAAATTAACACCAGGAAGCTTTCTTACTACTGATATATCTCTAGATTGCAATCCAACTTTTTAAAGGGGCATTCAGCCAGTGTTAGGCCTGACATTTAGCTTTTGTCAGAGAATGAAGGGATGGAGGTGGCAGATTGAAGCACGTTGTTAAAAATAAATAAAATTGGTTTAAGTGATGTTCTATAAAGAATCCCTCCTGAGATGTCAGTAACCCAGCTACGGTGTCTGGCCAAGATGGGCTGTTATATGGGTGCCCCACGTGAAAATGGTTGTAGGGGACAGGGGGCTGGAGTCTGCTGTGATGGTCAGGGGTGTAAATCAGGAGGAGCTGCACTGAAGCCAGTGGGTGTGGTGAGGAAAAAGGATGATGGTCCCCCCATCAAAAGTGGGCCCTCCATTCCCCTCACTGGGGTATGGGACAGTCTCCCTGTTCCAGCTCAAGGTAAGAGAAAGCCAAGGAACTCTGCTCTCTGAAATCAGAGGGGCCCAGTGCTTCTGAGAGACAAAAGCAGCATCTGGCACATTTTGGGCCCCTAAGGCATCCTGGGGTTTCACTTGGTGGAAGGAGTCAGCAAACCTTACACCTATGTGATATCCTCTTCATCCCCTGCTTCTGATGGCCTATGCATTTAGTGACAGACATGCTTATTCCATCTATTTCACTCTATTTGGCAGTGCTGCTCCCCGCATGGGTCTACAAAAACATGTTACTACCTGGATCCACAGCTTTGTGCTCTGCCCCATCTATTCATTCCTCTCACTGTCCTGGAGGTATTTTACACCTCTCCCAGGAGCTGCAGCTTGTCCACTATCACGTCTGGGTTGGTGGCTGGGGGAGGAAGGCGATCAAAGAGAGGCAGTGCTGTTCAGTCAGTGGGGGGGAAATAAAATAATGATAGCAAAAAAAAATAAATCTATGTGAAGGCCAAGATTAAAATAAATAAATAAATAAATAAATGAGTGGGAGGGCTCTATTCACCTTCTCCTTAAATCCAATTTAAATCACTCTCTACAGCCCTAATCTATATCCATAATTATATCATTTCATACAACAAGCTTGCGAGAGGTCTTAAGAAATTTATGTAGATTAAAATTCATGGGTGCCATAGTACAGATTCCATATTATTAAGATTGATTAGGACAGCTGATGCTGTGATTAAAGAAGCCAGCGTTTACTGTTGTAATTAATTAGGTATTCAGACACAACAATAACTGCAATAACAGAAAGAATGTGCTGATCCGGCAGAAAACAGAGACTGATTCTGTATTTTAGTTTAGTTTCGCTATTTAGGGTCTGGACACCCCTCAGCCAAAGACATGTCCCACTGTCTCTTCCCCATGTCAAAGGAGCCAAGAAATCCAGGGCATATGTGCCCTGTGCTCCATCCTGTTAGTTGGAAAAGCCCTTTTGGTAGCATCCCCAGGTATTGTAGATGCTTGTATGGGACAACATATGGGCCTACTATAAACCTCATATAGTTCATCCCTGGAAATCAGGATTCTCTTTATTATTTTCTTAATAGTCCCACCTCCAAGCCCCATCTCTAATCAGGCCCCTGCTGAGATGGGTGTTGTGCAAAACTGTGATAGGAGTCGTGTCTGGCAATGAAGAGCTTCCAGTGGACAAAGCAAGAAAGACACAAAAGACTCAGAAATGCAGATAGGTGGAGGTAGCTGGCCAAGATGACAAACTAAGTCAACATTGGAGTCAGGATCAGACTTCCCTCCCTTTGCCTAAGGCCATAAATACATACATCAGGGTCAGGTTTTAAAAGCTATTAAGGCACTCTAACTCCATATTTTGGGGGAGCTCAGTTTAAGTCATCTTTAAAAATAAAGCTCAAGGTCTTAACTCACTTAGATGCCTCTGAAAACATCAGCACAGAGCCTGATTTGTATTTACACTTCTTCCAGATCAGAGGAGAAAATACTTCGGCTTTGGAAAGGCTCCCACACAACTGCCTTAAACAACCTCATTCATTATGGCTGCAGCATGATTGTTGGAAGTACATGGCATCATTAAAGTAGCTTAGACTACAATTGAAGATGGCAACTTGTTATTATATTTTTAATGAGTGCATTCCTTCACTTATTTATTTTACCAGTAAAGCATGGTTTATGGCACATAGCAGATTGTTACAAATGGGTCAAATAAGTACTTCCTAGTCATAATGATGTTTCTGTTGCTCACTGTTGCAGTTTTGGAACTGCTGATACAAAACATGAACAGGAAAGCTCTCACCTGGAGATTTAGGGTGGACAAACAGAACACAGCCAAAGATTTCCCGTAATAACTTAGCCTCCAGGCCTCTGAGCCAGGCACTTTTCTAGAGCATGGTGTATGTCTGGACTGAATGCTTTGGGGCTTGGTTTTCATCCCGGATGTTCTACAGGTGCAGGCAGGTCACTATTTTTCTGTTCTTCTGATTCACCTCCTCTCTAAACTCTTCTTGTCTGACATCTTTCAGGACTGAAATGTCAGGGTGGGCACTGGGGTGGGGGAAGTCAGTCCCTTTCTCTTCCTGGACAAGTGAAGCCCTGATCTTGCCCAATGCCACTGGATGGTGTCTGTCGTGATCAGGACTGATCCTGGACTGACTGGTCCAGAGCAGCAGCCTGCCCATCAGAAGCCCTGCTAGCTAATTGACGGGCTAATAGATAAGGCTGTCATATTAGCATGCCGGTAACTCCTCCCCTACAAAATTAGCTTGGGTAATGGTAATAATTACAGATGGAATTTTGAATCCTCTTTCTGCTGGCAATCGGTGAACTGGTTACTGCCTGATAGCTCTTTGTTGAGCCAAAGAAAATGAATTGATGGTCTCGGTTCAGTTCATAAGACAAGAGTTTCTACAGCACAGGAATTCACCCGTGGGGGACACCTTTACTGCCAATCTCAGCAGTGGCTTGGAAACATGTGGGTATAAAGGCTTGGCTGCACATTTGTACAGACAGCTAATCCTCACTGGAGAGGGCTGGGCCCCCAATAGGGTATGAAGTGGATCTTGCTGTCTTGCTAGCCCAGATGTACCCACAGTGTAACCAAAGAGGAGTGGGGGGACCTCTTTTCTGTCTGCAGAGAGGAGAGAGAGAGCTAGTCCTGGCAGTGGTGGGCAGTCAGAAACAGAACCACTGTGTGCCTGAGAACAGTAAATGAGATGACACGTTTTTAATGTATTATGAGCAACTGAGGGAACTTTGCTTTTGTTTTCCTCAGCAACATAAGCCCAGACCAAATGCACTGAAGAACACAGCATCCTGGAAAGCATTCCCCATCTGAGGTTCCACAAAGTTGCCATACCACTGGATCCATCCCTGGCTCTGGTCAAGCTGGACATCCCTTGGCCCAGGAGGAATAAGTTTGTTTGGGAGCTGTCGGATGCTATGGGGTGTATTTCTGCTTCTTCCTGGGCACATCACTGGGCAGAGGACCACACAGCCATCCTCACTCTTTTCTGGGGGCTCTGCTCTGTGCTTCCTTCCAGTTCTTTCATTTCACTGATCCTTTGACAGCCAATCCCCTCTCTCTCTTGTTTGCTGCCCTTTGCTCTCCCTATTTTCTCACCTTTCCCTCCCCTTCTCTCCCCAAGAAGGCTTTATTTGTGGAGCAAGCATTTTGTCCAGACCTTCACAATGCAATCCAGTAGGGCAGGACCTGTTACCAGAGTAACAGATGTGCTGATGGTATGAGACACAGCAGAAACCAGTGCAGATGGTCTCCACTGTTATTGTACATCACACACTGTTACAAGAGAGGTACTGGGCTCTGGGTGGCTAAGAAGCTTTGGCAAAAGAGCACAATCCCTGTTACTATGGCTAATGTGGAAATGGCAAATGCTTTTGTGCTGCTGCAAAGTGACTCACAAGATCATGGCATAACAGATTATGCTCCTTGTCCCCACTATAGGTTGTGACACATTGCCATGTTCAATAGCTCTGCAAGCTGAAAGACTGAAGGGCAGGCATTAATACACAAAAAGGTCAGATCTCCAGAGGGGCTTAGACTAGTGGAAGGGGAAATATTTACTCCCTTGTTATTCTGTCCATGCCAAAAAGTGCATTGTGAGGCATTATGTGCTGGATGAGTTTGGAGATGGTAAAAGCATGGCTTGCAAAGAGTATGTCTGCAAGGAATGGTTTCCTAGTGCTACTGCATGGATCCGTAGCCTGGCCAGAGCCATAGAAAAAGCTAACTCCTGCAGGGACTGGGGCTGTGATCAGAGAACTAGTCAGTAGGGTTGTTCAACCTACTCTTGCCTTTGCCCCAAAGCCATGCGATGGTTCAGTAGTCTGACTCAAATCATACTGTGTGTGTCCCTGCTTCAGACAAAGGGAATCTTAAAGAAAGAGCACAGGGGAAGACAGAAAAAAAAAAAGAGTGAAACTACAGAGTAAATACAATTACATGGTACGGACCCATTTTTATAGTGCAAAGACTGTGGAGTTCTGGTGTCTTTTAGATGCATCATCAA